>NC_091118.1:186672880-187014546 GCF_040183065.1 Periplaneta americana
TTAAATTAAATAAATAAAAATAAATTAAATTAAATTAAATTAATTAAATTAAATAAATTAAATAAATTAAATTAAATTAAATAAATTAAATTAATTAAATAAATTAAATTACATTAAATAAATAAATAAATAAAAACAAATAAATCAAATTAAATCAAATCAAATCAAGTCAAGTCAAATTAAATTAAATTAAAATAAATAAATAAATATTATTATTATTTTTGCAATAGCAGATTGATTTGGGTTGAAAGAGAACCATTGTATGATGGAATATTCCTAATAAAAATATTATTATTATTATTATTATTATTATTATTATTATTATTATTATTATTATTATTATTATTATTATTATTGTACAGAGTGTCCCACAAGTCACACAGCAGTTCATACGTGTATTTTTTTGTTTCAGGTCTCGTGAAACAATGTTGACTCTTTACTAACGCATCGAGGTCATCCTCACAAACGGCGAGCGCAATAACAGCGAGGGAGATGGCAGAGAGATTCAATTATAAACATCCGGAGCGAATACCAATTTCTTATACCATCTTGGACAACAAGCAAAGTTAGACGAGACACGGCCTGTCCAAGTGTTTGTCTTGAGGCAACATTGTTTGTGCAATCCTAAAACGAAGAGGATATGTCCACCGCTATTTAGCTTATAGTTCGTGACTTCTGGGACATTCGGTAGAGAAGTTATGTTTTGTTGGTCTCCTTTATTTTTAAATGTGAAAAAGAAAAATGCACAAAACAATAAATCTCATGAAATTTGATGCAGCACAAGGAAAAATATGAAATAATAATCATGATGATGAAAGAAAATGAGAAACAGAAGCATGACAAGAAGAAAACATTTTAAGAAAGCTACATGATTGTGATTATTCCACAGAGTATTATTTACAAACTGCCCTCCCTTGTGGTTAATCCAGAGGCTCAGTATACTGGACGATGATTTTATATAATTGAGCAGATGACATGCAAAACTGTTCTAAATAAAAAATAGACTACTCTTTCACGTCATCACGTATTATCTAGATACATTTGGCGGTTATCTTAGTACTTGATTTTTATTCTAATTGTAAATTTAGTATTAAGCTAATTGTAATTATAACTTTAATTGTATTTAATTATATTCTTAATATTATAGTTATAATCCCCAGGTTAAATAAATAAATAAATAATAATAGTGTATCTTTTTCAGTGAATGGTAAAAATTATAAAAATAATTACTTAAAAATTAGGTTTTGTTTGGGTTTTGTAAGTTGCTTCCCCTGTGCGCCAGTTGTAACTCGAACTCTGGACTATAAGATAGTAGAGGGGGTGGTTTTCAAGGTTTGTCTCTCATGTTTATTCATGTAGAACAGCGCAGCGACGTCTGAGGGTAACAGTGGAAGACTGTGCGCTGTGTTAGTGACAACGGAGTTTTTAGTTACAACCCAATATTATGATTTAGGTTAGGTTTCGATTTCTCTTCTGTTATAAGTGGTGACAGGCTTATATGGAGTGAAGGAAGGGTTTTTGGTGTATATGGGAAGAAGAAAACTGTTTAAGCTATTCAGCTCTGTTAATATAATGAGGGCAAAAGGTGTACTATGGGAGTATGAGTTCAACTTCGGAAAACCATGGAAATGATAATGGATAAGTTTTAAAAATAAGTTGTGAAAACAGTTAAAGAATTTTACTAGTGTTCGACAATTATTTAAAGTAGTTAAATAAGAACATAACTATTTTATAAGGGGATTACTGCGATCTTTTCAAAACATAAAATGAAATAACCAAGTGCAAAAATAATTATTTAGGGCGATGCGCTACTGAAAACCGTCCAATTTTGACAAATTTGATCACTTTATATTTTCGTGCTAAAAATGTACGGTTTAATCAAACATTTATCTTAATATTTTAATTATAAGTATATTTTTACATAATTGGTAGAAGTTATGTTAATGTGCGAGTTATGTGTAGCCAAAGCTTTAAATTTAATTATCTCAAAAAATACATTTTCTACGTTTTCAACCGCAAGTATTAATTTTATTCCTCAGTGGTTAAAGCTAGAGTGATGAAACTTGGCATACTTATTCATTAATATCTCTGTTGCGAAATGGAGCGTTTGATTGACTGTATTCAGTATAGTTTTATTGCTAGAGAATTATACGTGAAGCAGTATTCTAATTTTCTATTAATGTTTGAACATTGAAGAAATTATATATTTTTTTACAAATGAACAAATTAGAGTAGGGCATTACTAACTCTCTATTGCACAATATACAGTGTTACCTTTAAGAAAAAAAAATATCAAACAATATTTTTTTAGAAACAGGATTTGAACTAAAAAAATTTAAAAAATAAGAAAACAAAGTAAGTTCAATTTTTTTTAAGTGTTTATGAGGAGAGATTGAAATTTACAGCGTGTGATTATGATATTGATATGCATATTCAGTAAAAATTTCAACTCTCTAGCTCAAAGATGGTGGATTTTAGTAATTTCAGTAGCGCATCACCTTAAGGCTAACTGAACGCAAGATATTCTAGTAGGTCTATACCGTTGCGTTCTTGAGTGGTAAGTCAAAAGTCTTGTGATGTAACACAGATGTAACATGGATCTGTTCCTGGACTTCCTCTGAGATTATGATTGAATTAGGTGTGTGTTCCTAATCGAGTCTAAACCAATACTTAATGTTAGTGGTAGTGAGAGTGCCACAGAAACTCTCGATACGTCTAATGGAATGGTTCAAGAAAAGAATAGCTGATGTCTGGAAGAGAGTCGTTGGAGACAGAATTTTAAGAGTAAGTAGCCTACAACTTAATCATTATGCAAGGTACATATTTTTGTTTACCTTTCGTCGCCATCATCATCATAGTTATCAAATCATCATTAGAGCCCGGACTTGGGTTTCCATGACACCGAATTGTGTTAGTTGGTAGAGTCGTTGGAAACAGAATTTTAACAGAGTAAGTACAATTTAATCATTATGTAAAGTTCATATTTTTGTTTACTCTACGTGGTCATCGCTATCGTAATAATTAGGTGCCGTATTCCAGCTACCTGTAAACTGGAATGAAGTTGCCTTATTCGAATTATATGTGACGTCACAGCGCTGGTACAGGTACGTTCGTAAACAACATAGTTACGCAACCTCTGTCTTCCTGCTCTAGAAAGTCAAAATCGGGACGCAGTCATAGTGAGTAGTCTTATCGATCATTGCTCTTACTAGTCGTATTATTTAAATAACTACATCTTTGTGGATCATTGAAGGTTCATTGCAGAGTAAAATGCCTTAGGTAAGACGCTCAAGCGTGTAATATTGCAGGGCATAGTTGAGGATATTTGAACTGATATTTTCACTGTCAATATAGACAACATTACATATAAATTGTGTAAAATAAACGTGAAAGTGACAAAAACAGTGCACTGAAAGACACTGCAATACCGAAAGGCACAGAAAGTGTGTTGAACGTAATCCAAAAGAATCAGTAGCCCTACCATAAAAATCTGAAAATTATGAAGATATTAACTCGACGTTTAGCATGGATTTGTGTAGCCTACCATGATGTTCAGTGCCAACATCCCAATTAATAAATTATATTATCTACATATTAGGGAATTTCTAGGGAAGCACATACAAAATTAGTGGGTTTTCGTGATTAGCGACATATGCAATATCCTAATGAAACACGAAGAAATATCAGACAATAAGAATATATTGTACTACATCATGCACCAGTAGCGTCATGTGCTATTGAAAGAATGTCTTGTAATATAAAATCATTTCAAGTGACATTCGCATATATTCAAGTTCCGTAACTTACGAATGCACGTTATTATTCACTGCAAAGGTCACGACGAAAATGAACATCACGGCTCAAGCATGTGTTTTCAGAATGTCGGGAGTTGACTGCACTCCACGAACACGCAGCGAGACGCATTGCATTATCTGTGTTCGGCGTACCTTTCGGGGGGGGGGGGGATTTTTTTTTCAAATGTTTAATAATCTCTTATTCGGTAACTGTTTGCGAGTAGGATCGTGATTTTGTCCATATCGATAGGATATCTAATAAAGAATTTATCCCTCTGGCGTATTTCAATAGCGTACACGGTTTTCGTGTAAATTTAATTTTAAAAACCTCTGAATTCAAGCTATTGCACGAAGCGAGCAAGTGGCAACGTCTTGGCAGAGAGCAGCTCACTTACCGAGACACACGGAGTTCGTTGACCTCTTACATCTGTATACGAGTAGAGTGTGTTAGCGGCGATGTTGCCGGACTGCTGAAACTTCAAACTTACTAATTTTCTAATTATCCGTGCATTTAATCACAAAACGTAATATAGGTTTCCTAATCATTTACGTGTACCCTTCCAACGTGTATACATGTTCATGCTCTAACAATACTAAATTCGGCATTTTTATAAACATTATCTTTAAAAAAGGTGACATTTTAATATCCTTTATTTAATGTACTGGAACAAAGAATTAGCCTGTCTTGAAATAGATACTTTGCCACTCTTGCCTACAATTTCACCAACTTCCTTCCACAACATTTACTTTTTAAGAATATTTTTTGGGAACCCATAACGCACAGGCCAGGATGATTGGAAACATAATTGCCATAATTAAAGTTTAATCATTTTTTATTTGTGAGAAATTACTAAATACACGATGTTTTACAGTCGTATTGTTCTACGTCATTCTTTTGTTTGTTTTCTAATTGAACGACGATCTTCGCTGTCAATAAGAAGCCAAGTCATGAACGCCAACACAGAGCGCTGCAGCCCGCGCTGGACGTTGTGAAGAAACCAGCTACGTACTTTACACCTATAATGCGTTCCACAATGTCTGACAGGCGACGTAAACTTTGCTACTAAACAGTGACAAAGGTCACATTCCAGGTTTATATTGAAGTTGGGCGGTCTGAAGCGTTCTACCTCCGCCCAACTTCAAGATAAGCTTCTGCCATTGGTTGATTAGCAAGTATTTTTCTCCCTTCCTCTGCCAGCAATGTTTACGTCGCCTGTCATACCTTATGGAATGCAGTATAGAGCTAATCGGATGGCGTTGTTCGCTCGGAGATAATCGCCATAGCTTTAAGGAAGCTTTGTACTCTGTAAATGTGTAATCTTTGTTGTCATAACCACTTACGTCATCATTACATGCTTTCGGCATGACTTTGAATTGCTGGCGATGTAGTTTTGATGCCCTTGGTCGGTATGAACGCACACTCGTATTTTCTGTCAATACTGAGATCTCCATTCACTGACACATGGAGTGTGGGAGTGAAAACTTAATGTTCCTCAATGTGAAGTTTCTTGAAATTCAGCACCACTAGTGAAGAGATCTGTTCTCTTGATAATCTTGGCAATGCGAGATAAAATCAGCATGAGAAAATGGCAAAAGGGCACAGTTCGCGTTCTTCAGAGTACAATATCCTTTATGAATGACGAGGGAACGCAGTGCAGTGAACTTGTCCTGTCCTAGACGTGTATTTCCTCTTTAATTGTAAGTATGTTGTGTAAACGGTACTTGCTAATATGTATTAACCATATTACTTACAGAATGTATAGTACTTTTAGAAAATTGTTACAGTATTTGACTGTAGTAACTTGACAATCATTCAACATATTTTCTCTCTTTGCTATACAGGCTGGAATTAATATACTGTAACTGTGCAGAATTTAACAGCTCATTTCTTGGATTGGATACAACAAAAAATTATAATACCATGTTAGTCCGAAATGAATACTTTTCTCAGAAGTAAATAATTTTCCCCTAAATGTTAACAATGTTTTATACTGGAAAAGGTACTTCCATACGATTCTGAATTTTAATATAATCATTAAGGAAACTGATAAGAAATGATTAGGTATTCTTAGTTTTTTTTACACCATACGACTATGAAGGCTACGACGCACGAAAAAGAAAAACTTAGCGTATTCAGTGACAAGCGAGCGCTGCAGCAGAGTCCTGCAGGATGGCCCACCGCTCAGCACTGCCAGTCCGCACGCGTCAGAAGCCCAGCCTACCCAAGACCAACACTACTTGACGCGGCCGCTTCCTAGCCCGTCGCACTGGGCTTCGAAGCTCACCCTAGCCCACCTTACTTCTCAGCACTGCACTGACATCAACCCACTAGTTGGTTGCATTCTACTGCTTTTCCGCTTGCGCGCATTGGTTCTGCTTTCGCTTGGAGTGTGACATGAGCATATAGTTCCCGCATACTGGACGACATACAAAATTAAATTATTTTCCACTGCTGTCGAACACAGATTCAAAAACTATCCCTATGGTACTTTTTAAAATTCCATCCGGCTCTGTTGTTTTAAACTCTCTAGCAGTGATTTGCACTACTTTTTCTCTAGAGAGATTGTATTTTAGCATGTAGACTTCATCACAGAGACTGTATTTTCTTTGCGATGGATCGTTATTTGGACTCATCTTGAACAACAGACATCAACAACTAAAACAGAAACGTTTGAAACAGTAGCTGATCGTTAATCGAACGGCACACGCAAGTACAAGCCCACTCAAACCCAATTAATAAGTAACTGATAGAAGAGGAAACTTGGGCTCGAGCCCACCTCACAAAACCGCTCCGCAAGCAGCCCGGCCCGCCCAGTGAGATGACGTCGTGGGACATAGTGAAGCTCAGTGTGGTGCAATGCGGAAAGTACGCATGTACGGCACGCCATTAGATTACGTACAACCCAGGTTATGCTGTATTAATAAACAACATGTTCACTGTCAATAACTTCACAAACTTCGAGCATTGTGTAGTTATGTTGTGCTATAATTAACTTTCAGTCCAAATGAAAAGGACGGGGAGAAAAACTTGATAAGTCCAAAATTATCGATTTTCTGTTTGATGGCCTGTAACAGCTCAGCATTGTAGATTCGTGTACTTTAACTGTACAGAATATCATCCTCATTAGTTCAAAGAAATTTGAAGAACGACATCATCCACCGCTGTGGAGTAACGGTTAGCATGCCTAACCGTGAACGAGCGGCTCCGGGCTCAAACCCTGGTTGGGATAAGTTACCTGGTTGAGGTTTTTTTACCGGGTTTTCCCTCAAACCATTAATGTTGGGGTCCACACCTGTGGAGTAACGGTTAGCACGTCTGGCCGCGAAACCAGGTGGCCCGGGTTCGATTCCCGGTTGGGGCAAGTTACCTGGTTGAGGTTTTTTCCGGGGTTTTACCTCAACCCAATATGAGCAAATGCTAGGTAACTATCGGTGCTGGACCCCGGACGCATTTCACCGGCATTATCACCTTCATCTCATTCAGACGCTAAATAACCTAAGATGTTGATACAGCGTCGTAAAATAACCTACTAAAAAATTAATGTTGGGTAACTTTCGGCGCTGGACCACGGTCTCATTTCGCTGGCATTATTACCTTCATCTCATTCAGACGCTATATAACCATAGCAGTTGATAAAGAGTCGTAAAATAACCAATTAAAAAAAAAAGGGATGTTAACTCAAAGACAATAGAATATAATTGGTCTTGAAACTTTTAACTTGCTCTCCTGTAGAAACAGTAAAAGTCACTAATCAGGTTTTTCCCCTGTACTCTTTTTTTTATTGGGTTATTTTACGACGCTGTATCAACATCAAGGTTATTTAGCGTCTGAATGAAATGAAGGTGATAATGCCGGTGAAATGAGTCCGGGGTCCAGCACCGAAAGTTGCTCAGCATTTGCTCGTACTGGGTTGAGGGAAAATCCCGGAAAAAACCTCAACCAGGTAACTTGCCCCGGCCGGGATTCGAACCCGGGCCACCTGGTTTCGCAGCCAGACGCATTGACCGTTATTCCACAGGTGTGGACCCCTGTACTCTTCAAATAGGTTCAGCAAAATAGATAGTGTCCTCTTAAGCGTCAGCAGTAACTTAGCTATCGAATCTATCCGAGGCAGGTTTCAAGGTTTAAAGGCCCATTCACAATGAAAACTAAACATAACTGTAACACAAACACAGAAGTTTGCGGCCAGGTTATCAAATGGGATCATTCACAATGATTCACATAAACATTGACATAAACATTGTCGTTAGACGTTAACATGAAAGTTTGCGAACTCCAAACTTTCAGGCTTATGCTTACGGTATTTGAAAACAGTACACAATCGTGGAGCGCTGAAGTATAGAACAGAATATAGAAAATTACGTCATTGTTATGTATCTATGGTTACCAAGTATGTTTGCGGTCATGTTTATGTTCCTATCGTGAATGTTCTTGATTTTACCGTAACGTTCACATTTTTAAGTTAACGCTTACGTTATGTTTAATTTTCGTTGTGAATGAGCCTTAAGGCCCATTAACAATGAAAATTAAACGTAAACGTAAGAACATGAAACTTAAAGATCAAAATTACTGGGATGTGGGCATTCACAATAAATACGAGAACTTTATCAGTCAATCAGAAAAGAGAACAAGTGGAAGGGTGACAGTTGATTCGAAATGACTATTTGTATCATTCTTGTTACAGTTTCATTCTTGTCTGACAAATATCAACTGTAACAAAGTGAAGAATTTCATTATAAAATAAAAATACAATTTCAGAGTATTTTCTGATTCCACGACATTTAATGATAGAAGCAGTAATAAAAATAAATAACTAAAACGTTACAAACGAAATAGGTCATGTCCGTATATTAATACGAGCATAATTTATTAAATAAAATCAATGTAAACACATTTTTATTTGGTGAAGAATGGGTAGAACGGTGAAAAATTCTCTCCGGCACCGGGATTCGATCCTGGGTTTTCAGCTCTACGTGCTGACGCTTTATCCACTAATCACACCGGATTCGAGTTCCAATGCCGGATTGAATCCCTCTCAGTTTAAGTTCTACTCTCTATTCCTGTACGAAAACTTCATATGTATTGTACGTCGGTACATCATAACTTTTTATTTACTTTCACAGTTTAATTAATGTGAAATTACTCTCATACAATCTTTTAACTCTGCAACTTTGTATGACTTGATTTTCTTGTCATACAAATAGGGATGTGTCAGACAAAACGCAACTAACATTAATTTCATCCAATGACGCCATTGTGCAACTGCGAGCAACAGCAGTGCATTCTGATTGGCTGATTTCTTACGTTTCGCATAACCGTAAACGCTTGGAGATTGCAAACTTCTACATAACAGTAACATAAACACAAACGTTTGCGCCTAGGTTACCAAATGGGATCATTCACAATGATTCATATAAACACTAACATTAACATTGCCGTTAGACGTTAACATGAAAGTTTGCAAACTCCAAACTTTCATGCTTATGCTTACGTGATTTGCAAACAGAACACAATCTTGGAGCGCTGAAGTACACGATAGAATATGAGGAAACGGCGTCGTTGTTATGTTTCCATGGTTACCAAGTATCTTTGCGGTTATGTTTATGTTTCCATCGTGAATGTTCTTGATTTTACCGTAACGTTTACATTTTAAAGCTTACGTTATGTTTCATTTTCATTGTGATTGGGGCTTTATGTTAACATATTATTTTGTGCGAGATCGTGCGTATTTGCTTGTTTTCCGCACAGAACCAATACGCGGTAAGTGTGAAATACCACATTCAGTATTCCCAACGTAACACACATAACAATTTCCCTCTTCTTACCGCTTAAGCGCGACTTTCATTTTGCTGCTTTAGGCTTTTAACATATTATTTTTAGAGACGTTTAACGTAGTAATAATTATAAATTGGAAACTTACCACTGCAATTTCACCTAAATTGCACTGTTAATTATTGTTTTTAAATATTTGCAAAAATTAAGTAAAGTCTACTACTCCACGAAACTTATTGCATTCCTGATACAAGTAACATCAAGGAAGCCGTGAAAAAATCAACAAGATTCCAGATGTCGATGTTATTACTGCAATATGTTATATAAATAATATTGTTAAAATATTAAAATGAAAAATAAATCATTACATAACCTTACCGTTTGTTTTAAGTTCGCATTTATAGACTGGGGGGAAAAAAAAAAAGACAGACGTATATCACGGCCTGCTGGAGTATAGTAAACACAGAAAACATTTTATAGCAACAAGATATTTTGGTTTTCCGTAGTTGCCGTCATTAAACAGAAACCAACATGGAGATTTCATTGCAACTAATTAGAAATTCGTCTTTCAGGTATGTAATAAACGATCTTCGCACAAAATAATGTACGATACACGGGCGGTATGTTTGTTTTCATGTTCTCGGAAATTAAAAAAGCTCAACTACGTTTCCCTTTTTCAATCTTTTCCTCGAACACGAAAACGTCAACATACCGCTCTTGTAACGTATATTACTATTAATTGAACGTTTGTGTTTTATGTTTACGTGCTCCGTTTTGAACGGTTCCATTACATTACATAGCGTCTAGCTTATATGTTTACGTTACTTCTACGTTTGATTTTCATTGTGAATGGGCCTATATCGCTACAACACGGCTCGCCGTAGAATCAGTGGTGCGGAATGAGTTGTGTAGCTGGTTCCAGGCTGCCCAGACGGATTGATTCATGTGCTGCATGATTGCTTTGATCCGTTTATAATGCAGGAATGGTGACAACTAGTTTCACGTGGCAACCAAATGGAACACACCCGGAATACGTCCTTGTAAATAATTTGTCCCTCGTCCAGAACAAGTGACGATCACAGGCCGGAATGCGACAGTCATCACTCAGCACAGAGCGAGTGATTCAGTGCGGATAAAGCACTTATCACCTTGCATCATCGCTAGAATTGCTTGTTTACAGTTTAGTAGGGTAGTTGTATTGCGAACTGATTTTCTACAACGGTAAACAATACTTACTTGGACGGACCTTACTTACTAACTGTAAACGGCTTTTAGAGAACCCAGATTTTCATCGCTGCCCTCACATAAGCCCGCCATCGGTCCCTATCCTGTCTAAGATTAATCCAGTCTCCATCATCATATCCCACCTCTCTCAAATTCATTTTAATATTATCCTCCCATCTACGTCTCGGCTCCCCAAAGGTCTTTTTCCCTTAGGTCTTCCAACTAACGTTATATGCATTTCTGTATTCACCAATACGTGCCACATGCCCTGCCTATCTCACACGTCTGAATTTACTGTTTCTAATTATCAGAGACCGGAAATTTAAATAATTAAAATAAGCAGGCAAAAAGACATTATAAATAGCTGAAATACGTAATAAAAGGCAATTACAAAAACCTTGCACTATACCCACAACCTTGCACTTTCCACAAAGGGTTTTCGGCAGCAAGAAAAGCTTTACATAAGTCGAATGCAAATTGAGATTTTCGACTCGATGTTGCAATTACTGTTGGAAGCGAAGAAATCTTCTTCCCAGCAGCTTTGGAAAGCGCATTTTTGTGTTTGGTTGTACTGATATGTTGCGATATGAAATATTTAGCTAGCTACAACAACGTCGCAATGAAAACTGAAAGAAAAATAATTGTTAAAAATAACGTTAGACCCGCACTCATTGTTGCCTTGTCAAATAAATACAAGCGATAATTAAAATACATTTTTGCATGGCAGCATTCATTGTTGCAAAGAGAATATGAACTGACTGAAAGACAATAATATACATTCGATGAAGTCACTTTCATTGTAGCGGTTATAGAAATAAATTAAAATATACCTGTAGGCAATTTTTAATAATAAATTAATAAATAATAGATAAATAATCAAATAAAGGCAAAAAAAGCGTTGTGTAAATTTCTTCATACTACGAAACAAAAACTGATGCAGGAGTTTTTTTCCTAAAGGAAAACGAAGATAAATGAAGTAAATTTTATCGATCCCAGCTTATTAAAAAGCGTTAACATTCTTAAAAATGTAATATACGAGTGTCGAAACAGTGCCGTCCCTCATACAAGGCATATTACTTTTTAACAATTTTATAGTAAATTATGCAACGAGCCTATAATGATAGTAATTAAGACGCGAGGATGTTTATAAAACGAGCGCAAGCGAGTTTCATAATTTTCATACGAGTGTCTTAATTACCATTATAGGCAAGTTTCATACGACTTTTTATGCTCGACCATATTTCTAACTTGAAATTATTCATAACCAGGGAAAGGATTTATATGTAAATACATATTTACTTATAAAGCTAATATAATTTATATTTTGCATTATCTTTATGTTTCACAATGTGTAGGGTTGAAAAATCCTACTTTTATTTTCCATATTTTTCCATATTTTAGAGTTTAGTACATATTTTCGTTAATTTCCATATATTTTCCATATTTCATATAAAACAGTCCATATTATATTAGGTTTAACAATAAAACAAAACAAAATTCCATTAACTTTTAAAAATACATTTCAACAATAGAGATTTAAACACATGTTCAGTAATCCCTTTAACATCAGAGTTATTTGAAAATTAGCAGTCCTATCAACAATGGGAAAGTAAGTTACAAAACTGTATTAATTTAATTTAAAATTTTTAACAGACTTCAGTTGTGCAGCTCAACAGTTAAATGCCAGTCAGAGTACACATAGGTTCAGTTTTGTAAATCATACTATAAAGACGGTAAATATGCCAAAAGTACGTCATTCAGTCAATTTAAAATCAAAACTAACAAGTTACATTTCAGAATTTAAAGAAGATGGTTTATCAACTGACAATAAAATATTATTTTGTAATTTGTGTCAGTGTGCAGTATCATCTACACAAAAGTTCCTGGTGCAACAACACATTACAACTAGTAAACATCAGGCCAACAAACAACTAAATTCCAAGCAGAGACAATTGTTTTTAACACAACCAACAACATCGAATGTAAGATCTGAGTTTAACATCGACCTGTGCCGTTCTCTCATCTCTGCTGATATTCCTCTCTACAAACTAAAGAATAAGGTCTTCAGGGAATTCCTTGAAAAATATACTCAACATACAATCCCGGATGAGTCAACACTTAGGAAGACGTATGCTCCATCCATCTACGATGAGACAATACAGAAGATAAGAGATGAAATTAAAGATAGTTCAATTTGGGTTTCCATTGATGAGACTCCCGACAAAGAAGGTAGACTTGTTGGTAATGTAGTTATCGGTTTGTTAAGTGAACAATATTCTGAACGAATTCTTTTACATTGTGATGTTCTAGAAAAGTGCAATAACAAAACTATAGTTAAACTGTTCAACGAAGCTATGGGTATCCTGTGGCCAAAGGGTATTATGTACGATAATGTGTTATTCTTTATTAGCGATGCTGCCCCTTATATGGTCAAAGCTGGACAAGCATTATCTGTTGTATATCCTAAATTGACTCATTTTACTTGTGTGGCGCATGCATTTCATCGTGTGGCAGAAGTGGCCAGAGACAATTTCCCTAAAGTAGATTTGTTGATTTCATCAGTGAAAAAAGTATTTCTCAAAGCTCCCAGTAGAGTTAACGTGTTGAAAGAAATGTACCCTGAAATTCCATTGCCACCAAAGCCAATTTTAACTAGATGGGGTACATGGCTAGAAGCAGTTGAATATTATGCCGAACATATAGACTCTATTAACAATGTTCTCCTTGCATTGGACTCTGAAGATGCAGTCTCAATTGATACTGCGAAAACAGTTACCTGTGACATAAGTGTGAAGAATGACTTAGCTCACATTCAGCATACATTTTCATGCATCATAAAAACGCTCAAAAGTCTCCAAAATAGGCACCTTTCACTATCTGAAAGTTTTGAAATTATAAATAGTACTGTGGAACAACTGAATCGTGGTAGAGGTAAAGTTGCAGATGCAGTAAGAGCTAAGGTGGACACTGTACTTTCAAAAAACCCTGGATATGAAGAACTACAAAAGGTTGTTGCTGTGATGAGTGGTGAATCAACAGTGAAGATTAACTTGGACTTATCCCCAGCAGACATTGTGAAATTGAATTATGTACCAGTTACTTCTTGTGACGTCGAACGCTCTTTTAGTCAGTATAAATCTATCCTCAGAGACAATAGAAGAAGATTCACTTTTCAGCACTTGAAAGAAATGTTTGTAACCTATTGTTATGGTAACAGACAATAAAAATTGTGTTTTGTTGAAACTACATTGGAAGATAAGGTACGTCCATTATATTTTTTGTTTAGTTTGATTAAAATGTACCAATATTTAACGTACATAGTCATTTTTTTATAATTTTAAGTCCATATTTAATTCCATATTTTGGTAAAAATCCATATTTAATTCCATATTTTGGTAAAAATAACTACATATATATTTACATATTTCATATATTTTTAGTCCATATAAATCCGTTCCCTGTTCATAACTTTCAAGTTATCTTATGTGAATGGGAAGGGAACCTACCTTGTGCAATCTCGTGAATTGTGAGATGTGCGCAGACGCGAAAGTATTGATTTTTTCCCCCGAAACGAATGTCGACGACCTTGATGTAATCTCGTTAAACTTGATATAATCTTGAAATTGAATTCGACATTGAAAAACGAGGTGACAAATTGAATTTATTTGAATATTATTTACAATTAACGCTAATTATTATAGTAACAGAACATAAACTTCTGCGACAGTATTGGATTTCCAGCCTGCGTGACGTTTTTCTAGTTGTCTTTCGATTGCATATCCGAGAATAATCGAAAACCTGAACTTTAATGAATAGGTGTACTTTAATGACATGCATTAAAGGACTGCTACCAGGTGTATAATTACTACATTTCGGCATGGTCGAGCATAAACACTTTTAAAGCCTTAACTTTTTACATAAAAACATTGAACACGTTGTGGTGGAAATATAATGTATGCGATTTGCGGCGAGGTGAGTCAGTGCTTGCGAGGTGAGTCAGTGAAGTTATGGTTTTACAGTGCAGTGAACAGTTCCGATCAGTGATAATTTATAGCGTCAGTGAAATGTGTTACAGAGTGTCAGTGAAATGTGTGCTAAAGTGTCAGTGAAATGCGTCATAGTGCCACTACAGGGAATGAGATGAGAGTAAAGTGAAAGACTATTGAAAATTATGTAGGACCTATACATAATTATGTAGGTTGTGTTGTAAAATTAGGTGTTTTATTTTATGTTTTATTATTATTGTGTTAAATTGTATTGTGTATTCTTATTGTATTGTGTATAAAATTGTATATGTGTTGTAAATTTTATTATGTATTGTAAATTTTATTGTGTATTGCTTATCATTTTAACTGTGTATTGTTAATATTGTATATACCACTGCCACCGGGTGCTTGCCCACTTGCAGTGTAAATAAATACATACATATAAAAACTCTTGAGGCAGAATTAATGTTCAATTGTGACGAAGAGTTGAATTTTGACATTCGATAACCCAGTTATGGGAAAGCGTCGTTAAATATGTTCAAATACCACGGATATTTATAATATATTGGCAATTCTTGGTGTCTTATATTTTGTTGCATAGTGATGAATTATTGTGCAAAGTATGTCAGTAAGAGGAAGTCTGATGATAGGTAACAGTAAATCATGGATGCATACATTTAATTGAACATAATACTATTCATTACAGATGTGCTTTTATTAAGTGCTATACAAAATAAACCGTAAGTAATGTCATTAATTTCAGATGGTTATAGCTACTTTGGGATATTTCAAACACAAATGTTTTATGCTATTTTTCTCGGTTTTGCTTCCTTTCGGAGATAAAACTTGTTTTATATGAAATATTTCATAGCATGTTTTGGGAAAGCCATTTATTGAATTCCCAATATTCTCTGTCAGTTCAAGAAAGCAGTGTATTATGATAATAAAATATGATTGAAATAATTTTTGTTTTACCCTTTAAATGTGCAGAAATTTCATCCGAAGAAATGTAACTTTTCGTTCTGCAAAGGAATTTTACAATATAACATTTGTTCGGATCAAATTTATGCAATTTCAAAGGACAAAACAAAAAATTCTTTCAATCGTTATTGCCATAATACACTGCTCTCTTAAACTGACTGAGCATATTGAGAATGAAATAAATAAAACGCGCTATGAAGTGTTTCAAATAAAACTATTTTTATTTCTAAAAGGAAGCAAAAACAAGCAAAGTTGTATTAAACTTTATTGTTTGAAATATCTCAAACAATAGCCACTTGGAATTAATGGCTTTATTTACCGTTCACTCTATGTAGGCTATACTGATTGCGTAAGTTTATTTTATCAGAAAACGAATGTTGTAATTATTTTAAATAACTTTATTTCAATGTCATTTAAGTCCTATTGTTGAGGGAGTGAATATGATTCCGATTATATTCATGCGCAATAGATCGCTCACAACACCATCACACTCTCCATTCCTAAACACAGAACATCCTTCTACTCTTCATCTTTCACCGTCTCTGCAGCTCATCTCTGGAACTCTCTACCACAGCATGTCAGAGACTGTCGGATATTGTCTAGTTTCAAAAATAAACTAAAATTGTAACTTTTCAATTCAAATTCCTTTCAATTATAAGCCCTTTTCTCTGCGATAGTTTTGTAAAAATATATATTTCTTTTCCTTCTTTTCCCCTTTTTTGTTCTCTTGATCACCAGATCGATTTCTTATCATAAACTTTTTATTACGGATTTTATTTAATTTTTGTATTTCTTTTCATTTTTATTATTATTTTATTACATTCCATTTGGTTACATTCTTCCTTACGTTTTCCATATTAACTATCTGTACTAAATGAGTTGCTTTTGCTACATTCCAATGTATTTTACTTTCTTTTTTTTTAATATGGTATTATTTTCATGTTGTTTAGTGTCGATTTTGGTATGCTATTATTATTATTATTATTATTATTATTATTATTATTATTATTATTATTTCGTAATATGCTATATTCCGTTCTTCAACTTTTTGTTACATTTTCATTGTTTGTATACTTTGTGACCTGTAAGAGAAGGCCCTATGACCTTAACTCTGCCAGTATAAATAAATAAATAGATTATTATTATTATATTCTTATTGAATTTGGTATTCCCAAGAAACTAGTTCGATTAATTAAAATGTGTCTTAATGAAACTTACAGTAGAGTTCGTATAGGCCAGTTTCTATCTGATGCTTTTCCAATTCACTGCGGGCTAAAGCAGGGAGATGCACTATCACCTTTACTTTTTAACTTCGCTCTAGAATATGCCATTAGGAAAGTTCAGGATAACACAGAGGGTTTGGAATTTAACGGGTTACATCAACTTCTTGTTTATGCGGATGACGTGAATATGTTAGGAGAAAATCCACAAACGATTAGGGGAAACGCGGAAATTCTAGTTGAAGCAAGTAAAGCGATTGGGTTGGAAGTAAATCCCGAAAAGACTAAGTATATGATTATGTCTCGTGACCAGAATATTGTACGAAATGGAACTATAAAAATTGGAGATTTATCCTTCGAAGAGGTGGAAAAATTCAAATATCTTGGAGCAACAGTAACAAGTATAAATGACACTCGGGAGGAAATTAAACGCAGAATAAATATGGGAAATGCGTGTTATTATTCGGTTGAGAAGCTTTTGTCATCTAGTCTTCTTTCAAAAAATCTGAAAGTTAGAATTTATAAAACAGTTATATTACCGGTTGTTCTGTATGGTTGTGAAACTTGGACTCTCACTTTGAGAGAGGAACATAGGTTAAGGGTGTTTGAGAATAAGGTTCTTAGGAAAATATTTGGGGCTAAGAGGGATGAAGTTACAGGAGAATGGAGAAAGTTACACAACGCAGAGCTGCACGCATTGTATTCTTCACCTGACATAATTAGGAACATAAAATCCAAACGTTTGAGATGGGCAGGACATGTAGCGCGTATGGGCGAATCCAGAAATGCATATAGAGTGTTAGTTGAGAGGCCGGAGGGAAAAAGACCTTTAGGGAGGCCGAGACGTAGATGGGAAGATAATATTAAAATGGATTTGAGGGAGGTGGGATATGATGGATATGATGATAGAGAATGGATTAATTTTGCTCAGGATAGGGACCAATGGCGGGCTTATGTGAGGGCGGCAATGAACCTCCGGGTTCCTTAAAAGCCAGTAAGTAAGTATTATTATTATTATTATTATTATTATTATTATTATTATTATTATTATTATTATATTTATAATTTGTAATCTGCCTTTGCACAGTTGTTTTGCACTGAAGAGCTGGCAGTAGTATTTTGTGAGCAACAGCCATTCTCCGCTGCGCTGCAGTGTGTTCAATTTCCCGACCCTGCCTTATACAGACCAATCAAAACAGTTTTATTTTAAATTAATTCAAATTGGAATTGATGATAAAATATCATTCATTCATTAATTGTTCTGCCCAAGGGCAGGTCTTTCACTGCAAACCCAGCTTTCTCCAATCTTTCCTATTTTCTGCCTTCCCCTTTGTCTCCTCATATGATCCATATAATTATCTTAATGTCGTCGTATCATCTGATTTCTTCTGCCCCGAACTCTTCTCCCGTTCACCATTCTTTCCAATGCATCCTTCAATAGGCAGTTCCTTCTCAGCCAGTGATTCAATCACAAAAATGTCATAGACTACTACCGTACGCTCCTTGTATAATGGCAGTTGACTTAATATATATATATATATATATGTTAACATATAGGGCCTATGTCGAACTTGGAGTCAGGCCACAAAGGAAAAAACACTAGGAAAGGGATTCGATCCGGTGCTACGGATTGAACTTCAGCGCAGCTCAGTGGTTAGAGCGCTTGGTACGTAGAACTAAGGACCTGGGTTCGATCCCCGGTGCCGGTGCGAGTTTTTCTCTATACTAAAAGCCAGGTTATGAACCGACTAAACCGGAAGCAACGTTCTGTTGCTCTCTTTCAGAGCTCTGTTGGCACATGGTGGGGGAGATTCAAAGCGTGTTCAGCGTTTGTCACCGATATGTTTAAAATAACTACTGTCTATAGTTCTCGATAACACTATCAACAATATTAGTAATTAAAATTACGGTTTTTAAGAAAGCACGAGCTAATGACGCTGGTACGAAATGCGACTCGTAATGCACGTGGTACTGCAAATGAACTGGGAAGTTTGGCTACACTGTCTCCGTGATTCCGTTGCCAGATTTTCGTTAGCAGACGACATTTTCACGTGAGGTCCAATGAAAAGCTCCGTTCTTCCTTTCCCCTCCAATCCCCCACACTCAACGTGTCGTCGCTGCACAGGCTACCCCTCTAACCCGCACTTTCCTCTCGCCCTGCCAACTACTTCCTGTTTAGTCGGTTCATAACCTGGCTTTTAGTATAATAACCATTAATAACCAAAAGAAATGTCTTAGACGCTGAAAATGTTGTGTAATTTTCGAATCGTTCGTAAATAACAACTAATTAGAAAAGATCCATCTTAGAAATGGAATTTTTATAATTACTTTGCTGCATTGTTTCAAAATGAAATTACGGCCGCCTCTGGAGAGATTTGTTATTCATTCTCCTACGTCGAACTGCCTGTCACAAGAGTGATGGCGGGCTGCCGACAACCTTGCTTGTGTTGTGCTCGCATCATTTCAAATAGGCTGACACTCAGAGCTGTGAAGTACTGTTTCGTTGTATTCAAATGAGGACAGGAGCCGTAATAGACTAATCTTGCAATCTTGGACTGGTTACATTCCTATCGTGTACTGCCTACGAAACAGTCTTATGTATTCCTTAATAGTAAGCTGAAAATGAACATCCATTTAAATGTAAGCGATGTCTGATTTGTTGTTAAACCTAGAACAATAGGGTTCCAGACATAATGGGAAAAAATACGGGACATTGATCACTTTTCACTGCGTAAATTTAGCGCGTGCGTACTCATCAAATATGCCAATCTTTCAAAGTGTGTGTGTATTAAAGTTTACTACACAAACACTTTACTAACTAACTAAGAGTAAGTAAACGAATAGTAAAAAAAATTGTTAGGAAGCATATTTGCATTAAGTTTAAACTTCTTTATGTAAGTTGTCTTTAAATTGTTTTACTAAGTTATTACAGAAATAGCTACAAAATACACTTCTCACTGACAATATTCTTATAAATCAATCTGTCTTGGCCTTGCAATACTTATCCCAAGAATTAATTTCACTTAACAATTGTTTATTTTGAAGAATCATATATGAAAAGCAACATAATCCTCACTAAAGAATGATTTTGCAACAAGCATTGATTTTACTGTTTTTACAGACAATTTATTTTTATCATCAGCCCATAGAGCGTTCATGCGAGAAGATAATCTTTCCACACACGCATTTGTTCCAGGGATACACATAATGAACTCCACTACTCTCTTCAAATTTGGGAGTTCTCCTTCAGTACTTTTAAAAAGATCCAATCAGACTTCATCTAAAGGTTTGGTGTTTCCGTCACTCGCCTTGAGAAATTAATAGCTCACAATATTATTTAGTAGTCTGACCCAATATTTTGGGTTTGCCCTGCGACACGGAATAGCTCACAATAAAATTTAAAATGAAAAATTATATAAACAGGTTTCAGACAAAAGTGAATAAGACATAAGAAAAAAAATAGAACCAAGTGTAATTTAAATTGAATGTACACCATAAAGATGCTGACGAAATATCGCTACAGAAAATGTTATTATAGTGGTGACGATGGCATCTTGAAGATCTCACGTCAGCTTGTATTTTTCCCTCCACTTTACAAAGGCTTTCGGAATGGTGCCTCTCGCTCCGAAGAAGAGACCGGTAACTGTGATTTTTCCTATGTTGTATTTCGCCGATAGGTACTGAATCGTGGGCTCATAGATTTTCTTTTTCTCTTCATTCACTTCAGATGGTTAAGTGGCTGAGATTTCAAATCTGATGGTAGGATCAATTATTTCGGCTGACTGTAGCACATCTACAATGAAGTGCGATGTTTGTAATTTGTAATGTAGAATAGACATTGCAACTTTTCCATTTTTTTCAGTTTAGAACTCTAAAATACGGGACGGAAAGCTGTCCCGAAGACTTTTCTCGGGACAACGGGACGCATTAGCAAAAAACGGGACGATCCCGTACTTTACAGGAGGTCTAGGAACCTTAAAGTACAAAGGCAAAAATTTGAATGCTGTTTATCTATTTGCTTATTTGCTTATTAATTAATTTATACTAGCGGAATTAAGACTATAGGGCCTTTTTTTACACTCTACCGGGTGGGAAAATACATAAGCAGTGAAATTAAACGAAAAGTTAAAAGAACAAAAATATAACAAGTCATAAAATAGTAACAAACTGAGACAATAAAAAGTTAAAATATCACAAAACAAGAAAATAAAATACATAATGAAGGGCCCAGGGGAATAACGTGATTACACACTGATAACAATGGTAATAAAATTCAATTAAACACCAATACAGTTTGTTTAACCTAACAACATATTAGATCCCTTCAAACATGCCAATAAACCATGTTCTTATTTTTTCTCACGAAAATTAAAGGACTTGATCATTCTTCCATACAATTCAAGGACTTTGATCATTCTTCAATTTGAATTCAAATTTTTACCCCTCATATTCAGGACTCTGATCAATTTTCTTCAATGAAATGACATTTGGAAGATAGTACTTGACCTCCTATAACAGATGGCACCATTAGCTCTTTTTTTTAAGATCGCGTTTATATTCATAGATTTCAAAACGGCATATGACTCGTTTAAGAGAGAAGTTTTATATAATATTCTTATTGAATTCGGTATTCCCAAGAAGCTAGTTCGATTAATTAAAATGTGTCTCAGTGAAACATACAGCAGGGTCGGTATAGACAAGTTTCTGTCTGACGCTTTTTCAATTCACTGCGGGCTAAAGCAAGAAGATGCACTATCATCTTTACTTTTTAACTTTGCTCTAGAATATGCCATTAGGAAAGTCCAGGGTAACAGAGAGGGTTACATCAGCTGCTTGTTTATGCGAATGACGTGAATATGTTAGGAGAAAAACCACAAACTATTAGGGAAAACACGGAAATTTTACTTGAAACAAGTAAAGAGATAGGTTTGGAAGTAGGTAAATTCCGAAAAAAAAAACACAGTATATTGATAATGTCTCCTGATCAGAACATAGTACGAAATGGAAATATAACAAATTGGAAACTTATCTTTGAAAAGATGGACAAATTCAAGTGCCTTGCAGTAACTGTAACAAATATAAATGACACCGGGAGGAAATTAAACGCAGAAATGCCTGCTATTATTCGGTTGAGAAGCTTTTGTAATCCAGCCAGCTCTCAAAAAAAAACTGAAAGTTAGAATTTATAAACAGTTATATTACCGGTTGTTCTGTAAGGTTGTGAAACTTGGACTCTCAGTTATTTGAGATAGGGTCAGGTTAATGGTGTTGGAGAATAAGGTGCTTAGGAAAATATTTGAGTTTAAGAGGGGTGAAGTCACAGGAGAATGGAGAAAGTTACATAATGCAGAACTCCACGTATTATATTCCTCACCTAACATAATAAGGAACATTAAATCCTGACGTTTGAGATGAGCTGGGTATGTAGCATGTATGGGTGAATCTAGAAATGCATATAGTGTGTTAGTTGGAAGAGGGAAATAGACCTTTGGGAGGTCGAGACGTAAATAGGAGGATAATATTAAAATAGATTTGAGGGAAGTGGGATATAATGGTAGAGACTGGATTAATCTTGCTTAGTATAGGGACTGATGGTGGGCTTATGTGAGGACGGCAATGCACCTGCGGGTTCCTTAAAAGGTATTTGTAAGTAAGGTGGTTCTTCTAAGGCAGGCACTGAGTCTCATAAATAGTGTTGATAATTATATGCATTAAAAAGTCTAAAATATGCATGCAAATAAGCAATTAAAAATTCCTAAATATGCACTTATACGAATATATTATGCACTGATCTGAAGAGCCGGCAAACTTGCTACAGTATAGGATCTCACGAAAACAAAACACTAGCCATATATAGCAAATATTCAAATGATTGGACATTAAATGTCACTTTAATTTCTTTCTTATTATCTTATTGGCTATTCATTCATTCTTAGTTTTCTGTCCAAACCCCCAGCGTTCTCCAATCTTTCCTATTTTTCTAATTTAATTAAATCTCATTTGATACAGATATTCATCTTCTCTCATGGCTGTATGAAACTTTGTGACACAATAATTTTCTTTTTGTAATCGGTTATTTAACGACCCTGTATCAACTACTAGGTTATTTAGCGTCGATGAGATTGGTGATAGGGAGATGGTATTTGGCGAAATGAGGTCGGGGAAAACCTCGGAAAAAACCCAACCAGGTAATCAGTCCAAACGGGGATCGAACCCGCACCCGAGCTCAACTTCAGACCGGCAGGCAAATGCCTTAACCGACTGAGCCTCGCCGGTGGCCTGACACAATAACCCTTTCCATGTTTTGAGGGTCCAACTTGTTTCTTCTGTCCGCTAAAATAAACTTGTGCATAGAAAAAGTTATTCCTACATCACATGAAGTGAGAGGACAAAACTTAGGCCTACAATCTGGTAATATGATAAAATTAATGTCCCATCGCTATAGTATCCTTGAAGCACTATGCTATTTTTTCTCATCTTCAAACCATAATTTTTTACTTTAGCTAACGAAACTCTTTCTCGATAGAATTTATTCAAAATTTCCTCGTCAAATCAAGGAGTTCTGAATAAATTTTATCGAGAAAATACGCTACCAGCCAAAGTAAATAATTGCCACATGTTTTACCAAAGTCCATAAAAAGGAAAAGGAACGGTTAGAGTGCCTGACCATGAAGCGAGCGGGCCGGGATTTATATCCTGTTTGTGACTAGTTACTTGGTTAATGTTTTTCCGAGGTTTTTCCTCAACCCATTAAGAGCAAATACTGGGTAACTTTCGGAGCTTGATCCTGGCTGGCACTATCACCTTAATATTTTTCAGACGCTTTGTAACCAAAGCAGTTGATAAAGCGTCGTAAAATACCAATAAAAAACTGAAAAACGTCTTGCCTACAAAACAATTAAAAATGTGTATGACGTATGCTCTTACTGTCGAAATGTATACAAAATTACAAAATGTGCACATATATGCACGATCAACTAAGCGTCAATCATCTTAATTAAACATGAATCATGTGCTTAATTGTGTACTAAGTTTTATTAATGTACGAATATGCATTTACTTACATATGAAGAGTACAGGGGAAAAACCTGGTAAGTCACGGTTGACTGTTTTTACAGGAGAGCAAGTTAAAAGTTTTAAGATCCATTATATTGCATTGTCTTTGGGTTACCATCCTTCAAATTTATTTGGACTAATGTTATTTTGTACAAAGTTAAACTACACAAATCTACACTACATCAATTATTACATGGCATCTAAAACAGAAAATCGATTATTTTGAACTTACCACGTTTTTCCCCTGTGGTCTTCATGTAATATTTCTCATTGCTACTCATAAACAATATTAGACGGCCTGCCCCTACCGAAGTTTGTCTACTTTTATTGAAACACTTGAACCAATCGATGCAGTATTTTTATGTGTTATTACTGCTCATCTTCAATTGTACAGACTTCTATTAAGTGGCTTAAGCGTTTACTTTCTTCAATAAAAGAATTACCAAGACATGTAATTCGCTGTCTTCTGTTATACGTACATTCTGAAAAAGGTTTATACATTTTAAACATACATTTATTATAAGAAAAGGATTAGGATGTAGCGAGTTTGCCTATATATCCGAACCTGCGTTCAGACGTGGGTTCGATTATTGCTTCGACTACGTACCTGATTGATTTTCTTTGTGTAATGGAACTTATTACTTACTTACTTAAATGGCTTTTAAAAACCTGAAGGTTCATTGCCGCCCTCACATAAGCCCGTCATCGGTCCCTATCCTCAGCAAGATTAATCCAGCCTCTACAATCATATCCCACCTCCCTCAAATCCATTTTAATATTATTCTCCCAACTACGTCATGGCCTCCCCAAAGGTCGCTTTCGCTCGGGGTCTTCAACTAACCTAGGCTATTTGCTTTCTGGATTCACCCATACTCACTACATGTCCTGCCCATCTCAAACATTTTGATTTAATGTTCCTAATTATGTCAGGTGAAGAATACAATGCATGCAGTTCTGCGTTTTGTAACCTTCTCCATTCTCCTGTAACTTCATCCCTCTTAGCCACAAATATTTTCCTAAGCACCTTATTCTCGAACACACTTACAAGCAAACATTCTGATAAGGGGCAGATAAAAAAAAAAGTTAATTGTTTTTCTTCCACCATGTTAATAATGTCAAAAGAAGTGCTCATACAAATTTTGGCCACTCGACCGCAATTACGAGTTCGTCCAGAAAGTGATTTTCCCTGGGGCTGTTTACAGAAAAAAAGCATAATTGCATGGGAAGTTTTATTGAAAGAAATACAGCAATTGTTGCGCTATTTTTCAACATATCCCCCACTGGAATTGAGACATTTGTCATACATTGGGATTAATTTTTGTATCCTTGTGTCGTAGAAGTCAGCCGTTTGGGATCGTAACCAGCATTTGACAGCCGTCTGCACCTCTCTGTTGATCCCATGACAAATGTTTCAATTCCGGTGGGGAATATGTTAAAAATAGCTCAACAATCGCTGTATCTGCCCCAATAAATGTTTCCAATGGAATTGTGTTTTTTTCTGTTAACGGCGTTTGGCGAACTTATTTTTTACGGCCCTCGTAATTACGGTCGAGTGGCCAAAATTTGTATAAGCACTTCTTTTGACATTATGAACATGGTGAAATGAAAAAAAAAAAAAAACTTTTTATCTGCCCCATCTGTTTGCTTGTTAGTCTCTGAATAATTTCAAGGGAAAAAAAGTTCCGGGGCCGGGTATTAATCCCAGGACATTTCGCTTAGCGCACGAATGCTCTACCGACTGAGCTACCCTGGAACTACAGCCGACACTGTCTCAAATTTTCCCTTTATATCCACACAACTCAACCGGACTGACAAGGCGCCAGAAACCCAACTTTGAGTGCACACAAACTTTCAGTGACTTGAATTGTGACTTTCTGTTAACGTATTTACGGTGACGTATATATTATGCAAATCTAGCTTTCAGGTAAAGCTCCCTGTGAAGCAGACTTGAATAATTTCAAGGGAAAAATTGTTCCGGGGCTGGATATTGATCCCGGGACATTTCGCTTTGTGCACGAATGCTCTACCGACTGAGCTACCCAGGAACTACACCCGACACAGTCTCAATTTTTCCCTTTATATCCACACAACTCAACTGGGCTGATAAGGCGCCAGAAACCCAACTTTGAGTGCACACAAACTTTCAGTGACGTGAATTGTGGCTTTCTGTTAAGGTATCTACAGTGACGTATATATTATACAAATCTGGCTTTCAGGTAAAGCTCCCTGTGAAGCAGACTTGAATAATTTCAAGGTAAAAATTGTTTCGGGGCCGGGTATCGATGCCGGGACCTTTGTCTTAGAGCACGAACGCTGTACCGACTGAGCTACTCAGGAACTAAACCCGACACCGTCTCAATTTTTCCCTTTATATCCACACAACTCAAATGGGCTAACAAGGCGCCAGAAACCCAACTTTGAATGCACACAAACTCTGTGTGACTTGAATTGTGGCTTTCTGTTAACGTACCTACAGTTACGTATATTTTATGAAAATCTGGCTTACAGGTATGACTCCCTGTGAAGTAGACTTGAATAATTTCAAGGGAAAAATTGTTCCGGGGCCGGGCATCGATCTCCGGACCTTTCGCTTAGCGCACGAACGCTCTACCGACTGAGCTACCCAGGAATTTTTTGCCTTAAAATTATTCAAGTATGCTTCACAGCAGACTTAAAAGCCAGATTTTAGCCTCTGTTCCTCTGTCAAAGTGAGAGTCTGAGTTTCACAACCATACAGAACAACGGGTAATACAACCGATTTATAAATTCTAATTTTGTTTTCTTTTTAAGCAGACCATGTGACAAAAGCTTCTCAACCGAATAATAGCAGGCATTTGCCTTATTTATTCCGCGATTAATTTCCCCCGAGTGTCATTTGGGCCTATATTTGTTACTATTGCTCCAAGATATTTGAATTTTTTCACCTTTTGAAACGATAAATTTCCTATTATTATTATTATTATTATTATTATTATTATTATTATTATTATTATTATTACTACTACTACTACTACTATTAACGGGATCACAAACGCAATGAAGATGCAATGGAAGAATTACAACTAGAACCTGTAATTAATCACGTAAAACATTATCAGAACAACTGGATAAATCATCTGCATCGCATGCATAGAGATAGAATCCCAAAAGTCATGTTCCACTATCGTCCAAACGGGAAGAGATCTCTCGGTCGTCCAAAGAAGCGCTCTATTGAAAATTCAACTGTGAGATCGTAACAGGCCATTTGACCTAATACTTGAAGGGAAGAAGAAGAAGAAGAAATTATTATTATTATTATTATTATTATTATTATTATTATTATTATTATTATTATTATTATTATTATTAAACATGCATAAAATTTAGGAATATTTCAGAAATCAGGAGTTAGGGAGTTGCAAATGTTGTCTATTGACTATAGAATCACCAAATATTCAGAAGACTTCACAAATGACAGACAGTGTTGTTAAGTTACACGAAAGATAAATAGCTATGCAAGTGATGTGACTAGATGAGATAAGACAAAGGAACGTGCAACAGTCATAAAATTGCGCCTTGTATTCGCTGAAGCGTCATAATCGATTTCTGCTCGTGTCATTATATAGGTTTTTGTTTTACAGAAAACCCATGGCAAGTGGCCGATTGCCAGACAGATAGCCTTGTTTCGCGTCGACATGTGAATTGCTTCTCTGATTAGCTTACGACATTCCCAAGCTCTTCTCCTCAATATTTCCGGTGTGAGGGTGGTCGGGGGAGGAATACATTATCGTGTGTCACACACACGCGACTCCCGTCCCCTCCATGTCGCCACGTCTTTCAAAGGTTCAGGAATCCCCCATAAGACGCCGTTACGGTTTCTAAATACAGCTGTTTACACTCTCAAGTCACTTTCATTTGACCATGGATGTTTTGTAAATATCAGAGCCCCAGGTAAGCTGAAACCGTAATGAATACAGTAGAACCACAGTTTAGTACATACAGTTGCGAAGCTCAATACTTACTAAATATGCAAACATAGACAGTTGAAATATGCATCCATAGATAGTTGCTAGCCACCAGGATCGCTACTATCGCCTCATCACAGACTCTTTCCCTGGCAGACGATAAAATGTATTGTACTTTTGATATCGTATTCTTTTAAAAAATTAACACCTTCCTTCCACTATTGAAATACGAAATACATAAGATATATATATTATTTTCATAAAGTGTATATTATATTTTATAAACTCACCTCCCTGGATTTTTCGGAAGAAGGATAACTCTAACCTATTTTTCTGACAATTTATAGTACTACAAACGTCTCCTTGTCCCAAATTATTATTCAAATTATTGTATTTTAGCCATTTACAGTTATTACAACCGATAACGAACATTTCACAGTTTACATAGCTTTTCACAAAAATGCGAAATACGGCACAGTCAATGCTTTTTAGATCTAGACCAGGCCGTAATGTTTGTTCGGGTTTTCAATTTCAGTGTATGGAGCTCAGTGAAATATTATATTATAACTTCATTGCTTATCATTGCTAAGCTTTATTTAGTGTAATTTGTCCATAAGTTCCGTTTACTTCTTGTTGCATAATATGTTGCAGAAATAATTACAAAACTGTGTTATTTTAATGTGAAGAGAATTTTACATGTTAACATAATCTGTTCGCGTCAACATTTCAAGTTTAGAATGGAAGCTATTTTGAGGTTCAATAAACATGAATTTATATTGTGATTTTAATTTAGCACATCTACTTTCCTTAATTGTAGACAGAAAATTTACCATACGTACGATTGTGTTACTTCGTCTCTTAGGTAGTAGATAAATACAATAATTCAGTACTCAATTGCAGTATTAAAATACAGATAAATAGAATGTGACGGGTGTCATGCATGACATTATGTTTAATTATAATGTATAATTGCGAATATAGGAATATAAGTTAAATATAGTAAACATAACCTATAATATCGATATGACATAACATACATATGTAGTGCCAGGGCATTGGAGACCACTAAAATTAGACAAAGGGGCAACTGGTACAGTAAACATGACCTATAATTTCAACATATCTAAATATTCGTGCGGTGCAACTGAAAATTATTGAATCGTGCATAAATTAATGTACAAGAATTTCGCAATATTTAATCGAAATAAAGGCAGGTATTACACATACGAACAACGTAATTTTCACACCAAAAATAATATTACATCTTAACTCGCAAGGAATTATGTCTGAAGTGTCCCCTAATCATTGTTTTAAATTTTATTAATGCAATTACACTACATTTTAGAGAAATATATGTTACTTTTTATACATTCTAATTAATTTATATGGTTGAAACACCGCCCTTCGTGATCGGGTTAAGCGAGTCACATGGTCTGCCTTACGGCCTGTATTAGATCACGATGGCAGTGACACAGTCTATTGTTCCTAGTGCACACAGCGCTCCAAGCGGCTAGCAACTATCGCGAGAAATGCAAAAAATCACCCCAAGCTTCGCGACTGTATATATTAGTCTGTGGTAGAACCTCTATTATCCGTGGTAATGAAGGGAATGGACCGAACGATTAATCGAAAAAATCGGATAATCCATACCATAAAAGATTTTCATAAATTAAGTGCATAATATTTATGCCTATAGTTTCGTAATTTCCTCCGTGGTGTTGTGTTTAACATGCTAGTTAGTGGATCAGAAGTTCACTAATTTAAGTCTGGTTATCAGTGACGGGTTTTAAGGGCTAAGGGAACTCCTTGTGATGATTGTCTGCCGAAAGATAGGAGTAGAGGTCTCATGTTGTAGATTTACGCAGTCGTACTTTATATAATTTACCTTCTTTTTATTAAATCGCGCACAGTTGTAACGCCAATCTCGTGTTCTGATTCGATATGAGATGAAGTTTCTGTTTTCCCAAATCTATCAATTATTTGCTCTTTTCTATACTTAGCACAACACGTTTTCTTTCGACACCCATGGAAGATATTTTACACATATGTTATACAGAAGTATAGAAGTAATTAAAGATATGTATGGAAAAACAAAAATAAAAATAAATCAAAGAGAACCCATAAGAATAACAGGAGGAGTTAGACAAGGTTGTCCATTATCAACCACTCTTTTTAATATATATCTAGACGACATGATAAGATCATGGAAACAAATAACAACAGGAGGAATTAATTTAGGAAATATGATAATAAAAACGTTAGCCTTTGCAGATGATCAGATTTTAATTGCAAAAACAGGGGACGAAATGCAGAGAATGCTATATAAATTAAACGAAATATAAAAAAGTACAACATGGAAATATCACCAGAAAAACAAAGGCAATGGCTTTCAAGGGCTCTTATCCAGTTCGGACAAAGATAATTTGAGAAAATAAAGCAATAGAACAAGTTTCAAAATTCAATTTTCTAGGTTGCGAAATAACATACACAACAGAAACAGATATAAATAATAAGCTAAACAAGTTTAATTATATAACAGGAACACTAAAAAGAACCTTGAAAAATAAAGCCAGAAAAGATTCCTTAATAAAATTATATAAGACGATGGCAGTTCCTACAATTACTTATGGATCCGAAACATGGACAATGACGGCACAACATATAGCTAGAATACAAACATATAGCTAGGCCAATAGCAGGATACCAAAGAACAGACAAAAAACACAATACAGAAATAAGACAACAACTAAACGTAGAGGAACTAAATACAACAATAGTGAAATACAGAACAAGTTGGGAAAACCACTTAACAAGGATGACGGACAATAGAATACCAAAAGCAGCATACAATTACTCACCACGAGGAAAAAGAAACTTAGGAAGACCTAAGAAAAGATGGAGGCAGCAACAATTTGGAGCCGGAACAGGCTAATGGAAGGCCTAAACCGTGATGTAGAAGAAGAAGAAGAAGAAGAAGAAGAAGAAGAAGTAGTTATACAGAACGTCCACTCCAAGCGTAGAAAAGGACTGAATTGTACACGGGTTTTGCAATTGTGTGAAATTTCTTGGGGTCATTTCCTTAAAACCAGGTAGTGACTATTTTACAAGTTCGGAAAAACACCCCCTCCCACAAGTAACTGTACTGTGCTCCAACCACGAGAAAGTCTTTGCGGAATGAAACGCAGCGGGGTAATGATGTGAATGAATGTTGATGTCATAAGGTGTCATAAGGTCACACACGTGGGTACTCGTATCTCTATTGGCTAGCTCTCACAGCACAAAAAATAACATTGTTATACACATATTTATACTACCCTAGTTACAAAATCACTGTTAATCTCCTGGTCTTTTAATCCCTCCATACAGGAAGTAACATATGCAGGAGAGCGCATGGTTTTTAAACTGACGTTATAACGATAATATTATCTATCTACTTCTCTCCAATAGATGACGTAATAGTAAGCACATTCCTTTTACGGTTGATCTCCTGGTTGGAAAACAGTATAGGACTTCATATTTTATCCTGTAAAGAGAGAGAGAGAGAGAGAGAGAGAGAGAGAGAGAGGGGAACAGTCAGATAATCGGCCAATCGGTTAATAGGGTGACGGATAATCGGGGTCCTACTGTAAACGGAGGGAAAAAAAAATTCAATTATTTGGCCAATATCGAGACATACGAGGTTTGATCACTATGCTGTAGTCCTGACTTATTTCTAAGTTGAACTAAAATTTATATTTCAGGGCACACAAATGGCTGAAATGTGTTATGGTTACATGCCAACTAGCAAGTCTGTACATGAATAATTTCAGGGGAAAAATTGTTCCGGTGCCAGGTATCGAACCTGGGACTTTTGGCTAAGCGCACCAACGCTCTACCAACTGACCTACCCAGGAACTCTACCAGACACTGACTCAATTTATTTTCTTTATATTCACATACTTCAGAGTGGGCTGACAACCAACATTGAGTGCACACGCTCTGGAATCATTTTAATTACTCCAAATTCTCTTAATGATGTTTTATATACTATAAATTTCAAATTAGAGTGACGTTAATTGGGTTTTTCATAGCAACATGAAAGTTTGAAATTCATTTACCTCAAAACTTTAATCTTTGAGTTGTTTCCCTTTTGAAACTGTGCCGTCGATATGTCTGAAGTCGAACTGCAGTAGAGAGCAAACTGCTGTCCCTAGAAAGTTCCGAGGGTACGCATGACTCAAGGAATTGTGTAATGCACGGTGTCGAAGTCATTGAACTACTCATGCATTCCACGAAAATGTTCGCGATGAAAATGGACAGATGTACGTTCCCCACGTATGCGAACAGTTTATCAATTGAATTCCCTGTTTCACAGAAGTTACGTTCATTCAGATTATGCCCAAAGGTTCAAATAGTTAGCCTCAGCCACCTCGTCTGTATTCTCCTCGTCGCTTTCATGTTTGGGACGTGCTTATAATCTAGCAAGCCGCTCAGTTGGAGGAAGAATCGTTCAGGTCCGCTGAGGGTGCAGAACTTACGTAGAGCTTCGTTAGGCTTTGTCAATTTAATACACCACTAAATTAAAATTAAAGACATTTTGTTTCAGAGTGTGATTTACCAGGATATTCGAAAAGTAATGGCAATATAGTTACTGTTTTACAATAAATTTATTTAGATTACTTTTGGCATTACATACTTCAAATATAGTCCCTACTATGTTAACAATACGTTGCCAAATCCTTGGGAGATGGCGCACTCCATCTGCAGCACCATTTCTGGATGTCTCTCTCAGCTCTTGACTGAAAGCAAATGTCCCGCTCCCACTAGTTCAGTATGGTAGGACTTCTCTCTCATAAGCTTTAAATAGTTTAAAGCACTGAGTTGCATGTTTTTCTCTTGCAACTTGGATTTGTATGAAGTACCTTTGTTCGTAACTTTAGGATTGTCTTGTTTACTTTTTCCTTCGTGACGAAGACTACTTTTTTTCCTCCTTGACGAAGACTCTACTTTCTTTCTTCGTGACGAAGACTACTTTTTTTCCTCCTTGACGAAGACTCTACTTTCTTTCTTCGTGACGAAGACTACTTTTTTCCCTTCTTGACGAAGACTCTACTTTCTTCTTTCGTGACGAAGACTACTTTTTTTCCTTCTTGACGATGACTACTTTTTTCCTTCGTGACGAAGACTACTTTTTTTCCTTCTTGACGAAGACTCTACTTTCTTCCTTCGTGACGAAGACTACTTTTTTTCCTTCTTGACGAAGACTCTACTTTCTTTCTTCGTGACGAAGACTACTTTTTTCCTTCTTGACGATGACTCTACTTTCTTCTTTCGTGACGAAGACTACTTTTTTTCCTTCTTGACGATGACTACTTTTTTCCTTCGTGACGAAGACTACTTTTTTTCCTTCTTGACGAAGACTCTACTTTCTTCCTTCGTGACGAAGACTACTTTTTTTCCTTCTTGACGAAGATTCTACTTTCTTTCTTCGTGACGAAGACTATTTTTTTCCTTCTTGACGATGACTCTACTTTTTTCCTACGTGACGAAGACTACTTTTTTCCTTCTTGATGAAGACTCTACTTTCTTTCTTCGTGACGAAGACTACTTTTTTTCCTTCTTGACGAAGACTCTACTTTCTTCTTTCGTGACGAAGAATACCTTTTTTTCCTTCTTGACTATGACTCTACTGTTTTCCTTCGTGACGAAGACTACTTTTTTTCCTTCTTGACGATGACTCTACTTTCTTCGTGACGGACTACTTTTTTCCTTCTTGACGATGACTCTACTTTTTTGCTTCGTGACGAAGACTACTTTTTTTCCTTCTTGACGATGACTCTACTTTTTTCCTTCGTGACGAAGACTACTTTTTTTTCCTTCGTGACGATGACTGCTTTTTTCCTTCGTGACGAAACTACTTTTTTTCCTTCTTGACGATGACTCCACTTTTTTCTTCGTGACTAGACTTTCCTTCTTGATTAAGACTCAATTTTCACTTTATGACGAAGATTGTTTTTCTTTCTTCGTGGCGAAGATTCTGTTTTTTTTTTTTTTGGCTTCGTCGCGATGACTACTTTTTTCCTTTCGCGACGAATACTCTACTTTTCTCCTTCGTCTTCGTGACGAAAACACTACTTTTTACGTCGGGAAGAAGACAACGTTTTTCTTCTTGAGGAAGATAGTACTATTTTTCTTCGTGGCTATTACTTCTTTTCTTTGTGAGTAGACACTTCCTGCGTAAGTAAAATTTCGTCACGCTGCAAGTAGACTTTTTTGCTGTATTCCACAGACTTCTTACTACTTAATATTAATCTTTCCCTGCACGACGACGGTTTTTCCTAGCTTGACGCTGACTTGCATTCTCGTAAGATATTATTTTTCTCTATGGCAAGTACTTCGTATTAGGTGCATACAGTTCCTGCGTGATTGGGAGTGTTTTGTGTGGCGCTCGCTTTTTTTTGTCGTGTATCTTTTCCAGTATTAGGGAAATTTATTCCATTAATTTTGCATAAATTTATGAGCAGCTCAGACTTTTCTCTTTAAAGTACAACTTCTGTTTGCGTTATGCAAACTATTTCAGCGTAACTTACACATTATTCTGAATTACGCATAATTTTTACCATTCTTAGAACTTTTAAAATTCATATAAATTATTGAATACCGGTTTTCAGTAACTGGAATTGAAAAAAATGCCGTAATGTGAAATATTGGTGTTGTAAATGAAATATGATTTTTGGATAACTAATTATTAAAGCAACGAAAACAAAAAAAAAAATCAATATTATAAATATTTTGTAAAATATAAAGGCCACTGCATTAGGGAAAGTCACAAAAATAGAAAACATTTTTTTAAATCTTGGAACTTCTATAAGAATATTAAATATATAAGTATATATATATATATATTTACTTACTCACTTATGGCTTTTAGAGAACCCAGAGGTTCATTACCGCCCTCACATAAGCCCGCAATCGGCCTCTATCCTAAGCAAGATTAAGCCAGTCTCTACCATCATATCCCACCTTCTTCAAATTCATTTTAATATTATCCTCCCATCTTCGCCTCGGCCTCTCCAAATGTTTTTTTGCTATACGTGTACATAATATTTAATAAATGTATGATTTAAAAAGAAATTTGTGGAAAAATTCCAATATTCATATAAAATTTTCAACTGAGGAAATGTGAAATATCTGCCCATAGTCTGCAGGGTTGGCGAAACGTTAAATAAATTACAGATGAATGTTTAAAGTTTGCAAATGTGAAAAATTCTACAAAACGAAGAAGAAGAAGAAGAAGAAGACTGCTGGAATATTAAAAAATCGTTTAAATACGAAAAATATGTAAAAGTGTAAAAAAGTATCTAAATCCACGTCAAGTGAAAACTTCTAGTAAATTTGAAAAATACGCAAGAATTTTAAAATTTTGCAGAAACGTTAAATATTCACGAAAATGCGTATTGTGGTGAAGATTTTTAGGATAAAGTTTTTCTCTAAGCATTCTTCTGTAGTTTAGATAGACAAAAATACTCGGCTACTTCATTCTTACCACTATATCATCAAGAAGATAATTCTGAGTATCAAAAACCTTAAAATCTTCTTGATGAGAATAATTAAATGATTCTCAGTCTATTGTTATAAGTAGGAATGAAGAAGAATTTGGTAAAAAAAAAATGTTGGTTAAGATGTCAGGCTTTTTTCAGAAGAAGCTAGATTTCTCTCTTCATTTTATAGATATGAAAAATAATATTCAACTAAAAATCTTGAATACGATAATAGAACAAGATGGCGTCAATTAGGCCGAATTTATTATTGTATGTATTTATCTACATAAGGTCACGAAAAATTAAATCACGGAGTGTATTAGGATATGAAAAGTTACTTAGGCATATCAAGTTATATGAAATACGGTATGAGCGGATATTGAAATATGAAACGTAGTGGAAAGTTCAAGGCTGATTGAGATATGAGGTCATGCAGATGTGAAGAGTCGTGTAGTCGTTGAGATGTGACATATTCTTGAGATTTAAAGAATTGTCGAAATGCCGAGGATCGTTGAAATGTTGATGGTCGTCGAGGTGTTGAGAGAGATGTGGAGATTCCGACATATGGATGATGTTAGGGGTTCTTCGACGTGTGGAGTTCATATTTTGAATGAAATTTATCCTCAAATTCCATTATCACTTAAGGCAATTGTAACCGAATGGGATACATGACTGCAAGCGGTTGAATATTGTACCGAACACACAAACTCTGTTAAGAACATTTGGATGCCTTATTTGAAGCAGCGAGAACAGTTGTGACTAGAGTCGTGCACAACCGGTTACGAAAAATAGAAATTATATATAGCTATTGAACACCTGGCGCTATAGTCAGTATGCAAAGCTCTCTCATCTCGCGGAGTGTCTCAGGTTCGGTTTATGGACTATTTGAATTGTTTCTCATTCTTTGTGGGTGGACGGCAAAGACAGACCACATTGAGCCATGCAGGAGTTACAGGAGCCCTTGCAAGGACGTGTTTATCGTCGTGTAGGCCTACCATTTAAATGATAATTCTTCCTCTCTCAATACATTCAATCAATCAATCAATCACCCATCGATTCATCCATCATCCATCCATCGACTCATTGATTCATTAACACAAAAATTGTTACAAATCATCCAACTTTAGGAACTTGATTCTTTACAGTTTAATTATGTATCCTAATGTACAGTCTTGAAGAATTTACAAGAGTGGCATGATTTGTAATATTTGTTGTAATAAATGCGTAAGAAAATGTAATTTGTAGTCAAAACGCGGAAAAAAAATTTTGTACGAAGCAACTATGAAATTCACAATACATTTTTAGCTTCTGAATAGTAACTAATTAAAGAAATGATACTCCTGAATAGTTCATTCTTTATCTGTAATATTGTTTTACCCTTAAAACTAGAGAATAATGGTATTTTACAAACTACTTCAAATTAGTGTAACTCTGAAAATATTGAGATTAAGATACAAGTTTATATGCTTTTTTTTTTTTTTTTTTTTGCTCAGAATGTCTTCGAAAATAAGCTCCTCATGAATCACCCTGTGTATATATATTTTAAATGAGCTCACCAGAAACTTTAACATACACGTCTAATTTGACTTTGTGATGATGCTCTTTTTCAAAATTAATATTTTCTTGAGAATGAGCTCTTCTATCGTCATACGTATATGTGTTCCTCAAATTTATGCAATATATAGCCTATATATAGCATAAATTTGAGTTCTTATTTCTTGTTGTTCGTCATAAACTACTATAGTTCTATATTATTACGATTTACCGAAGTACATATGATATTTCTGTGCAGAAATTCTGCGTCATCATATGATGAAAGATGGGTGGAACGGAGAAAAATTCTCTGCGGATTCGAACCCGGATTTTCAGCTCTACATGCTGACGCTCTATCCACTAAGCCACACCGGATTCCCATCGAATCCTCTCAGTTTAAGTTCCGCCTCTTGGGTTCCCTCTAGCGGCCTACCCTCATGCACTGCGTCATAGATGTACGACAGTGGCTCAATGTCCACACATGTGCAGAGGTGCCGAGAGAATTTTTCTCAGTTTCACTCATCCTTCATCATCCTATGATGACGCAGAATTTCTGCACTGAAATATCATGTGTACTTCGGTACATCATAATAACGTATGATATGCGAAAAATAATCACTTAGTGACTTAAGACGGCGCTTACTCCATCGGATCCCGGCCACTTAGTCCCTCATAACGAGTGCATCTCTGCACATGTGTGGACATTGTGCCACTGCCATACATATATATGACGCAGTGCATGAGGGTAGGCCACTAGAACCCAAGAGGTGGAACTTAAACTGAGAGGATTCGATCCAAAATCGGGATGGGAATCCGGTGTGGCTTAGTGGATAGAGCGTCAGCACGTAGAGCTGAAAACCCGGGTTCGAATCCCGGTGCCGAAGAGAATTTTTCTCCGTTCCAGTCATCCTTCATCATACTGTAGTTCTGTTTTCATAAGGATAGCAATGAGTTTGTACTGTTGTATATACGAGCCATCCCTGGACAGTAGCAAGGCGGGTTTGAGGCAATCTAGTGTACGAGATGAATGAGCTAGGTAGATATGCTGCGATTATTGTAGAACGACTAAAAGTATAAAAATGCCTACCACTACATTAAAACGTTGTAATGTATTGCATGTACTGAATCAAATGTTTAAAAAAGAGAGCTTAGAGAATAGAAATTGAAATCTTTATTGTCGCATTATATGAAAGAGACTTCCTTCAGATAACCGTTGGTTCGTTGCACCGCAAACGACACAAAGGAGGTCATTTAGTGTTGATGAACTTGGCGATTTTCTGCGTTATTTGTTTAAGATGTGTGGTAACATTTTCTAATATTTGCACGTATATGACGACTTTGCGTTGTCAGAGCGCATACCATGAATTTGTCTCCGTGCTCGCTCACGATCCTGCAATGCCAGTGGCGTATCGCATGTTAGGGTAGGCCCACATTGCTGCAAGCAAACAGTTTCAGACTGCTCGAAACAAAATGTTTGTTGCTGTTTCAAACGTCTTCAATATCCAATGCAGCAAATAAGTCTTTATCAAACACACAGTTGCTGTGATCCTTCAAATTAAAATTGTAAATAGCACACTAGGGGCTTTTGAACATCACACTTTATCTAAAAAATAGTTTACATTACTTTAAATAAAAAAGCTCAATTTGTTGCAGTAGCCTACGTATCTCATAATATTTACTTTTGTTTCTATAAATTAATACAGAGTGATTTATATAGAACTGGCACATTTCTTTCATTAATTGTTTCAAAACGAATTGTGCTAGCGACAACTTATTATACCTAACATGTAGAGGAATTTTGGGAGATTATTTACCTCTATAGCAAATGTTAAAAATGTCCTCCATCCTGCATAAGGCACAACTCAACACGTCGTTCCATGTTACTGGCCACTCGTTGGAGGACTCTGTTGTCAATAGCTTGAATCTCCTGTGTGATGTTGTGCTTCAGATCGTCCAATGTCTGGGGACGTGTGGCGTAAACCCTGTCTTTTAAGTAACCCCATAGAAAGGAGTCCGGCGTTGTCAAATCCGGAGATCTCGGTGGCCACAGGTTCCTGGAAATTATTCGGTCGTCAAAGAAACTTGCAATTAGTTCCATGGATTCATTTGATGTATGGCATGTAGCGCCATCTTGCTGAAAATATCCTTGACTCAGCTCTACATCGTCCAGTTGCTCAACAAACTCCATGAAAATCAGTCGGTACTCTGCAGTGTTCAGTCTGGTTAAAAAAAATTGGCCCCACTATTCTCTGTGCGGATATTGCGCACCAAACTCCGATTTTAACCGGGTGCATAGGTGCTTCATGGATGACATGTGGATTTTCGATGGCCCAATGGCGTGAGTTCTGTGAGTTCACATAACCGGATAAATGGAACCATGCTTCATCTGTGAACCATGTGATGGACAATATGGCAGGATTTTGCACAATGAACGTCTGAAACCAACGACAATAATTCAATCTTTTATCCTTATCTGGTTCCTGTAGCTGATGAACAACCGTAACCCTATATGGCTTTAGGCTCTCTGACACATTGAGTAGGTGTACCCTGTCTCCTGCGACAAACGTCTTAATGATTTTTTGGGTGACTGCTCCAGTAGTGCTCTTACGTCAACAACAACCGTGGGAAGCCTAGATGAACGATGCTTGCCCTTTTCACTCACCAGAGATCCAGTTGTTTCCAATTTGTTTACCAGTCCCAGTATTGTATTTCTTTTGGGAGGATTGCGAACACCAAATTCTCTCTGGTATGCCCTTTGAGTAGCTGTAATTGAATTCGTAATCCAGTATTGCTTCACAAGGAAGAGTCGTTGATTTAATGTGTACTGCATTTTCACGTTGACACAAAATGTCGAAAACAGCTGCCAACAATAGGAATAAAACATAAACATCTGCGCATCTAGTGCTGCCAACAATAGGAATAAAACATAAACATCTGACAAGGAATCGAAACTCCAGAACATTCTGCTTAATTTGGTGCTAAAATTGGGTCATTGAATGAATTTCCAACGGAATAATTAAAGAAAGAAATGTGTCAGTTCTATATAAATCACTCTGTATAACAACTGTATTTTATTAGCCTATGTAATTGAACAGTATATATTTTTTAAGTCTACGATCGTTATTTTAGGTTTCGAATTATACTGCACCTAAAATAATAAATCAGTTGTAAAATATACGTAACTGATGGTAAGAATGTAGACAACGAATCGACAATTGAATGTTTTGATATCAAAACCTGCTATTTTGCTCAAAAATCGATTTTGACCTAATAACATATATGTATGTTACTGTAAATGTACGAAGACCGGTAAATCTTAGAATTTACCAGTATAACCTAACATTTACCGTTATGGTGCGGTAAAACCCCGAAATATCTTATTAGCCTATATATTTTGAACTTTTACCAAGAGATGTTGGTAAATCTCAGGATTTACCAATTAGTTGTGGTAAAATCTTATTAATTTAATAAAAAAATCTTTATTAAGATTTGCCGTTCTTCGCACTTTTACATATCCATTTCCGATTCATCTCTTTATTGTTGTTTTACGATCTATTTAAAAACAGAAAAAAAAAATACCTCAGCAGTGACTGAAATAATTTCTATTTATTTTAAATTGAAGTTATTTAAGTATTCTTACATTCCAATGTGATTATAATAAACAATATTATTCCGTACAAAAATTAACAAAGCCTTTATATTCCCTCAAACAGTCCAGGTCCACAAATAAAGTAAAGCAAACTTTATGAATGTTAATTCTTGTTACAAGGTTGGCTGTTATGACATTTAGAATTACACAACATGGAGGATGATTTACACAAACTTTTTTGTTCAACACTTTTTTTTTTTTACAATTATACTTTTTGAACCCTTGTCCTCCAACAAAAGATAGTTTGCCAACCACTTTCCGTACACTAATTTCTTCTTTTTCTACTTTTTCTATGATGATAAAATTTTCTTTGCACAATGTAAATTGGTTCCTAGTGTACAATGATTTCAGTTTGCCAGCTTTGGTACCAAGTTTACAAAACTCGTCCTCTTGAATATTTATGACCACTGCTATTATTGATTTTGCTTCAATTTTTGCCCGGTCTACATTGGGTACTTTAATTCTCAAATTATGTCCGATTGAAAGTTTTGGAATTTTGTTAGAAGTGGCTGCTTTCATTTTCTTTCTTTGGCAGCCTCTCGGAACCGCTTCACTTTATCGACCCTGCAATTATGTCTGAACCTGCACAACGGAGGCAGAATTCTTCGTTCTGGACTCTTCGATCTAGTTTTTACCAGCCCGCATCGGTAAATCCTGAGATTTACCAGAATTTCTTGGTAAAAGTTCAAAATGTATGGATCTAATAAGATATTTCGGGGTTTTACCGCACTATAATGGTAAATGTTAGGTTATACCGGTAAATTCTAACATTTACCGGTCTTCGTACATTTACGGTAACATGTATAATAATAATAATAATAATAATAATAATAATAATAATAATAATAATAATAATAATAATAATAATAGTAATAGTAATAATAATAGTAATAATAATAATAATAATAATAATTTATTTTATTTTACCTGGCAGAGTTAAGGACTTGACGCCTTCTCTAACACTCAGATAGGCCCATGCAATTAATACAATAATGCATAAATAATAATAATAATAATAATAATAATAATAATAATAATAATAATGTGAAATACTGTTATTGAAACTTATCTAAGTTACCAGTTACTCTTAATACATTAAAAATGTAAAGATAATTACTTAGGACTATATATATATATATATATATATATATATATATATATATATATATATATATATATAGTATTCTAATGAAACACGAAAAAATATCAGAGAATAGGAATATTTTGTACTACATCATGCATCCATAACGTCATATGCTATTGAAAGAATTCCTTGCAATATAAAATCATTTCAAGTGACATCCGCATATGTTCAAGTTCAAGAATGCACGTTATTATTCACTGCAAAGATCACGACGAAAATGAATATCACGGCTCAAGCATGTTTACTAGTATAGCTTCAGAATGTCGGCAGTTGACAGTACTCCAAGAACACGAAGGGACGACGTGTTTGTTTGTATCCTTATCCGTTGCATTACCTGTGTTCAGCGTACTATATACCCAATGTGTCTTTAACTTCAGTCTTTAGGTAGCTGGAATTCGGAGCCTATCAGTTACTTTACTGTTCAAAAGGCCTAATTTTAATATTTATGTTCATTTATATAAATATGGGGCTCCTTTATAGGCTAATATGCCACAAGCCCCTCACCATCTTATTCCGGCACTGAATGGAGCGAGACATACCGCGTGGAAAACCACGAGACACGAAGCTTATCTTACACTTCTGTTTCCATGGTAGCACGAGTGACGTCAGAATAAACTTTCATGTTAAAACGTTACAATTTGTTTCTGCTTCTAGGTCGAGTACAGGCGTTTCGTGTCAAACTAAAAGTTTCTACTTTTACTCCGATTAACGAGGAAGCAATAATTTGCTACTGATGGACAGACTCTGTGCAGGTAGCCAGCAGGCCAGGAACGCCGCTGGCGCTGAGAGGGAGCGCGTCTCGCGGCGCACCTCACGAAGCACGCCCGCTCGGTGCATGTCAACCAGGGCCTCACGTCCTGCACCATAAAGCGAGCTCACGTCTGAGGTGTAACGTAACTCACAGCGGACATAAAAACATCAGCCACACAGGCGGAACATCTCCGAGCCGTGCCCTGAGATTACATTTATTATACAGTAAAATAAACAAGCGCGGTCACTATGTGCCGAAATTAAGGTTGCCAACCCTTCCGTATTTCCCGGGATCTCCCGTATTTGCTCCTAATTTTAAACTGTCTCCCGACTTCCGTATTTTTCTTCTATTTGAGCATTTTTCTCACTTATTTTTGCATAATGTAAAAATCTTTATTCGAAATATTTGATTTTGCCGCGAATGACGATTATCTATACGATTAATTTTGTTGTTCAAGAGACTCATTAAAATGTGTAGTCTTCATAGAACGTAATTACTTACTTACAAATGGGTTTTAAGAAACCCTCAGGTTCATTGCCACCCTCACATAAGCCCGCCATCGGTCCCTATCCTGTGCAAGATTAATCCAGTCCCTACCATCATATCCCACCTTCCTCAAATCCATTGTAGTGTTATCCTCCCATCTATGTCTCGGCTCCACAAAGGTCTTTTTCCCTCCGACCTCCCAATTAACACACTATATATTTCTTTTATTTTATTGGGTTATTTTACGACGCTGTATCAACATCTAGGTTAGTTAGCGTCTGAATGAAATGAAGGTGATAATGCCGGTGAAATGAGTCCGGGGTCCAGCACCGAAAGTTACCCAGCATTTGCTCGTATTGGGTTGAGGGAAAACCCCGGAAAAAACCTCAACCAGGTAACTTGCCCCGACCGGGATTCGAACCCGGGCCACCTGGTTTCACCGCCAGACGCGCTGACCGTTACTCCACAGGTGTGGACGACACACTATGTGCACTCATAGAACACTCATGAAACGTAATGCTTTGCCAGAAATGGGTTTTAGTGTTCACCCGTTTAAAATCAAACCATGTTAATGTTACAAATTTGGAAAAACTGGCTAGTTTTGTTCTAAGCATAGCTACCATGTAGTAATGCTCTTTTTTTTAGTACGTTATTTTACGACGCTTTATCAACGTCTTAGGTTATTTAGCGTCTGAAAGAGATGAAGGTGATAATGCACCGAAAGTTACCCAGAATTTGCTCATATTGGGTTGAGGGAAAACCTCGAAAAAATCTCAACCAGGTAACTTGCCCCGACCGGGAATTGAACCCTGGGGCCACCTGGTTTCGCGGCCAGACGCGCTAACCGATATTTCACAGGTGTGGACTGTAATGCTCTTACAAAGAGGGTGTTCCATCTCATGAACAATAACTGGACAGATATTCGAAACATGGGCACAATCAGAGCCATCTTCAAGATGACTGGAACAATACATCTAATCAAATTAGAGATAACAACTGCAGTCGACTTCAACTATTACGCGAGGCAAAGTCTGTCTCAAAATACTCTTAATTGAAACCTATAGGCATACTTGTTTTTTTTAAAGATGGGACATGACAGGAGCGTTCCGATCGGAAAAACAACTGAATGTCACATAGCGTGGTAGGCCTGTTGCTATGGTAAGAACGGTTGAGTTGCCAAACTTACAGGTCCCACATGGCGAGTGCTTAATAGCTCTCTTGGCGACATTTATTGTGCACACAGTGCTAGCATTGGCACGTTTCGTCTTTGATTCTCTGTCTATTTTTGTATTGTTTTCTTTGCTTCGCGTCAATTGTCAATGAATGTTTTAACGTCAGCCATCTTAACGTAAATTCCATCAGCTGGCAGCATGGTAATCCATATTGGCAACATAGCACTGTAGTTCCAAGCTCGGCCACTTAACTGTCATGTCCCATTTTAAAAAAAAAAACAAGTATAGCTGCCGACTGAAGAATGAAGATGTTTTTTAGTAACTGAACTGAATAATTTGTCTATTTTCTATGTGAAATTTTGTCGATTTCTTAGTCCCCCGTATTTTCTTATAAAAAGTTGGCAACCCTATCGAAATATGTAATACTTTTTCAAAATCAGAACAAATATCAGATGGTAATTGAAGGGTTTCTGACAGAAACAGCCGACGTCAAAAAAATTCTGAAAATGAGATATTAGTATCACTGTAAGAACAGATACTGTATTTTCCTATATTCATAACGTATTCTACGAAAACAGACATGGTCATGGAGTTAGCCATGAAATATTAGTACTTCTGTAAAAACGACCAATGTCAGTTAGCTTTCCCGTGATAACAACCATAGTCAGATGACGTGGTTGTTGCTTGCAAGTAACGTCCGATATTTTTTGTCCAAGCACTGCTCTTCCACCAGCAAAGCTGCAAGACATTATTTCTAGTACTCCTAGTCGCTAGCCGCTTCGAGCGCTGTGACGCGAGAAATGCAAAAAAAATTACCTAAAAACTTCGTGACTGTATGTACTTCTATTATTTATCTATGGTTTTATTTATTTATTTATTTATTTATTTATTTATTTATTTATTTATTTATTTATTTATTTATTTATTTATTTGATGGTGTCAATAAAGACACATGTCATTACAAGTTCCAGGTTACGTGGACCCTTGCCTTAACAAGAATATTGCTAAGTATAACATGAGTACGTAAATGACGTGTGACCATCTTCTCCATCAGAAACGGAGACTGGTAAGCTGGATATGTAGGTAAACTTTCAGAGTCAATGATTTTTGCAGAAAAGTTAACATTACTTGATTGTTCACTGAACGCTATGTGTAATTATGGTTTAATAAGTGGATTAGGGTGTGTTTGTAGTTTCTGAAGATAATTTTTACGTAAGTGCTGCACGTAGTCACTGAATAAAATGATTTCCAGGTCACTGTAAAGTTGTGCGTTAATAATGTAAAAATCAGCTCCTGTGACGGTTCTGCACACAGCTCTTTGGATGGCATCGAGTTTCTTGATGTGGCGGGGATGGGTTTGAGCCCAAATTTCTGACGCGTAGGACATGTATGATCGTACAAGTGATGTGTACAGCAATAGTTTTTGCCTATGGTATGTACTAAACTGTGGTACTGCTTACCATCTAGTGTAAAGGAATCTCAACTATAGATGAACAAGTGAACAGCGAAATGATATGAAGTATTCAGTTTTATTAAATTGATTGTAATCTAAACACAATGAAAGTTGTCACTTAACCTATGTTAATTCTAAATAAAATTTTGAAACTTTATAGTATGGCTCTTAATGCACACTTACGTCTTCTAATTGAAAGTACTATTATAGATACTGGATGGCAAAAGCTTCTCAAGCTAATGATAGCAGGCATTTCCCATATTTATTCTGTGTTTAATTTCCTCCCGAGTGTCATTTAGGGTAAACATTGGTAATTTCGTGATAATTTCATGAAAACTAATTTAAAATGCAAATGTGTAAATATATCCTTATTCCGATTTTTTCATCTAAAAGACGATAACTTGCTGTACAAATCTGGAGACATAAAAGATTGGATACGTTCTTGAATATGTGCCAAAAACCACTTTTACAACTTAAGCTGAAAGGTTGGTTATTTCGTGATAACCTTGGTAATTTCGTGATATTGCATTGATAATTTCGTGAGAGGTAGAAGAATTGTATAAAAATTCATTAAAGTCAAATGAAATTCTCATTTATTGTTGCAAGACTTCAAACATAGTAATTCCGTCTAATATTCATAGCAAGAAAACATAGAAATACATATCAACACATAATAAGAATGAAATCAAAGTAAAAATTGAAATTGAAAAGGGATCTTCTTTGCCCTGAAAGGGTGAACACTTTTATTACGGACTTTACTATAGCCTATATTACTAGGATAACTCCAAAAGTAATGCATAACGTTTGTTTAAAATTTATATTTTTATCCTACAGCTTTGCTATTTTCACAGAATGTAGATGCATCCTTTAGGAACAAAATGTCACTTTTCCACATAATCCCCGTCCCTTTCAACTGCCTTACGTAACCTAGGAACGAGGGCCTGTAGACCAGCACGGTAAAAGTCTGGATCAACACGTCTGAGCCACTCTTTAGCAGCGTGCACAAGGAGTCATCTTCTAACCTCAGTTTACCAAAGAGATGGTAATCGCACGGTTCCAGTTCAGGACTGTAAGGGGGATGTTTCAGTGTTGTCTATCCGAATTTTCTGATCTGGTCTGTGGTCTTGTGACTGACATATGGCTGTGCGTTGTCGTGCAATAGAAGAACATCCTGCTTCTCCCGATGTCGTCGAACACGACTCAGTCGAACTTGAAGTCTCTTGAGAGTAGCCACATACGCGTCAGAATTAATGGTGGTTCCGTGTGTCATGATGTCCACAATCAAGAGTCCTTCTGAATCGGAAAACACAGTAACCATAACGTTTCCTGCCGAAGGTGTACTTTGAATTTCTATTTCTTTGGTGAATTTGCATGATGCCACTCCATTGTCTGCCTCTGTCTCCGGTCCAAAATGATAGAGCCATGTTCCATCTTCTGTCACAATTCTTGCAAGTAAGTCATCTAGCACTTATCATTGACACTTAGCATGATAACAGATCAAACAGAAGCTACACTGAACCCATTGCGTCTCCGTTTTCTTTTTTGTTATCACATCTTGTCTTCAGATTTCTAAAATTCCTATTGTAATACAATTTTTAAAATAGTATAAAATGTAACACTTAATGTTCAACAAAATTTCGCCTCAAACAGCTAAGATTTCTATCAGTAAAGCTAAGCCTATATGGCGACTACAGATGTATCTAAAATTCCAAAAACATTTCCTAAAATTTCATGAAGATACAATAAATCTTTGTGCCAAATATCATATGCTTACCTTTAGTAATAAGCCTGTAATGTAATTACAAACATCCACAAAATTTGTACGCCTGAGAAGTCGACGCAAACGTGCTCTCTCCAAACATAAAAGCTCACTGAAGCAACTACAATAGTCACACAAAGCTTAGCTGTATATTTCTGGAAACTGAACAACATATGCAATCCCTTGGCGGAAATTTGGATCTCGTAACACCATTGGTTAGTTCACAAAAGAGCAAAGAAAAAGTATCACGAAATAACCACTGCCACGAAATTACCAATGTTTACCCTATATTTGTTACTATTGATATTAAATGTCACTTTTAGCTTCTGAATATAAATCTGAAAATACCTCAATACGAAATTGTTTTACGTTATACCATGTCCGTATTGTTAAAATTGAAACCTCTGTTTCTAGACTTACCATAAAGTTATCAGTGGGATGTTTGATGTGGTTTGCGAAGTCTGGCTCAATTATTGTAGATATTCTTAAGTCACAAGTTTACTCCCACGTTAAGTTTACTTCTGTATTTGTTCTTTAAGAAGTCCAGGGCAGAAAATGTACTCTCACAGAAGTATGCCGATCCCAATGGCACTGAGTGTTGTATTGCAATTCGGGAAACAGAGACGTTCTAGGAAATACGATTTTTGAGCTGGAATCAGAAGATAATTCTATTAATTCTAACAGCTCCTCTTCTTTTTTGACGGGCGAACTATTATTTGTCATCAGGAATGGATTTTTATACAATTTTTCCGTTGTAAAATGAATTTCCCTTAATTTTAATGTCAATCAATGAAGATGTTTTATCATGCTTTCAAAGATATCGGAAAAGGATTCAGCATCTTGTGTTGCCAAATAGTCACTGGGAGAGGAATATGAATCGAATTCTCGATAGATAATTGAGACCAGTTTAATTTCTTTATTGTTTCTTCATCCGTATAGTGGACGGCGAACACGGTTAAAGTTGAATCAGGGAGACTAGAATTAAGAAAACCTAAAAACTTCGGATAGGTACGCCAGACTTGCAAGCCAAAAGAAGTCCTCAGGCGAACTCATTCCTGTTAAATTCTGTATCTCGGTAAAAAAAAAATTCCAGCAAACCGATAAAAATCGGTGAACGTGATGGAGTTAGGTTACTTTTGCGGGCCCCTTTCAAATCACTCAAACCACGGGTTGGGAACCACTGTTCTATGATTTTCAGGGTTGGCCGTGTAAATTACGTGATACATATTTTACGTAAATTACACATAATAGAAAATCTAATATTTTATACGATTTTCTAATCTGCGTAATAAATTATTTCCATGTAAGTAAATTAATAACTCACATATTCCCCACTATAAGCTTGAAAATGCTGTGTTTTTAATATTATCGAACCACAAAATGTGCATTCCGTGCAGTTTTTATTTTCGAGTTTTGTTGGAATAAAACCGAGTTAGTCATATTTGCTGTTCGAAGGTCTTCCCGCGTAAAACATGTCGTCTTCAACTTATATTTTTTATACAGGATCTTACTAACTTCAAAATCGTTAATTATAAAAACTTACGCATTCTCCTTGTTTTCTTGCATTTCCCTTGTTTTTCTTCCATTCTCTTCGTTTTCCTTGCATTCCCCTGTTTTTCTTCCATTCCCCTGTTTTTCTTACATTTACCTTGTTTTTCTTCCATTCCCCTGTTTTTCTTCCATTCCCCTGTTTTTCTTCCATTCCCCTGTTTTTCTTACATTTACCTTGTTTTTCTTCCATTTCCCTGTTTTTCTTCCATTCCCCTGTTTTTCTTCCATTCCCCTGTTTTTCTTACATTTACCTTCATTTCCCTGTTTTTCTTCCATTCCCCTGTTTTTCTTCCATTCCCCTGTTTTCTTCCATTCCCCTGTTTTTCTTCCATTCCCCTGTTTTTCTTCCATTTACCTTGTTTTTCTTGCATTCCCCTGTTTTTCTTCCATTCCCCTGTTTTTCTTCCATTCCCCTGTTTTTCTTCCATTCCCCTGTTTTTCTTACATTTACCTTGTATTTCTTCCGTTCCCCTGTTTTTCTTCCATTCCCCTGTTTTTCTTACATTTACCTTGTTTTTCTTGCATTCCCCTGTTTTTCTTCCATTCCCCTGTTTTTCTTCCATTCCCCTGTTTTTCTTACATTCCCCTGTTTGTCTTACATTTACCTTGTTTTTCTTGCATTCCCCTTGTTTCTCTTACACTTTCCTTTGCTCCTTGCCTTTCACCTACAGTGCATTCTACTTGTCTTTTCTCTGTCCTTCCTGTATTTTCTTTGTCCTCCCTGCCTTTCCCCTGCCCTCTCTGTCTTTCCCCTGCCCTCTCTGTCTTTCTCCTGCCCTCTGTGTCTTTCCCCTGCCCTCTCTGTCTTTCCCCTGCCCTCTGTGTCTTTCCCCTGCCCTCTCTGTCTTTCCCCTGCCCTCTCTGTCTTTCCCCTGCCCTCTCTGTCTTTCCCCTGCCCTCTCTGTCTTTTCCCTGCCCTCTCTGTCTTTCTCCTGCCCTCTCTGTCTTTCTCCTGCCCCCTCTGTCTTTCCCCTGCCCTCTCTGTCTTTCTCCTGCCAACTGTGTCTTTCCCCTGCCCTCTCTGTCTTTCCCCTGCCCTCTCTGTCTTTCTCCTGCCCTCTCTGTCTCTCTCCTGCCCTCTCTGTCTTTCTCCTGCCGTCCCTGTCTTTCCCCTGCCCTCTCTGTCTTTCTCCTGCCCTCTTTGTCTTTCCCCTGCCCTCTCTGTCTTTCCCCTGCCCTCTCTGTCTTTCCCCTGCCCTCTCTGTCTTTCCCCTGCCCTCTCTGTCTTTCCCCTGCCCTCTCTGTCTTTCCCCTGCCCTCTCTGTCTTTCCCCTGCCCTCTCTGTCTTTCTCCTGCCCTCTCTGTCTTTCCCCTGCCCTCTCTGTCTTTCTGCTGACCTCTCTGTCTTTCCCCTGCCCTCTCTGTCTTTCCCCTGCCCTCTCTGTCTTTCCCCTGCCCTCTCTGTCTTTCCCCTGCCCTCTCTGTCTTTCCCCTGCCCTCTCTGTCTTTCTCCTGCCCTCTCTGTCTTTCTCCTGCCCTCTCTGTCTTTCCCTGCCCTCTCTGTCTTTCCCCTGCCCTCTCTGTCTTTCCCCTGCCCTCTCTGTCTTTCCCCTGCCATCTCTGTCTTTCTCCTGCCCTCTCTGTCTTTCCCCTGCCCTCTCTGTCTTTCCCTTGCCCTCTCTGTCTTTCCCCTGCCCTCTCTGTCTTTCCCCTGCCCTCTCTGTCTTTCCCCTGCACTCTCTGTCTTTCCCCTGCCCTCTCTGTCTTTCTCCTGCCCTCTCTGTCTTTCCCCTGCCCTCTCTGTCTTTCTCCTGCCCTCTCTGTCTTTCCCCTGCCCTCTCTGTCTTTCTCCTGCCCTCTCTGTCTTTCCCCTGCCCTCTCTGTCTAGCTCCTGCCCTCTCTGTTTTTCCCCTGCCCTCTCTGTCTTTCCCCTGCCCTCTCTGTCTTTCTCCTGCCCTCTCTGTATTTCCCCTGCCCTCACTGTCTTTCTCCTGCCCCCTCTGTATTTCCCCTACCCTCTCTGTCTTTCCCCTGCCCTCTCTGTCTTTCCCCTGCCCTCTCTGTCTTTCCCCTGCCCTCTCTGTCTTTCTCCTGCCCTCTCTGTATTTCCCCTGCCCTCACTGTCTTTCTCCTGCCCCCTCTGTATTTCCCCTACCCTCTCTGTCTTTCCCCTGCCCTCTCTGTCTTTCCCCTGTCCTTCTTGTCTTTCCCCTGCTCTACCTGTCTTTCCCCTGTCCTCCCTGTCTTTCCCCTGCCCTCTCTGTCTTTCCCCTGCCCTCACTGTCTTTCTCCTGCCCCCTCTGTATTTCCCCTACCCTCTCTGTCTTTCCCCTGCCCTCTCTGTCTTTCCCCTGTCCTTCTTGTCTTTCCCCTGCTCTACCTGTCTTTCCCCTGTCCTCCCTGTCTTTCCCCTGCCCTCTCTGTCTTTCCCCTGCCCTCTCTGTCTTTCCCCTGCCCTCTCTGTCTTTCCCCTGCCCTCTCTGTCTTTCCCCTGCCCTCTCTGTCTTTCCCCTGCCCTCTCTGTCTTTCCCCTGTCCTTCCTGTCTTTCCCCTGTCCTTCCTGTCTTTCCCCTGCTCTACCTGTCTTTCCCTTGTCCTTCCTGTCTTTCCCCTGCTCTACCTGTCTTTCCCCTGTCCTCCCTGTATTTCCCCTGCCCTCCCTGTCTTTCCCCCCTCTCCCTGCCTTTCTTCTGCTCTCCCTGTCTTTCCCCTGCCTTCCCTGTTTATCCTCTGCCCTCCCTGTCTTTCCTCTGCCTTCCCTGTCTTTCCCCAGTCTCCCTGTCTTCCACTGCCCTTTGTGTCTTTTTTCCACTGCCCTTTGTGTCTTTTTCCTGTCTTTTTTGTCTTTCTCCTGTTCTTCTTGTCCTTTCCTTGTCCTTCTTGCCTTTTCCTTGTTTTCCTTATCTCTGCCTTGTCCTCCTTATTTTTGCCTTGTCCTATTTCTCTTTGCCTTGTCCTCCTTATTTTTGCCTTGTCCTATTTCTCTTTGCCTTGTCCTCCTTTTCTTTGCCTTGTTCTACTTGTCTTTCCTTTTCTTTCTCTTGTTCACTTTGTGTTCTTCTTGTTCACATTTTGTTCACCTCGTCCTCCTCATTCCCATAACATGTGTCTCCTCATTTTCCCTTTTTTTCTTACATTCCGCTTGTTCTCCTTGCATTCCTCTTGTGCTCCTTTTCCTCTTTGCATTTCTCTTGTTCTCATTATGTTCCTCACGTACCCCTTGTTCTCATAGCATTCCCCTTGTCTCTTAATGCAACACTTAAAATAACTTTTCACACCTTTATATTCAGCATGGACAGCTAATTTTTTTGTTAGTTCCCTTACTGTGGAAATCTTTGTGCGCAGTTTGAAGGGAGGTTTCGACACGGGTGCATTAACACTTATCTTGTCACTCCATTATCATTGTCTTACAATACAACAGCTAGAGAATAGTAGGCTAATGGATACATGAAGCATGGCAATCGAAAAATGAGGCGTTATTAATATTTAAATAAAGAACAGAGTGGGATTATATACAAACATTCACGAGGGAAGGGGTAATCACAGATATTTATTAGAAGCTCATTAAGGCTACGTTCACAAAATTTGTAATTCCAGCACTTGAGTAGCTTGCGAATATTTACATGCAGAGTGGAGGCGTCGGAATGCTGGCTGCAGTCTCCTCTCCTGCAACAGAACAGAGTCGCAGTTATCGGCTGTCTCTCATCTTGGCACACATCCGGAATGGGAAATGTTTCTCATCCCAGGAGCTGAAGTCTGTACCCAGTCGGCTACTACAGCCTGTTGACAGATCGTGTAGGCTACCTGTTTGATGCCAACTTGATTTACCCACACTCAAATGCACATCATAGAATTAGATCTCATATTTTACTTTAGAATAAATTGCCAAAGTAGTAACTAGGGCTTGGTTTTCTAAGACGTCATATTTTTATCCTGGTCCCTTCTTATTTGTATCTTATACTTATATCTGTACTCTCTTTTTAATGTTTTTTTTTTTTTTTTTTTTTTCATTTTATGGCATAATAATTATAATTTGTACTGCCTACTCTAATTTGAACTTCTTCCTCCCAGACAGATGAATGAATGAATTAATTAATTAATTAAATACATAAATAAATAAATAAATAAATAGAGTGAAAGTCAACGGCCTAGCTCAATTGTTTAAGGCGCTTGCCTGCGCTTCGGAGTTGCGCTCCGGCGTGGGCTCGATTACCGCTTGGGTTGATTACCTGGTTGGTTTTTTTCCGAGGTTTTCCCCAAGCATAAAGCGAATGTGCGTCTGGGTGCGTTTGAAGGAACGAAGAACAATACATTCACTGTCTCTTCTGTTTAGAATCATGCATACTTCTACTCCGAATTATCTGTTATCGCGCTTTCAATTTCTTACAACTCTTCGAAACCGGCATCAAGCACTTCTTTCCATCCCTCATCATAGAACGTCTTTATACTCATCCTCCTACACTGTAGAAATACCTCGCATCTGGAATTCGTTACCTAATGACGTCAGGGACTGCCGGACTTTATCACAATTCGAAATTAAATTGGAAAATTTTGTTTTATTTAATGCTTTTTAGGTATTGCTAGAAGTGTTGATTTGTGTGTGCGTTTTTTTTTTCTTTTTTTAATCTAGATTAAAATTGCAAATTTCTTGTTTACGTTAGTTAATTAGTTACGATACAATTAATTATGATACTTAATCACTCATTTAAAGTTTGTGTGACTGCAACCTGTGTATATTTTTGTGTGGCTCTACTTTGTTTATAGTGTTTTTGTTTCCTTCTTATTTCTATTATTGTATTTGTATTTCTGGTAGTGTGGAAGAGAAGGCCTGATGGCCTTAACTACACCAGAATAAATAAATAAAAAAAGTTAGGTAATCTATAGCGAATCCTCGGCCACATCTCGCCAAATAACGTCTCGCTATCACGAATCCCATCGACGCTAAATAACCTAGTATTTAATTCAACGTCTTTAAATAACGAAGTGAAAAAGTAAGTGGATAAATAAGTGAATAAATAAATAAATAAATAAATTAAACAAACAATCAATAAATAAGTAAATAAATAAGTTAATAAATAAATAAACAAATGAATGAATGAATTTATTGACAGTTTTAATTCTGTATTGTTATCATACTTGTAGTTATATGGTAAAACGCACCCGAAGTAGTTAAAATATGCAGTATAGTTGAAGTCTTTACCATCATTTAAAATTTAGTAGGCGTCTGGCTAGACTATTTTCCTCTAGACGAGTAATGAGTAATCGAAGCAATAAAATTAAGGTTAATAATTCTGTAGTGCTCGGGAAAAGTGGCACAATTCAAAAATGTTAATTTCACAGGAGAAGGAAAAAAACTGTCTTCGCACTGTTTATGTCGATTTAATTTTCTTCTGTATGAATTATTGTAATGGGAGAAATACAGAGGTGTGAAAATTATTAGAATAATCTTAATTTTAAAGATTTTTTAATAGTTCTTTCACAAATATTAATTGAATTGATGAATATTGGTATATATTACTATACTGATGTAGGATATATTTACTACTAACAATATCGGAAAGCATTGTTGTACATTGGTATTTTTCTTATTTTACAATTGTTATGGGAATTCAGAAATTATTATATTATGTTGGCGGAATTGGAAACATAAAAAATTATATGCACAAAACAGATGTATACGTTCATTTGAACCTTCACAACAATGTAAACGCAAAGAACAATTTGTTTAAAGCATTTCTTAATTAATTTTTTATGTTTCCAATTCCGCCAACATAATATAATAATTTCTGAATTCCCATAACAATTGTAAAATAAGAAAAATACCAATGTACAACAATGCTTTCCGGCATTGTTAGTAGTAAATATATCCTACATCAGTATAGTAGTATTATATACCAATATTCATCAATTCAATGAATATTTGTGAAGGAACTATTAAAAAACCTTTAAAATTAAGATGATTCTAATAATTTTCACACCTCTGTACTTATGTCTCTTTTCCCAAGCGAGCAGATGTTCCGTAACTTGTCAATAAATTAATAAAAAATGTTAGTGGAAACTGACTTATGCCACTTTCCCCAAGCATTGCAGAGTTTGGACATAATATTTTCGATCTGAAGACAAGCGAATGTTGGAACTATTAGAAGATGATCATGGCAGTCCAGGAGGTTGCATGCTATGGAAAACACAGCGATACTGCTACATGGTAACGAAGAGGAATGCTGTAATGAACAGGAAATAAGTTACATTGCCAGCCACGTCTGTCTGTACGTGCTGGTGTAATAATTTTTATTTTCCCATCCTCACGTCCATCGCGATGAGCACTTCTCGGGTACTTGGAAGTCCCAGAGGGGTTGCGATCCAGACGCACACGGATTCGTCCGTGTCCGGTCTGTCACGTGACAAGGCGATAACACTGACACGTCTGTCTGCCTTTCGGTAGATCCGGGTTCCAATTCCCAGTAACTTTTTTATTTTTAATTAAATTAGAGGCATTTTCAATTAGTGGTGAATTTAAGAGGTTTTCCTGGGAAAAAAATTGTTTTCAGGCAACATTCACAGATAGGTGCTCGAGGGACTATACCAGCTTTTTTCGAAGAATTTCGACGGCAGTTTGCTGTGCCAGCATCTCTGAGGGATGACATTGTGTTAAACAAATCTTGTCAAATCCTAATTAATCATATGTTGCCACATTAATAGCAATTGCAATTTTTATACCCTTTTCTTTCTTTTTTTTTTTTAATTTAATATCTATGGCTACATAGGTATGGATATTAATTTTTTGAGGATATACTGAGTCCGTAAGGGCTACCCTCAATGGGGGGCAGTTTTTGAAAGTAGTATATTAACTTATCACTGAGTTCTTCATTTTCAGTTTCTTTAATTTATTCCTTTGGTTTATGGACTGTTTCTTCGCTAGCTTGTAAACCAATAATAATAACCCTTAAGCTGGCAAAACTTCATTTCCTTTAATTATTCAATTTATTTGTATTTTATTATAGTACTAGCCGTACCCGTGCGCTCCGCTACACCCGTTAGAAATAAATATAAAGTAATTACATAATTAAAATAGAACATTTGATCCAGGGAACATTTGTGTTTGATAGAAGGATAAATCGTTTAATATGTTACTTAATTTAAATTGCATCCAAATAATTAAAATGCGATCATTTTGGTCCAGAGACCACTCATTGGTGCAATGACAATTCCTTTAACATGTTTATAATTTTTATTACATGCAACCATAGTTCAATGAACATTGACATCATTTACATTTAATGTGTATACTTTATTTTACTTGTTATAGGTTTCCATTGAATTATGGTAATAACTTAATTTTAACCCTTGTTTTCTACGTATTCAGTAAATGGCGTTTGGCCCACTATGGTTCTGAACCCTTCAAATAACTTATATTATATAATATTACATTACATATATTATATTATATTATATTATATTATATTATATTATATTATATTATATTATATTATATTATATTATATTATATTATATCAGAAGTTACTGTAATAACATTATAGCATTATGTCCATCTAGAGAAACAACACTTCCCAATGGTGAAATAATAATTAATTATACAAATCGGTTAATTTAGCTTCCGATACTACTTCATACAAACACAGAAACATTCTCTGTAGGCTATCTTTCATAGCTTTCGATTGTTGCTGTCCAAGGCCCCTTATAGACGAAGTCATTTGTTTTTTATTTCATTATACGGCCTTAGGTGGCAGTTATTTTAATTTTAAAACTCATTTATCTCATTAAATATCAGTCCTATCAAACTTTTTCAGGGAATAAAACTTATCGCAAATTATTTTTAAAGAAACTTTTGTCATGTAACATTTTTCACAAAAATCAATAATAAGCGAGATATTTCGATTTATTTAATTCAGGCCCCCTTATAACCCCCCTTTAAATAATATATTTTGAATGCTATATAGCCTAAAATTTAAGTTACAACGAACATAATTTATATCCAATTTTCATCGAAATCCGTTCATCCATTATCGCGTGAAAAGGTAACAACATACAGACAGACAGATAGACAGACAGACATACAAACAAAAATGTCAAAAAAACGATTTTCGGTTTCAGGATGGTTAATTATATATGTTAGGACCAATTATTTTTGGAAAATCGAAAATTACCAGAAAAATTTGAGATACAGATTTATTATTAGTATAGATACATGTCAATGTGAATATAATTTTTTTTAATTGTAAAACTAAAAAAAAAAAATTATATTCTCTGTTTGTAATATTCTTTACTGTTTCAAATATTTATAAAAGGCAATACTGAATCTTAAGCTATTCTCTGTGGTCTGCTGATTATTATTAGTTTCAAAGATATTTTTAAAATGTTTGGGGCGAATTCAATTTAACAAGAATAATCTGAAAAGAAATTGCCCTTAAGTCATCTCACACTAGTTTATTAAACCATGTCGGACTGTAAAGAAAACAACTATCGCAATGTCAATATTTTATATGTCGTACAATATTATAGTATTGTGAAATTTTAATTTCTGTACCTTTTTTTTTCTATTCTATTAAAATTATACCATATAGCCTATTAACCTGTTGTATCCTATAGGATACTTTGCGAATTTAAGGGTTAATGTTCTATAGTTAAATGACAATTTTTTCATATGAGCACCAGGTTCCAAAATCAGTTTTATTCACGTTAGGAAGAAATTTTGTTAGTAGTAGATTCTGAATCTACTTCCTTTTCTCTGTCATTCTATTGATACATAGTTTTCGAAATTAACGTTTTACCTAATTTATTTTAAACGTTAAAAATCCACTATAGTTTCAAAACATTTCCATCCACTATTGTGTCGTTCCAAAACTAACTTTGTTCATTTTGTTTCAATTAACCTTCTCATCCTCATGCAACCATATGGGATTTAAATGATGTTTGTTGAATTTGTAGGCCTATCTTATTTAAGGGGTTAGGTACAGCTTACAGCAGTAAAATTTTGTAAATATTTAACATTTTTTCCTCCATTACTCTATCTTGTATAATAATAAAAATTAGCATGTGTAAAACACTGTCCTTCTACTATATGAAAAAAAAATATTTTTGAGATTAAAAAAATTATTTACATTTTGTTTTTTTCAAAATTCAATTCACTGTTCAGTGATGAAGCGTTTCCCACTTAACTCAAAAACTCTCCAACATTCTGTGATGAAATTTTTTGTGTGTATTTATGCATGTCATATCTACAATATGATGCAAGATCACTTCTCTACCTTTGATAGATTGTCTGATAAAAATAAATTCATTTTAAAAAATGGTCAAATATCAGTATTTTCTTCTAACATAAAATTAAAAAACATATATTATTTATTGAGGAATGTAGTTGAAAGAGCACGATATTGTAAAAATGAGTTTCAGCAATAAAATAAAAGACAGAGAACATGAAAAAGTTAACAAGTTTATGAGTCATGAGGGAAAAACTTCCTCACTGCACAGTGAAATGCCACCATTTTGAATTTTGAAAAAAAAAATTAAATCGTAAAAATATTTTTTTTCATATAGCAGAAGGAAAGTGTTTTACACATACCAATTTTCATTATTGTACAAGATACAGTAATTTAGGAAAAAATGTTGAATATTTCAAAAAAATTTACTATTGGAAGCTGTACCTAATCCCTTAAGATAATAATTTGGTTGGCATTTAAAAGTTTATGAACATAATCCGAATAAAATAGTATGGAAGGTATTTCATTTTGTAGTTAGTCAGTACTGGAACAGTTACAGCATAGAGATTAAATTGCTTTTATACAAAGTTACGTCTGTCTAGCATACTTAGTTTTCTTGGTGTTTCATTGTAGTTTACTAATTCAAACTTTAAAGACCAGCGCCATCAATTTTCTATTTTCTATTCGTATTTTACATTTTGCCCTCTACATTCAGCTCAAGAGACATTTCTGTTCGTTTAATTACATTTCTCTGTTTCTTCATCAGACTAATGACTTATGATAACATTTTATTTGGTTTATTATTCCGAAATAATGAAATTTCCTTATTTTTCATTAATGTAACTAATATTTTACGTTAAGATTAGCCTCAGTCGTCCTGATTAGCCTGGTGTAACGAGCCCAACAGAGCAGGTGATCTCTCTGGTCTTACCCAGATGATGGAACTTGTAAGTAGTTCCGAAACGTTGGAAACGTCAAGTTCCAGAACACGATGGATTACCCAAAAGCCTAATTCTAATTATAGTCACCGTGAAAGTCTAAAAACTCTAACTTAGTACTTTATAAGGCTCAGAAAGAAACAGACATAGCCTATTTTCCCCGACCTAAGGCGAATATCGGGTAATCTATGGCGAATCCTCGACCGTATCTCGCCAAATACCATCTAGCTATCACCAATTCCATCGACACTAAATAACATAGCAGTTGATGCAGCGCCGTTAAATTACCAAGTAAAAAAATAAACAAAGTTAAAGGACTTTCAAATCCTTGATAACTTTTGAATAACCCAAATTTGTGCAGTACATTATTCAATAGATAAGCCTATATTACTAATTTGAAAACAGCGCTTTGAATGCTTTCATTTGAAAAAAAAAATAGTGAAATTATTGTTAATTTCAGTTTATTGCTTTATTTTTAACATACATACATTTTCTTCATAACCAGTAGTTAACATTTCTTCTCCCGGTGAATTTGTTTTTCTCTTCTAGGAACAGGGTGACATGACCTTCTGGCTTGTAATAATTTAAGGAAACTTAGAAATTGTTTATCTATTCTGGGTCGTTACAGTTCTTGCAGTGAGACCAACGACCGTTGTAAAGAATTTTCTAGTAATATTATTTCCTTTGAAGAAAACTTCTGGCAACCTAAGACCAGCGGCAGGATTGTCACTTCAAAGTCTCGTAATATGTTTATTTCAATAATTAATAATTTTCCGTCTTTACAACTTCAGTACTGTTCTGTGTATAGTACAGATTGATAAAATAAAATATCAAAATTCGACGGAATATATACCCGAGTATATGCTATGCCTCTCGGGCACGTTGAGATCTTCTTCATGGCCTCTTCTCCCCAAGCAGTTCTCCTGGAGATACTATATCCCTGCCAAACAGGTCTACCACTTGGAATGCTCGTGCAGCGTAGTGTGGATTCGATGCTCTGAAACGGAAAACGTTAACATAAGTAACTCGACCACAGTCTACTATATACAGTTGCGAAGCTCAATATGTAGTAAAAATGCAAACATGGGTAGTTGCCCACCACTAGGATCGCTACTATCGCCTCATCATCGCAGATCTCTCTCCTAGTAGACGACAAAATATGTTACACTTTCGTTGTGTTCTTTTGGAAAAATTAACACCTTCCTTCCATTATTGAAATATTAAATGCATAAAGTTAATTTATTATTTTAATGAAGTATATTAAACTCGAAGATATCTGCAAGAAATAGGTTAATATTATTTTTGTTTGTGCAAAACGAACTGAAATTTACTATAATCGCTTCACTAATTCAAGATTATAGCGATAATTAACTATGAAACCAATAAATATTAATTTTCATTTCCCTTTACAACAATAATAATGGAAATATGAATTAATGGAGTAACTTACGTGTACCGGTACTTGTAGTGTAGGCTTACATAGTTAACAAAGTGGGATGAGGTTAAGCAATAATAATCACACCAGAATTGGAAATAAAACGTGATCAATAAATTTTATTGTAACAGACTTTTTCTACGTCTCTAGTAAAGTAACAAATAAAAATAACAACAAAATTAACAGTTTTATTAAAAACATATCCTTTGAAAAAAAAGTAGGCCTAAGCAATAATAATCCCACCAAAATTGAAAATAAAACGTGATCAATAAATTTCATTAAAACAAACTTAATTTTTCTACGTCTCTAGTAAAATATTATTATTCCAATTATTGTATTTTAGCAATTAACATTTTCATTACAACCAATAACGAACATTTCACAAGCATCAATGTGAAATCTGCAACGAGCTAGCACTCGATAGAAATACGACACAGTCCAAAGTCGACCGTGGACAGTCTATTGTTTCTAGTTGCTAACCGCTTGGAGCGCTTTATCACGAGATTTGCAAAAAATCACCTCAAGCTTCGCGACTGTATATAGTAGACTGTGACTCGACTCACAAGTACAAGACGATCATGAAATGATATTCGCTATGTATATCTTTTCACTTGCAAACAAAATTATAAACTTCAGGCGAACCCTATAGTTGAATGACCTCTTCTTCAAACTCCTAGTAGGAAGATTGGTCCTTCGTCTACATGTTTCATACGTTTTCTTGACTGTCGTGATAAATTACTTTTGTGACAGCCATTACCACTTATAGGAAATCAATTTCTGTTACAATGTTACACCTACTACTTTAGTATTGAATAGTGAAACGACTTCACAGACGTCATAATACTCAATTCGTATTTTAGTTTAGCGGTTTCCAATTATTTTCTTCAAAGGCCACGTAGTGTTTCTGTGTTCTGAAGCAGGATAAAGAACAGAACTGAGTATTTAATATTCAAATGCTTAAGGAATAAACATGGTTTCTGTTTTGAGTTAATACAGTATTCAAAATGATTTTCGTGGTACAGTGACTAATATTGACATGGTTGGTTGGTTTCCAATGTGCTGTTTTGGCATTTAAGCCATTAAGAGTCTAATTCTCCAATATTTAATAACTTCGTTAGCAAACATTTTTACATTTGTGTGATATTAATGGAATCCGGAATGTTTTAATAAGAGATGAGTATGATGTTCATTGAAGATTTTATCTAAGTTGAGGATGTAAGTTGTAGAGGGTAATCTCAAAGGGCCGTATTCATAGACATTCTTAACACGGGCTTCCGGTGGATGATCAGCGAACTAACGTTTTCTCGTATTCATAAACCAGTGTTAGCGATATGATATGATATGATATGATATGATATGATATGATATGATATGATATGATATGATATGATATGATATGATATGATATGATATGATATGATATGAATCCTGTACAAGTAACCAGTCGATAGCCGGGGCTAGTTTAGCACGCTCGTAGCACGGGTTAGCGAAATGTCTATGAATAGCACCCTGAGTGTCTTGAAAGTGACTGACATTGTGAATGAATGAATGCTAGCCATGATGTCCCATGTTGGGCAAAGGCCCCCTGTGATGGGGTTAGAACCCCCTCGACAGGGATGGCTCAAGTGTACTCGCTTGGTGAGCCAATCCAGGCGAGTTTGTCGTGTATACTACTTTTGTGACATGGTTAATAACCCTGTTAAATTGTAATTAGTCTCAGCACTGTTCTTTCTTCACACTTTTTTTGCACTATCCACATAATGCTAACACCAGCACTTTGACAAACACTGAAAATGTATTTACGTAATTTTTTTTATATTACTCACGTCAGAGGAGTTTGATTCACATCAGTGAGTTGATGTAAATACTGAAAACGCATACAATGCAATGCAAGTGTCTTTCACTTCAAATTTGAAAATTATATACTTATTTGTCCAAAAACAAGCAGGCCTAATATTAAAATTACTTTAAAGTTTTTCTGAATTCTGAATATTATATATTCGCAGTGTAAGCTATCTTGGTATATCTCAGGTTAAAATGCTTTTAATCTTTCAGAAACATTATTTACAGTATCTATTAAATTATTTATGTCCGACAACCACTTGTGTCGTTAAAATGCTGGGGAACAAACCTTTTTTCGCATAACTATTAATATGATATATTAGGCTTATTTTCTAGTGACTGAATGAATGAACGAGTGGACGAGTCCACGGATGGATGGATGGATGGATGGATGGACAGACGGACGGACGGATGGACAGACGGACGGACGGACGAATGAATGAGGGAAATGCGAGGAAAGCATTAAGATGGTACGCAAAAGCGCGTCCTTTTGCAAGGGAGTTTGGGGCTGAGAAAAACTTAATATGTGAGCTCCAAGCTTGTTGGTCACTTGTCTCAGTCTGGGTTTTATCGTTTCACTGAAAGAACTATAGAGAATTTTGAAGTGGGAAGCCGAAAATGGACCTAACCTAACAGCTACTACCACATAAAGGGGGAGTGGAGGGAAGCATGACAAAACAGCATCAGGACAAGAGAAACCTGGAATATGTAAAAAGCCTACACGTTGAAAGTTACCAGTCCCTTTCACTGTGCGAATGAAACTCGCCAATGTATCGAAGAAAATATGCGAAATGCAATTGCGAAGGATTTAATTTGGAAAAATGCTGAAACTTTTGTGGGAAAGTGGATGTAGGTCAATGGCCCATTTCCTTTAGGGCTCATCCCGACATTTCTCTTAGAGCCCTAGGAAAACCACAGGCATAATGAGTTGCTCCGTCAGCCCAAATTGGAAAAGTTTATAGGTGGGTTAAGCCTCGTTTAAGATGATTTGAGGGTGGATAATAACCAGAAGCGTCGTGCGAACAATGAAGTGAATGTCGTTAATGTTTGCTCTGAGGTCAGAACTAAACTTCTGATGGGCACAATATGGCCCGCGGGCCGCCAATTGGGTGTCCCTGTATGTGACACTGAACCACCGTTGCTTACCTCGGTCCATGAAATTCAGATTTCTCTCTCTTGGAACGCTTGGGCTCTTCGCTGGTGGTGCCCTCTGTGGTCGTTGTGGTTGTACTCGTTGATGTTGACTTCAAAGATAGAGGTTTCGTCCTGCTCTGTCGAGCTCCGCCTTTGCCCCTCACTGTTAAGGTGGACTCCACAACAATTTCGTCAAAGGCTTCTCCAAACGCCGCTAGAAACATAAATATTTGGAATAAAATAAAATTTATGGCAGTGATACACGTTTACCAAATTTGTTTTAGGAACAAAAAGAAGATTTTCACAAAAAAAAAATCATAAAATTGAATAAATAAAAAGGCATATGCGAACTTCGCAGGGATTTAGTAGCATGGTTATAATTGATTCTTTATTGTTAAACCCTTGTATCCTGTTTGGGATCTTTTCTGATCCCAATGGTAAAATAAAGTTAATTAGTAGGCACAATTTTTATTCTAGAACTTTCAACTTATAGATATGTCCTTCTGAATCCTTTTTATAACCCCAAACAGGCTTTACGTACTAATTCTGGAGGAAATAGGGTACAAGAGTTAAGGTGTAAGGTCGTTATCATTCTTAACGCTTAAATATTTAATATAAAAATATTTACAGAACCAATGTTAGTCCTACGTGTATATTTAAAGCATTATAAAACCATTCACACCTACGAAAACATGAAGCATTGCTCTCTTACATTCAACAGATGATTTGTAAACCTGAACTTTCAAGTAGCCTAGTGTTCTATTATTTTTACTCGCTAAGATAAATTCCCTGCATGACTGATTGATGTTGAGAAATATTGTGGTTTAACCTTCCAAATTGAATTATATTTATTTTTATAATTAATGCAGTATTTTGAATTAAAATTTCTGTGTATTTTAAGTGAATGATTCTTAGTTCTATTCAGAAACACTGCTACTTTCGTAGGATTCAATCAGTTGTAACTCCTTAACGCTTGATAATCGGACACATCTTCATATGACATTTTATGCTCAAAATGGCCTATAGAACTGATTGCTAAAACACGGGTTATTAGTCGTGAATCACCCTGTATATTTATTGGTTAGTTGGATTGAACTGATCGACTGAACTAACTCATTGCCTGATTGATTTGACTAATTGTTCGATTTATTGGACTGATTCTTTGGACTTACAGACTGATTTATTAGACTCAATGATTGATTCATTGGTCGGATTTACTTATTGGATTTATCGATTAATTGACCGGGATGATTGGATTTATTTTATTGATTTCAATGAGTAGATTTATTGGTTGGAAAGATTGGATTGATTAATTGGATTAGATTGATCCATTGCTTGATTGATTCGACTTATTGATTGATTTGAATTATTGATCGATTTATTGGGCTGTTTAATTGAACTTACTGATTTATTGGACTCATTTATTTATGTATTTAATTAATTATTTATTTACTTAGTTATTTATTTAATTATTGCACTGACTAGATGATACGGGGAATCATGACACCCAGCAATCGGACATAACTGCTCGATTGTACTAACCTCCAGCGAAGCGCATTCATTCTAAATGACGTTTTAACTGCTTATACAGGGTGAGGCATGGGAACCAAGTGTTTTTGGAATGGCTTGTACTCAGTCATTATGAAAGGGAGAGACGTGCGGCATGTGACAGTCCATTCCGTGGCTCATAGCATTTCGCCTGCAGTCGGCATCATGGAGCAGTGGACGCATGTTTGCGTATGATTGTTTTGTTAGAAATGGAGAGTCGGTGAGCTCGATACGGCGTGAGTTTTGCTACAGATTCAATATTAATCGCAATGATTCTGTTCCCGTGCGTGACACAATCTTATGTTGGGTTAAAAAATCTAAAAAAAATGGCGCAATACTAAAGAATAAACCGCCCGGCCCCCAACACAGAGTGCTACTCCAGAAAATTTTCAGTCAGATAAGCGATACTGCGCAGCCCAGGCCGCTCTGCTCGAAGACATTCAGCTGATCTTGGAATCGGCAATCGTGCGGTAAGACGGATTTTGCATGGCGATTTACATTTACACCCATACAAGATAGGTGGTTTCAGCAAGACGGGGCCACGGCGCATATCTCCAGAGCGTCAATGGGAGATCTTCGCCTCCTGTTTTCCAATCGTCTCATTTCGAGATTTGGTGATGTTCCATGGCTCCCTCGGTCCCCTGACCTGTCCACGTGATTTTTTTCTATGTGAGTACCTAAAGGCACGTGTTTACGAGGATAAACCCCAAATATTAGACGAATTAAGGGACACAGTACGTCAACACATCACCCAAATCAACAGAGGTCTCCTGGAAAGAATAGAGGTGAATTTTCGTCAGCGCCTTAAACAATGCGTCAACACAGACGGACATCACATGCCAGATGTAATTTTTCGCTCATAATTGAAATGGTATGTTCTCACAAACGTTATTCTACCAATAAAATGTGTTGAAAACAAAAACTAACTGTTTTATGATTATTTTAAAAACACTTGGTTCCTATACCCCACCCTGTATTTAATAATATTTTGCATTAATAATAATCTATGACTTGTGGAATCACCGATACTGCGCTGTCACCGTAACCAGCGTGTGGAAGCGCGGTCACCGATAACCAATGTTGCCGCTTGTCGGACGTGATATAAATTGCTCACCCGATACAGGAGGACGGAAAGTTTAGGCTATATTCAAGCCTGTTATTTTTTTCTTTCGTAACTTAAAAGTTTAGGCTATATTCACGCCTGTTATTTTTTTTCTTTCGTAACTTAAAAGTTTAGGCTTATTCAAGCCTGTTATTTTTTTTTCTTTCGTAACTTAAAAGTTTAGGCTATATTCAAGCCTGTTATTTTTTTTTCTTTCGTAACTTAAAAGTTTAGGCTATATTCAAGCCTGTTATTTTTTTTTCTTTCGTAACTTAAAAGTTTAGGCTATATTCAAGCCTGTTATTTTTTTCTTTCGTAACTTAAGAGTTTGTATTGCCAACTTCATACTTGTAGGTCACTCGTCTTCACAGTATTTCTCCAGGTACAAAGTTTCCGGCGTGTAATGTGAAAGTATCCCAAGTTAGATTTAGATTTAACACTTCAAACTTCTTCGCCTGAGCTTTCATACAAAATCAGAATCAACATCACGAAACTTGATACAGACAGGCGTGTTCCACTAACGACTATTTGATTGCCGTGTTCTTGTGCTCCACGTGACATTTAATCTCATCCGCGGTGGATTAGAAAGTATCTATCGTGGTGTTGAAAGGATGGACGTGACAGAGATGATTAATTTTCGATGTGGAAATACGAAAGTCTTGCTCCTGTTTCATTCTTGGTTAAAATGACTTCTTCTTCGTCTCTTAGCGACCTCTATCTGCACATTCGAAGAGGACTAGAAGAGAATCGAACTGCGCCGAGCCCAGACAGGGCAAAGACTCCGACAGACTGTGTGAAAGGAATTGAAATCTCGGGATTAGAGGCGGATATGTGCCAATACGATATATGAACAGCACAAGGTGCAGCGTCTGGAGTATCAGTGCTGCATCCATAGCATTTATATAACTTATTTATTCTTATAACCTCATACCTAGCAGAGTAATGTCCTGGCGTAGTACTCAGGAGATCCGGAGTCATGTTTCTTACGCCCGTTGCCATACCTTCCTGTAATGCCTCACTCAGTGGCGGCAGGTGAGGCTCAGTACAGTATTTTATAGCAGCGTTTGTAGAAGTGTATTCCAAATCCTAGGGATTCCGTGTGTTCTAGTGCTAAATGGTTTTTAAATTGTATTATACTCGGAGAATAGTATAATAGTATAGTATAAAATGTGAATCTATAATAATAACCATCACGAAAATATGAACCAATAATAACTTGAAACATAATACATAATCAATAATTATGGACTAACAACAACAATAATAATAATAATAATAATAATAATAATAATAATTTTAAATAATAATTATTATTGTTATTGTTATTGTTATTGTTATTATTATTATTATTATTATTATTATTATTATTATTATTATTATTATTATTATTAGTGTTAGTTGGAAGGCCGGAGGGAAAAAGACCTTTGGGGAGGCCGAGACGTAGATGGGAAGATAATATTAAAATGGATTTGAGGGAGGTGGGATATGATGATAGAGACTGGATTAATCTTGCTCGGATAGGGACCAATGGCGGGCTTATGTGAGGGCGGCAATGAACCTCCTTGTTCCTTTTCCAGTAGGCCTAAGTAAGTATAAAAAGAATTACAAGCTTAACCACTATTATAAAAGGAATCTACAAGTTTAAAAAAGAAACACATTCATTCCAATGAATAGAATTATTGAGACACAACTATTCAAATGTTTCTTAATTATTAAATATTAATAAAAATATAATAAATTTCGTACCATTAAAGTTATGAATATTCTATTTATTTTTAGTTTTTACAAAATAGCAACGTAAATACGGATTATAGCAAACTTGTAATTCCAATCAAATTTAAAATGCAAGATTCTGGTGATTTATATGTATTATTAACACAGTTTAAGTTTTGCAGTTAGAATTACATCTACTTCAATAAATGTGATAGTAATAATAATAATAATAATAATAATAATAATAACAATAATAATAATATAAAATTGGATCACAGGAGTTCCGCGGTTTCATTGTAGGTCAAAAAGAGTTCTGCGGTGGGAAAAGTTGGCGAAACACTGTTTTATGGAAAATAAATTTTTCACTAACTGACCTCTTTGATTGTTATAAGAATCTCTTGTTAAGAAACTACCTTCATATTCTCGTCAATGCGGGCACGCTGTACAGAAAAAGACCGATATTACTATGGTTCGCTTACGTCAGAGGTCGACAAGATATTCGATGCGATAAATTTACCTGCGATACCGCCAGTAATACAGCAGGGGAAAACTGGACAATACCTGGGTATAAGAATGCAAGTCCATACGAAGTGGGACGCTGTAAAATTAAACGATTGTAAAAAGATTCAGGGATGTTTCACATACTATTATCCAATTGCATTGATTCATAATCCACACAGCAAATGGGACAAATTCAGATAAAATAGAAAAAAAAGTTTTGAGTTCTACAAGGCTACAGTATGTAGCCGCTCTTATTTCATACATGAATACATACGAGCAAAAAGTTTTTAACGTTCAAATAGTAAATTTTGAAAGTTAGGAAAAGACGCTAGAGGGCATTTATTTATTTATTTATTTATTTATTTATTTATTTATTTATTTATTTATTTATTTATTTATTTATTTATTTATTTATTTATTTATTTATTTACTTAGTTACTTACTTAGTTACTTATCTATCTGCCTGTCTGCCTATCTATCTATCTGTCTGTCTGTCTGTCTGTCTATCTATTTCATTGTATTAATTTATTTAATTTAATTTATTTTATTTTACTAATTAATTTATTCATTTATTGATTTAATCATTTATTGATTTAATCATTTATTGATTTAATCATTTATTGATTTAATCATTTATTATCAGCTCTTCTAACATCCTAAACTATGATGAGACTAATCTAGCCGATGAACCTGGCGGAAAAGTGTCTATTTTCATACGAGGAACCAAGTATCCGGAGAGGATAATGAACTTCTCTAAAGCAGCAACCAGTTTGATCTTTGTTGGTACAGCCAATGACAAACTCCTGCTCTCATATTATATCGTTTATAAATCCGATGTGGAATACTTGCAGTGCCGGATTTAGGCTTAGACAACCTACCTTTTGAGATTGTGTACTGTACCTGTCCTGTACATTCTGCTTGTATGGTTTGATTACAACTCCACCTCTCGGTAATGTTCAGTTTCGTAAATAAAGAGCATAGGACCGCTTCTAGTGCACACGGAGTAAACCATATGATTTAAAATTACGTCAGTGGCGGCTTGTAACAATACATTCGTAATTTTCTCGCAAACGGCTCGTTTGCGGACTCATGTTTACAGCGACTTTTTTGTTTCTATTATCATGTACTTTCAACCGTGTAAGTTTGCGCCATCCTTTTTGATACACTCTGTACTAGGGTACATCAAGTTGAGATGAACTAAGAGGATCCAGTGACTCGGTTATTAACTTAAGGCGTTAGGTAGGGCCTACAGCTTACAACAGTAACATTTTGGAAATATTCAACATTTTTTTCTTCCATTACTGTACTGTATCTTGTATAGTAATGAAAATTAGTATGTGTAAAACACTGTCTTCCTGCTATATGAAAAAAATATTTTTGCAATTTAAAAAAATTATTTACATTCTTTTTTTTTTCAAAATTCAATTCACTGTGCAGTGATGAAGCGTTTTCCACATAACTCAAAAACTATCCAACATTCTGCGATTACAATTTTTCTGTGTATTTATACATGTCATATTTATAATATGATTAAAGATTACTTCTCTACCTTTGGTAGATTGTCTGATAAAAAATATAAATTCATTTAAAAAATCCACACCTGTAGAGTAACGGTCAGAGCGTCTGACCGCGAAACCAAGTGGCCCGGGTTCGAATCCCGGTCGGGGCAAGTTACCTGGTTGTGGTTTTTTCCGGGGTTTTCCCTCAACCCAATACGAGCAAATGCTGGGTAACTTTCGGTGCTGGACCCCGGACTGATTTCACCGGCATTATCACCTTCATTTCATTCAGACGCTAAATAACCTGAGATGTTGATAAAGCGTCGTAAAATAACTCAATAAAAAAATTTAAAAAAATAAAAAATGGTCAAATATCAAAATTTTCTTTTAACACAAAATAAAATAAAATATTATTTATTAAGAAATGTAGTTGAAAGAGCATGATATTGTAAACATGAGTTTCAGCAATAAAATAAAAGAGAGAGAACCTGAAAAAAGTTAAGTTTATGAGTTATGAGGGAAACGCTTCATCACTGCACAGTGAATTACCACCATTATGAATTTTGAGAAAAAAAAAATATATATATATATATATTTATAAATTTTTTAAATCGTAAAAATATTTATGCTCGACCATGCCGAAATGTAGTAATTATACCCCTGGTAGCAGTCCTTTAATGCATGTCATTAAAGTACACCTATTCATTAAAGTTCAGGTTTTCGATTATTCTCGGATATGCAATCGAAAGGCGAGGGAAACGTCACGGAGGCTGGAAATCCAATACTGTCGCAGAAGGTTATGTTCTGTTAGTATAATAATTAGCGTTAATTGCAAATAATATTCAAATAAATTCAATTTGTCATCCCGTTTTTCAATTCTAAATCAATTTCCAGGTTATACATTCTCTGCATTACATCAAGGTCAATGACATTATTGTTCCTTGGAAAAAATCAATACTTTCGCGTCTGCGCACATCTCACAATTCAAGAGCTATGAACAAGGTCACTTCCGATCTTCTGTCAGATACAAATAAAATGAATATTTCTGAATAATTTAAAGTTAGAAATATGGTCGAGCATAAAAAGTCGTATGAAACTTGCCTATAATGGTTAATTAAGGTGCTCGTATGAAAATTATGAAACTCGCTTGCGCTCGTTTCATAAACAAACATACTTGCGTCTTAATTACTATCATTATAGGCTCGTTGCATAATGTACTATTATATTGCAGAAGGACAGTGTTTTATACAAACGAATTTTCATTATTGCACAAGATACAGTAATGAAGGAAAAAATTGTTGAATATTTCCAAAACTTTTACTGCTGTAAGCTGTACTTAACCTCTTAAGTGCTCGCCAGTAGAAACCAAGCAACCACATTCGGAAATGACTTAGTACTAGACGAAGTAAGTCATGTGTGCTAGTCAATCCTTGATTTACAAGTCAAATGTGTGATTGCTATAATAGCAGACCTGAATTCTTCCGCGTTGTTCAGAACGGCAGTCGTTGGATATCAGTACAACACTGCATGTGATTTCAGTTATTATAAAGGTAAACAGTAACTTATTGCCCCTATGACAAGGTGCAAGGAAATCAACACGCTGCTATTATAGAGAAAGCTGGGTTTGACTAGCTTCGTAAATGTCAAGTGAATTGTTCCTGCGAAGGATCGAGGAAAGCCACTGAATCACCTTTTAAGATTGGAGGAATAATGGAGTATTAATTTAACCTTCGTTTTAACCACAGCGACTATTGAGACAATGAAATGGTAATACGAAGGTAATGGAGCGATGGTGAAATGAAATAAGTGCATACCAACCAGCTATAACGCCAGTTGCGCAGGAGGCTAGTTTTGTGACTGGCACTCTACAGATTCCACGAACAGATTATAGTTTGGAAATGAAAAAGTGTACTGTAAGTATTCGAAATGTTTAAGTGTTTCGTAAGTGTTAAAATTGGTCAAGATTTGTGTAAGCGTTACAAGTGTCCCGTAAGCGTTTAGTTAACATGGTATATTTGGAAAGGTGTATGTTTTTCGGATGCTTTTGTCAACATTATCCTGTAGTTCATCACAAGGTGGTATTGGCTTAATACATGTCACAGACAAATGTCTTGTGTTATTCCTCAGAAGAGGAAGAATGATTTAACTTGTTACTCAGCGGCATAGCTACAGCAATGGTCACTTACATCGCATCTTCGAAATCCACCTGAACTTCATGTAATCCCAAGGTCGTTGCAATGTCTTCAAGTTTATTTGCTGGAATGGTGTTACACGGATTCAATATGTTCAGATCCGAACACGAGACTTGTACAGTTAGTGTACCAGAATCTTAAAGGAAGTCGGCCTGAGTAGCGTAGTCGGTATAGTGCTAGTGTGCTTAAATGCGACAGGCTCATGTCACTAGATTTACTGGCATGTAAAAGAACTCCTGCGGGACAAAATTCCGGCACATCGGCGACGCTGATATAACCTCAGCAGTTCCGAGCGTTGTTAAACAAGCCATGATTTAATTTAATTCTTAAGGGAAGGTCTCCTCCACTGCAATTGCATTAAGAATAAAAATTAAATATTGAAAGAATGGAGAAAAATATGCGTGGTGGCCAAAAAGGAAGAGCGAATCTGTGTTTAGTGCGGCGGTCGGTGGTCGTTGGGGCGCCAGATCTGAGGCGGTCGTCGGTCGTCGTCGTTGTTGCCCACGACGCCTTTCCTTGCCCTCGGCTGCCAGCTCCGTCGTATATGGAGAGTAGCTCAAGGAGGCACGATGATGTCAATAATTAAAGATGTACACTAATTAATTTGGGCGCCAGCCTCCTCGAGATTACTCCGGTAGAGTATGAGAATTTCCCAGGTCAGCTGCAAAAACGGTCGGAACATGGGGTTTGGGAGACGTGCTCGTAGATTGAAATGATGTAGGCGCACACCAGAAGTTGTTGGTAAGAACTATGAGAACGTTTATTATTATTATTATTAAGTGTTCGTTTCAGGTTAGCAGAAATGCGCGTCCAAGTGTATAATTTACTGCTCTCACTTCCTACAAGTTGGTAGACTAATTTCTGAGTTCACGTAATTATATATTTTGTACTATAAAACACCAGTAATATAACGGAGAGTTGATAACGTGATGACAATTTATTCCTAATGTAGTAATAATGATGAGAAAAGAATTCAGACTTATAATAATGATGCAACACACGACTTCTTACTAAACCCACTGAAAAATTCTAAGTCCGTAAATTGTTATCCTTCCGAGTTAGGTTCGCCGAGAATATGTGGAGTGCAACCTCTCCGTACGCGTTCTATATGCCTTCTCTCTATCTGCCAAATCTACCCTCTACTTTCAACCACCAAACATACAATTTCGCCCTCCTATCTATATATCACGTGTCTCTATTAAGAATCCTGATTGGCCATGATTACACTTACGTCACTTAAGACGCGTTCTTCAAAAATTGCTCGTTAACTAGGTCCTCTCCTACTTCCGGCGTTCTGACAATTCTCTGACATATACCAGATCATCTCTTTTGGAACCTGGTTTGGCGTCATCTTGCTGACCACCCGCAGGCAAAGTCCATACATTCCCTCATCAGTCAACTCCACGCCTGGACACATGTTTCCTGTCCGCGTAGCTTGGCTTCGGCCTTCCTGCCCACCTGTTACTTCCGCCTCACATTCTGAAACTTTCTTACACGTCCATGCTTCTTACTATCCATATGAGAATATTAACACGAAATACTAATCTAATGAAAATCTCCTTATCCTATACGAGGAACCGTAATTAGTAATGTGAATGATTTCGTTTACGAATGGTTCAAGTGTGCGAGGGCGAAGAAATTGCCAGCAAGTGGGCCTATGATTCAAGAGAAAGCTCTTGAAATTGCCAAAGAACTCAATGTAAGCAATTTTGTTGCTAGTAAGGGGTGATTAGAGTGCTTTAGAAAACGGCATAACATTGCATTTCGTTCTGTGTCTGGTGAAGGAGGTGACATTGCAACCAATGTTACTGAAGAATGGAAAAAATAGACTGCCTTCAATTCTTGCGGAATATGAACTCAGAGACATTTACAATGTTGACGAAACAGGCTTTTTTTCCAGGGCCCTCCCTAACAAAACTTTAAGTTTTAAGAAAAAAGAGTGTATAGGGAGGAAGTTGGCAAAATACAGAATAACACTGCTCTTTTTTTTAATGCTGCAGGAGAAAAAGAACCACTCTTAATGAAAGGGAAATCATTGAAACCGAGATGTTTGAAAAATGTTGACATGGGCTTATTGGGGGTGAAGTGGACTGCCATCAATAAAACTCGGATGACATCATCATTGTTTGAGAATTAGCTATGCGATTTCAATTCCAAGAATAAATGACAAAATCGCAATGTGATCGGTGAAATTGGTGTTTCTTCTCCCAAATACGACATCACACCTCCAATCCCTTGATCAAAGTATTATCTAGTCATTTAAATTGAGGTACCGCAAACTAGTTTTGAAAAGGCTAGTTGCAAGGATGGAAGAGGCTGACATTAATACGCACGATAGTTGTACGCGCACAGTATTAAAAAGACAATTAAATTCAGTATTTTCATGCTGATTCATAAAAAAACTGCAACCTTAATCAAGCGGCCACCTCATAAAACGGCCAGTTTACAAGGTAACTTCAGATGGCCGCTTTAGACAGGTTTCACTGTACAATGAATCGGCCCTACAAATGTGAATTATGAACGTCTATGGTCTATGGCGTAACATCAGCTCCCCTGCTTTGTCTTTTAATGTCGCCTCCACCTGGTTTAAGGCAATACATGATGTGGTGGCCACACGCGCTCGCTTTACTCCAGAGCTGGGCCGCAAGAGCGGAGTCTACTCTCTCACGGGGAGCCATATGATTTCTCTTAATCACCTTTCTTCCCTGCCGAACACCGCACAGCGTTGATACCGTCACTGATGAATATTAAGCATCCCCGTTTAGAGACTGATTCCGCTCCCGTTGCCCACCCTGCTTTACTCCATCAGATTGTGCATACAATATAATAATAATAATAATAATAATAATAATAATAATAATAATAATAATAATAATAATAATTCATTTTAGCTGGCAGAGTTAAGGCCGTAAGGCCTTCTCTTCCACTCAACCAGCAAAAAGAGTATATACATATGCATGAACATATATGAATATTCGACATTAAGAGCAAATTTCATGCACATTTTAAATTATTTTGTATCGGGAATTGTTCTATAGTTTTCTGGACCTTAATAAATATGTGATAATTATTTACTTTAGCTGACGAAATTTATTCACAACTCCATGATTTGTCTTCGGAAGTACGGACATGTACAAACTAGTCAAATGGAGCGGGTAGCAATAATTTTTATATTTTCTAGGTCAGGGGTCGTCAGCACAGAGCACGCTGGGGCTAGCCTCTCTTACCCGCGGAAAACGCAGTGCACTATAGTGCTCTCGTAGCTACTAGCGGGTATGCTCTCTATCTCTCCCTGTTACACGACAGTGAACATGGGACGGCATCGCGTACCCATTGCACATTTCAGAGAGTGCTGACGACCACTGGTCTAGGTAGTTGGTGGACTTCAGTGTACGGTATAGTTTATAGAGGACCACATGAAATTGGTGTGTTTGTTTTGATGTTCCTTCTGTACAGGGTGTTGTGATATATTAATGAGTTGGTCTGCCATTTTGCCTTATGTGAATAAAAATAAACATTTTTTCCGGCCAATTTAAGTAGTTTGTACGTATTCCGTAATTAAATTCAATGAGTTCTGAATCAATTTTGTCAAGGAAATGCGTCGTCAGTCAAAGTAAAGGATGAAGAAGATTAGGAAAATTACTTCAAGAATATGATTGTGATATGAAAGTTAATCCTATCGTATTACCAGGTTATAAGTTTCGTCCCTTCACTTCTGGTGATGTAGGAAGAACTCTTTCTATGAGGAGCAAATATATCTTTACGGGGAGGAAAAACAAGTTTGACTCTGAAATCACTGAACAATTATGATGTCAAAAAGTTTAATAATTTCATGAAAAAAAAATTGTTTGTACCAAATTTGTTTTAATTAAATTATTAATAGCCAATGAGGCAATATCTAAGGAATTAAAGTGACTGTGTTTATCTTTAGTCTATGCCCAATAATTTCAATATTTCTATTATATAGGATCCTATACTATGGTAAGCTTTCTGATTATTCAGATTTTAGTGCGTATAGGGTAAACACTGATAATTTCGTGATAATTTCATGAAAACTAATTTAAAATGCAAATGTTTAAATATATCCTTATTCCGATTTTTTCATCTAAAAGACGATAACTTGCTGTACAAATCTGGAGACATAAAAGATTGGATACGTTCTTGAATATGTGCCAAAAACCACTTTTACAACTTAAGCTGAAAGGTTGGTTATTTCGTGATAACCTTGGTAATTTCGTGATATTGCATTGATAATTTCGTGATAGGTAGAAGAATTGTGGAAAAATTCATTAAAGTCAAATTAAATTCTCATTTATTGTTACAAGACTTCAAACATAGTAATTCCGTCTAATATCCATAGCAAGAAAACATAGAAATACATATCAACACTTAATAAGAATGAAATCAAAGTAAAAATTGAAATTGAAAAGGGATCTTCTTTGCCCTGAAAGGGTGAACACTTTTATTACGGACTTTACTATAGCCTATATTACTAGGGTAACTCCAAAAGTAATGCATAACGTTTGTTTAAAAATTATATTTTTATCCTACAGCTTTGCTATTTTCACAGAATGTAGATGCATCCTTAAGGAACAAAATGTCACTTTTCCACATAATCCCTGTCCCTTTCAACTGCCTTACGTAACCTAGGAACGAGGGCCTGTAGACCAGCACGGTAAAAGTCTGGACCAACACGTCTGAGCCACTCTTTAGCAGCGTGCACAAGGGAGTCATCTTCTAACCTCGTTCCGCGAAGGGATCCTTCAGTTTACCAAAGAGATGGTAATCGCACGGTGCCACTTCAGGACTGTAAGGCGGGTGTTTCAGTGTTGTCTATCCGAATTTTCTGATCTGGTCTGTGGTCTTGTGACTGACATATGGCTGTGCGTTGTCGTGGAATAGCAGAACATCCTGCTTCTTCCGATGTCGTCGAACACGACTCAATCGAACTTGAAGTTTCTTGAGAGTTGCAACATACCCGTCACAATTAATGGTGGTTCAGTGTGGCATGATGTCCACAAGCAAGAGTCCTTCTGAATCGAAAAACACAGTAGCCATAACGTTTCCTACCGAAGGTGTACTTTTGAATTTATATTTCTTTGGTGAATTTGCATGATGCCACTCCATTGTCTGCCTCTGTCTCCGGTCCAAAATGGTGGAGCCATGTTCCATCTTCTGTCACAATTCTTGCAAGTCATCTAGCACTTATCGTTGACACTTAGCATGATAACAAATCAAACAGAAGCTACACTGAACCCATTGCGTCTCCGTTTTCTTTTTTGTTATCACATCTTGTCTTCAGATTTCTAAAATTCCTATTGTAATACATGTTATACTATTTTAAAAATTGTAACACTTAATGCTCAACAAAATTTCGCCTCAAACAGCTAAGATTTCTATCAGTAAAGCTAAGCCTATATGGCTACTACAGATGTATCTAAAATTCCAAAAACATTTCCTAAAATTTCATGAAGTTGCAATAAATCTTTGTACCAAATATCATATGCTTACCTTTAGTAATAAGCCTGTAATGTAATTTCAAACATCCACAAAATTTGTATGCCTGAGAAGTCGACGCAAACTTGCTCTCTCCAAACATAAAAGCTCATTGAAGCAAATACAATAGTCACACAAAGCTTAGCTGTATGTTTCTGGAAACTGGACAACATATGCAATCCCTTGGCTGAAATTTGGATCTCGCAACACCATTGGTTAGTTCACGAAAGAGCAAAGAAAAAGTATCACGAAATAACCACTGCCACGAAATTACCAATGTTTACCCTAATTGTCATCACTATTTATCACATAAAATACGGTTATGCTTCTTTTTTCCATTTTTCCTGCTCGTGTGCCTATTTATGCTATGGTCGTCAACGAAATTTCCATCTGGCTTTTCTTTAGAGACTTGAATATAATTGAGAGATTCCTGTGGACAGGAATACAGGCTTCAGTGGCAGACACATGTCAAGAGGATGGATCTCTCTAGATAGCCAAGGCAGATTTTATCACATGTCCCAAGAGGTCGAAGAAATTTAGGAAGACCTAGGGAACGCTGGCAAGAGACCGTAACAGATCCACTGGGGTCTAACACTTGAAGGATGATGATGATAATGACGATGACGATGACGATGACGATGACGAATACGGTTATGCTAATTGAATTCTTTGCCATTATGAAACTACTGGGGAATTCTTGGCAAAACTATAAACGGAATTTAATTTAGATAGACTTACAGTTGTGTACAGTACATCAGTTATTCATAGATTTCAAAAAGGCGTATGAATCTGTTAAGAGAGAAGTTTTATATAATATTCTTATTGAATTTGGTATTCCCAAGAAACTAGTTCGATTAATTAAAATGTGTCTTAGTGAAACTTACAGCAGAGTCCTTATAGGCCAGTTTCTATCTGATGCTTTTCCAATTCACTGCGGGCTAAAGCAGGGAGATGCACTATCACCTTTACTTTTTAACTACGCTCTAGAATATGCCATTAGGAAAGTTCAGAATAACACAGAGGGTTTGGAATTGAACGGGTTACATCAGGTTCTTGTCTATGCGGATGACGTGAATATGTTAGGAGAAAATCCATAAACGATAAGAGAAAACGCGGAAATTCTACATGAAGCAAGTAAAGAAATAGGGTTGGAAGTAAATCCCGAAAAGACTAAGTATATGGTTATGTCGCGTGATCAGAATATTATACGAAAAGGAACTATAAAAGTTGGAGATTTTTCCTTCGAATAGGTGGAAAAATTAAAATATCTTGGAGCAACAGTAACAAATATAAATGACACTCGGGAGGAAATATGGCAGAATAAATATGGGAAATGCCTGTTATTATTCCGTTGAGAAGCTTTTGTCATCTAGTCTGCTGTCAAAAAACCTGAAAGTTAGAATTTATAAAACAGTTATATTACCGGTTGTGCTGTATGGCTGTGAAACTTGGACTCTCACTTTGAGAGAGGAACAGAGATTGAGGGTTTTTGAGAATAAGGTTCTTAGGAAAATATTTGGGGCTAAGGGGGATGAAGTTACAGGAGAATGAAGAAAGTTACACAACACAGAACTGCACTTATTGCATCCTTCACCTGACATAATTAGGAACATTAAATCCAGACGTTTGAGGTGGGCGGGGCATGTATGGGCGAATCCAGAAATGCATATAGAGTGTTAGTTGGGAGGCCAGAGGGGAAAGACCTTTGGGGAGGCCGAGACGTAGATGGGAGGATAATATTAAAATGGATTTGAGGGAGGTGGGATATGATGGTAGAGATTGGATTAATCTTGCTCAGGATAGGGACCAATGGCGGGCTTATGTGAGGGCGACAATGAACCTCCGGGTTCCTTAAAAGCCAGTAAGTAAGTAAGACTTACAGTTGTGTAGAGTTGATTTTATAGTACAAAGAAGGTTGTGGGCACGCCGCGCCTCAAGATCGAAATGAACATAGTGACGTGAAATGAAGAGGCGTTACGTGGGAGCAAGGTGAACGTCAGAGCGACCTCCACGTGAGAGGGAAATGACTCGCTGTTCAGCCAGGAAACAATAAATTGAGTATTACATGGTCCATTATGGACGTAATCGCTATCTCGTGGTCCAGTAGGCAGTTCTCATGTTTAATCATCGAGACATGTTCTCTGAAGTCCATTCTTCCTTTTGTATTAATTCTTGTGGCCTGTTCAAGAAGTAAATAAAATAGGTCTATGACAGTGATGTCAAAGCAAGCGCATTTTTCTGACCTTGACGTCGTACGCGGGCAGCAAGCGTCAAGTATGGAAAGAGGAAGGGTTGTGTATAAGAATAAGCAACCTGTTGGATTAAGAAAACAGGGTGCACAAACTTCAAACGGAACGTCAAATTTTATGTCGTTATTTTTATATGGCTTCTTTCTGTTTAATATTATCTATATTGCCTGTAAAACAAAAGTACTAACACTGATTTCTTAATATTGCACTTGTGTTTTAAATCTTAATAACATAATAGAGAGTTAAGAAGGAATATTCACTTAAATTCCATAGTAGTATAATATTATACTGTATTAAGTGGATGAAACACATCATTCATAAAGAAAGTGATATTCCAAAGAAAGAAATTGAGTATGACTTGATAAGTTGGAATTTATATTGATGGTATCTTTAGCCTTACAAAAGTAATCAATAAACTAATCAAAACAATATTACAGTACAAAGCAAAGTTACCTAGGTACTGTATCTGTTTAAGTGTAACTAATATTACATAACAAAACTCTTATCGCATTATGCTTTTAAGGTGATATTTGTGAGCAATTTCCTATCATCAGAATATTAAATTATTTTCTCGAAATCTGCTGAAGCTATAGAGCTGACATTTTTACAACACATGGGCACGTATCTTTTGCTTATGATGTAACAGTAGTTGCTTTGTTAATTCATTTCCTTACAAACAATTTCCATGCGAATATTTTCAAAATTTTCAATACACTATATTCAGTAATACGTATAAACGGTATATTACATTTACGAAAACATTCTGTAAGGCTACTAAATAAATAGGCCTATACCTGAAAATTTCACTTTTGTGTACGAAAAGTTGAGAAAATATTTCTTTTGAATAAAAAAATCAAACTTGTGAAAAATGAGCATTAAAATTAAAACTTACATTCTTATAATGCACTTATACTTCTCAGGCAAATCTGAAAATTACTATGAATACAGTTTTAATAAGTTCTCTTCCCTTTATACTTATATATAGCTCGACCAAGCGGCATGTACCACCTCTTTCGTCTGTCTCTTTCCTTTCCGCTGTAAAGCGCTCAGGCTCTCCTGGGCTCTAAAAGCGCGCTTGCTCCTGTGGGCATCACTTGACATGCCTGGTCTATGATGTAATCAATATGAATTTCTACCGTTTATTAGGAATTCAAAGTAAAAAAAATCCAGTCACCAGATAGAGATTCTTACGTTCAACAGTGGAATACATACTTCGGATTTGGTTAATAATGCAACAACATTAAGTCGATTAATTCATTAATAGTTCTCTGCCTTGTCATTCACATCAAACACAGCATTCTCCAATCTTCCTTCTTTCTTCGTTCCTCTTCGTCTCCGCATACGATCCATATATCTTAATGTCGTCCATCATCTAATTCTAATATCTTCTTCTCCCGTTCACCATTCCTTCCAGTGCATCCTTCGGTAGGCAGTTTCTTCTTAGCCAGTGATCCAGCCAATTTCTTTTTCTCTCCCTGATCAGTTTCAGCACCATTCTTTCTTCATCCACTCTTCCTAGCACAGCTTCATTTCTTATTCTGTCTGTTCATCTTCGTCATATTCATATTTCAAATATTTCCAGTAATTTCTCTTCACTTTGTCATAATGTACATGTTTCTCCCCATACAATGCCACACTACACATAAAGCACTTTACTAGTCTCCTCATCAGTTCTTTTTCCAAAAGATCGCAGAAGATGCTCCTTTTTCTATTAAAAGATTCCTTTGCCATTGCTATCCTCCACTTGATTTCCTGGCAGCAGCTCGTATTACTACTTACAGTACACCCCAGGTATTTGAAGCTGTCCACTTGTTCTACCGCATCATTTCGGATTCGCACGTTTACTTTCTTTATTTTTCTTCCAATAACTCTACCACAACATGTCAGAGACTGTCGGACATTGTCTAGTTTGAAAAATAAATTAAAATTGCACTTTTTCAATTTACATTCCTTTCAGTTGTAAGCCCTTTTCTCTCCGATAGTTTTGTAAAAATATAGGCTATATATTTATTTCCTTCCTTTCCTCTTTTTTTCTCTTTATCAGCCGATGGATTTATTATCATAGCCTTTTATTGTGAATTTTACTTAATATTCGTATTTCTTTTCTTTTTTATTATTATTTTATTACATTCCATTTTGTTATATTCTACCTTACGTTTTCCATATTAACCGTTTGTACTAAATTAGTTGCTTTTACTATATTCCAATGTATTTTACTTTCTTTTACTATTATTGTATTATTTTCATGTCGTTTAGTGTCGATTTTATTATACTATTATTATTATTAATAATATTATTATTAATATTATTATTATTATTATTATTATTATTTGTAATATGTTAGTATTCTGTTCTTTAACTTTTTGTTAAATTTTAACTGCTTGTATACTTTGTGACCTGGTAGAGTGTAAGAGAAGGCCCTATGGCCTTAACTCGGCCAGTATAAATTATTATTATTATTATTATTATTATTATTATTATTATTATTATTATTATTATTATTATTATTTGTAATATGTTAGTATTCTGTTCTTTAACTTTCTGTTAAATTTTAACTGCTTGTATACTTTGTGACCTGGTAGAGTTTAAGAGAAGGCCCTATGGCCTTAACTCTGCCAGTATAAATAAAGAATTATTATTATTATTATTATTATTATTATTATTATTATTATTATTATTATTATTATTATTATTATTATTATTGTTTTCATCTTGTTTGAATGTATCTTCATCTCTATTGTATCTGTTATTATTCTGTTGTAAATCGTTAGGGTTCAATTCACCTCATATGTTTTTGTAGTTGTTCCGAAAATGAATCTTCGGCATTAAGTTTGTAATTTATACGTATGTCATATTTTATTCTATTTTGAAGTTTTTGTCGATGCTCGTGCCTGTCTTTTGTTTCGAACGGTGTGGTCAGTTTCATCGTTGCTGTACAGTTTTTAACGGAACTGCGTCGCCATGAATGTTACTGTACTTTAACGATCGATTTTACTATATTTATAATAAAGGAAACTGAATAAGGAAACAAAGAGAAAGTAACGGTTAGCATGTATGACTCTGAAACGAGCGGGCCCGGTTGAGACAAGTTACTTGAGTTTTTTCCTGAGATTTTTCCCTCAACCCATTAATATCAAATGCTGGGTAACTTTCGGCGCTGAACCCTGGACTCATTACGCCGACATTATCACCTTCATCTCATTCAGACGCTAGATAACCATAGCAGCTGATAAGGCGTGTAAAATAAACATAAAAAACATAGAGGCAGTAACGAAAGAAGACACAATGGAAGACAACAAGGACAAAACAAATGACAAAGATGGAAAAAAAAAAGCGAAGTTTAAAAAAATATATATATATATATATATATATATATATATATATATACTACAGGGCGGAAATGAAATAATCTTGCAGATTGAAAGGGACGATAAGGTACTCTGAAATGAATAGAAAACCTATAATACGTTTTGTGATTAAATGCACGGTTAATTAGAAAATTAAGTTTGAAGTTTCAGCAGTCCGACAACATCGTCGCTAACATACTCTACTCGTGATACAGATGTAAGAGGTCAACGAACTCGGTGTGTCTCGCTAGATGAGCTGTTTTCTGGCGCTGTGTTGCAACCAACTCCGTACCTTGCAGCGGCTTATATTTAGAGGTTTTTAAAATAAAATTTACACGAAAACCGTCCATACTATTGAAATACTCGAGAGTGATAAATTATTCTTTATTAGTTTCCTATCGATATGGACAAAAATCACGATCCTACTCGCAATTGTTACCGAATAAGAGCTTGTTAAACAACATTTCAGAGAACATTTTTTTTTCTGAAAAAAAAAATCTATGAACTTTCCACCAATATGATATTCTAGTTTTTTGTGACATACAACATGAGCTATTCGCTCTGGAAATATGCAAGGCTATTCAACTTCCACCCTGTATACAGGCTGTTTCTAAATTAGACGACAAGCTTTGGGATCGAATAGATAACCTTCTTTCAAACAGTTTTTGTCAAGGAACCCGTGGGCTGCGACACTTCCTTTCAGAGCAAGAGCTGCTTATGTCGCTACATGGTTCGATCGTACAGGAAGGGATTGAAGTAATTCAAATCAATAATGTTACAGGCACAATTTATTGACCCAAACATACAGAAAAACACAAACAAAACAAACCGAATGAAAAGGAAATACACTCACTTCAGTGTTGAATAAGCAGTACGGATCCATTGCTTTACTGTCTCACCACACCAAGTAATGGAACACACGTCAATTGACTTCCAGACAAGCATTGCATCGACGTGCCATAACATGTCGTACTCTTTCAAAGACGCCAGGCATTTCCCTGATTTCAGCTGCTCTGCAGACAATGCATGTTGCAAGATCTTCTTCAGAAACAACAGGGGTTTCATAAATCACAAGTAATCAAATCGGTTTAATGCGTGATACCGAACTCAGGGAATAAACAAACCTGGTCGAAGAATGATACTGCGCTGATGGAGTAAACAAACTGGGTGGTAGCATTATACCAGAGATATTAAATCGCCTGTATTACGCGCTCATACTACAAGCAATACAAATCCAACAAGATTCAATTTTCAGCAAGATAAAGTGCAATCATCGCTCTTAAGGAAATGTTTTGCAGGTTCTTGAGAGCACGCAGTGCAGGCGCTTTGACATCCCTGCATTAAACCCTTCTTGTACTGAAACGAAGCGTCCTAACCCATGGGTTCCTTAACGAAAAGTGTTTGAAAGGAGGTTATCTATCCGATTGAAAAGTTTGTCGGTCTAATTTAGAAACTCCCTGTATATATGCCTTTGCCAAAGTCCTCTGCCGAACATTTCCCTAGAAGTGTTGCATTCCATCCGCCTTACTCAAGTTGTTTATCATTAAAATTAGAACCATAACAAGTCGAATGCGTGACTTAGGATGACACAGCGCCGTTAAGCAACCAGTGACTCAGTCGCTGTGGTTAATGGCATCACACCTTCACACGTCAATACCCAGCGCCCTGTCTACAATGATTTCCGACCAGATTCCTTACCAGTGAACGTCTTCGACAAAAGTGGAATTTTTTAAGGTTAAGTGGCCGTGTCTGTGTCCTAAGTGCTAACGCGCTGATTTTCCATCCAGGCGACCAGGGTTCGATCCCCGTCCATGTCGTGATGGAATTTGTGGTGAACAAAGCAAACGTTACAGAGGGATTTTCTCAGAGTACTCCCGTTTCCCTCTTTCATTCCGCCAATACTCTCCATCTCCTCCTCATTTCATCTATCATCTATAATAGAAAAAACAGGCTGGGGTAAAGTCTTGGTGGTTGTACGGGTTTCTGATGCTGATATAGGAAGGGCTTGGGGCTCCGGGCTTCTGGGGCTTACAAACGTTACAAAGTACGCAGAAACAGAGTTGCTGCTACCGGTCATACTGGATTGAGGATTAGGTTATTTGTCATGGAACTCTTGAAGCGTAAGGGTCTGCTCCAGTGAAGTACAGTTTACTCTAGATAGTGTAATCACTGCCTGCTGCATGGCAGCTTATGGCTGCATAACTACCTGCTCATTCTTCTTTCTTAGCATTGAATTTCGCGTGGAGCATTATTGCACAGTTTCGACGCTAGAGCGCAGCAAGTAACTGCGTTGATTTGCTTGTGCTAAGTGTGCAGAGTGAATGATAATTTTTAATTTGAAATCTTAGTAGTAATTACAGTGAATGTAAGCAATTGTTTATTATTTATGTGGTTTTTCTTGCAAATGTATTGGAAGTAATACATTTAATTTAATGTTGTTTTCTAAACAAGATTTTTTGTAGGATATACAAAACTTGGTTTCCTAAACATAACAATATTAATTAAAATATATTTAAAATGGTGTAACTTTTTCCTATTAAATCTTAATTAAGCTAATTTCTTGTCACTTTAAGTGTAACTTATGTCATTCATGGTATTACAGCAACATGAAGTGGAAAGGATCAGAACACTGTATCCCGTAAAACACATTTAATTGTAACTTAATTTATCCCATACCTTTGGAAATATTATCTGTTAGCATTATTTTACTCAGCATTTTTTTTTCGGGAGTGGGGGAGTTCTTTTAATGAGCGCAAAATTTATCACACTTCGAATGGGTCTTTTTACATATGCGGAAGGTACTTTCTTGCAATACTGAACTTAATAAAACAGTAGGCCTAGTGTCCGTATAACATTTCCATGGATTTGAAAAAACTGCTACAGTATTTTACAAGTAGGAAGTTATCACCATACTGTCGTTAATTCGAACCGTGATTTCCAATAATCTCTTAATTCGGTTACAGGAAGCATATATTTCTTCGTAAATATGTTTAAACTTGTTGGAATATTTTATATTAGTTTCAGACATAATTTTTATTACATAATTGATTTTAATAATAATTTTAATAAACACCTAATGTAAGCATAGGCCTACTTATATAATTATGTTTATGTGATACAAATCCGTTAATTAGAACTTGTGTTTGGATGTAGTAACGCTTAGAAAAAAAAATTAAGTTCGGTTTAATATTACTACATATTAAGACTTCGGAGAAATCCGAACACCCTGGGCCATCGTTTCCCTAAGCCCTTTTCTCTTCTCGTACTTAAGGACGTCGTAACAATATTTATTTTAGGGTACTTTGCATATACTAATAATGTTAATAGCGGTGAGCACTACCTGCCACCTAGAGACAAAATAACTTTTTTCATTACTCGCATATAAGCGCTGATTGAGCAGGCAGTGTAAGCAGCCATAAGATGCGATCCAGCAGGCAGTGAGTGTAATATAGCATTGTTATATTCGTACTATGTAAGCGTATTTCAGGTGAATTTCAAAGTATAAAATGGCCAACCTCTCTGTGACGCCTCTCATTATCAGTGGGTGTGGAAGTATGACATTATACGCTAATCAGGTACGGAAGCACTATGTTTAGTCTCTTGACACCCTGTATCCAGGGTCTCCGCTTCAGTTTCTGCTTTAATTGTCGACAGTCATTCGCACAAAATTATCATAGCCATTTTTTAGATGTAGGTCGTATATAGATCCTTCAAGATGGCGTTTAGCAAGAAAATTTCTCACTCCCCTTCTTCTGCAGCTTTTTTTCTCTCATCGCAAAAGTAATCTGCTGCTAGAACAACAAATACAGAAACTGACAAAGACACGTTCGTCCGCCATGTGCATGAAACGGACTGTTTTGTGGTGCTACATAGCTTAGATTCCAGTATTCCCGATATTTGAGCTGGTCAAATGTTTCATGATAAATTAACGTTTAGATATACCCACTTCTCTGCCCCAGCAATGCTCGTCAACACTGTTGGCCAAACATGTCACAAGACAAATGGGATTCCAGACACATTCCTCAGTTGTAGATCTGCACTTAGTTCAATGTGTTGTCTTGCAATCAAGATGGAAATTGATGTTATGGCGCCTCACGACTTATTGTTGGTACATTTGCGGAATTTTGATGAGGAGGCTGGAGGAATTTGTGCCTCAGACCTACAGCTTCTTTAAAGCTCTATTATTTCTAGGACTATTAGCCTACTCAAGTTACGATTATGAATGATTCTCAGGTTATTTGATATTTGATAATGCGCCATTGCAGTTACATTTACCATCTTCATGTGTAGGCTATTATGAACAGGGCGCGGATTTTGATGACCTAAAAAACCCTAAAAATTGCCCAAAAATGTCAGAAAATTACCTAAAATACTGAAAAAATGACCTAAAAATAAACAAACCTGTAAATGAGTAGTAAAAAAATCCTACCACAAATTTAAAGCTCTAATCTACGTAGCAATAGATGGCAGTGTACGTATATCCGAACATTCTGGGATGTGAACGACCGATGGTTGTCGGCGAGGACATTGTACATTGAGAAACTTCTTTCCACATCTGCGCTGACCGCAAGAGCATACTTGAAGAATGACAGCTCACTAGGTGTTAATTCTTCTTTATCTGCGCTGTTTTAAAGCTTTCTCCTGAGAGTGCTTTAACTATTGTGCACAAAGTTTTGTATCCTAAACTTTTGTCTAACACAATTCCTTTGTTTGGAAAGCAATGCGTACAAGAACAACTCACCCGAGAGCTTTAGCTCCTTTTCCTTTTAACATTACTTTCTATTGAGAAAACCCTTTCAGATTCCGCATTTGAAGGAGATAGTGTTACTACTAATTTTCCCTATAACTTATTGGGAAATTTTAGTTTCTCATTGAAGTCTTTAGCTTAAATGACTAAAAAGAATGACCTTAAATTCAAAAAAATGGCCACAAATGTCCTCAAAATTTAAAAATTACCTAAAAGTTTAAAACAGTGAAAAATTATCAAAAATAACGTAAAACTAATTTTCCCTATATTGGGAAATTTTAGTTTGTCATTGAAGTCTTTAGCTTAAATGACTAAAAAGAAATCACCTTAAATTTTAAAAAATGGCCAAAGATGTCCACAAAATGTAAAAATTACCTAAAAGATTAAAACAGTGAAAAATTATCAAAAATAACGTAAAACTAATTTTCCCTATATTGGGAAATTTTAGTTTGTCATTGAAGTCTTTAGCTTAAATGACTAAAAAGAAATCACCTTAAATTTAAAAAAATGGCCAAAGATGTCCACAAAATGTAAAAATTACCTAAAAGATTAAAACAGTGAAAAATTATCAAAAATAACGTAAAACTAATTTTCCCTATATTGGGAAATTTTAGTTTGTCATTGAAGTCTTTAGCTTAAATGATTAAAAAAGAAATCACCTTAAATTAAAAAAAAATGGCCAAAAAATCCTCAAAATTAAAAAATTACCTAAAAGATTAAAACAGTGAAAAATTATAAAAAATAACGTAAAACTAATTTTCCCTATATTGGGAAATTTTAGTTTGTCATTGAAGTCTTAAGCTTAAATGACTAAAAAAAATCACCTTGAATTTTAAAAAAATGGGCAAAAAAGTCCTCAAAATTTAAAAATCACCTAAAAGATTAAAACAGAGACAAATTATAAAAAAAATAACGTTAAAACTCTATATTTCTGTAACCAGCAGCTCGTATACAGAATTTATATATTTAAGGGCGTTGCAAAAAATTGTAAAGAAAAGAAGATTACATGTCAACAAAATCCGCGCCCTGATTATGAATATTAGATGTAAGTAAAGTTATCCATATTAGAGACCACAGGTCACAGAGCAGAGGAAGGTCAAGACTTCCAACTTTGCACCGCTACCGTGTCTGACCGTGAAACGAACGAGCTCTGGTTCAAATCCTGGCTGGGAAAGGTACTTGGTTGAGGTCAATAGGACTATTATAGTCCTCTTAGTTGAGGTTTTCTGAGGTTTTCCCTCAACCAACTGAAGTAGAATTTCTGTATAACTTTCGGCGTTGGATCTTGGACTCATATCGCCATCATAATTACACTTCCCTTTCATCATCATCTCCGTTTCTTTCCTAAGTTCCGGGCTTGCTCCGATATAGAGTCGGCTGTTGGCGACCACCGAACTCAGACCCCGTGGTATGTGGTCATTCGTTACTGGTGGTAGTGCTATGTATTGTGAGCTGTCCCTTGGGCTCATGGTAGCTCGTGGGACATGAGTTTAGGGACCGCGGTGATGTCTACGCGGAAAGATAAAAGGATTCTGTAAGCTGGCGAAGAGAACTAACTGCACAAGTTTCTTTCGCATGCCAAGTGACCAGTTGGGCGTTTAGGTGGATGATAACTGAACTACTCTCTCCAATACACGCTTTTGTTTTAATGTATTAAAAGTACATTTTCATACAGCTAGGATTAGCAAGGGCAGCAAACATTTTTAAATTTTTCTATCTGTCGTGAAGATCTTTGTGAGAAATTTGACTGAAGGTTTAGAAATGAGATCATGAATAGTTTCTTATTATTATTGCAACGTGTTATTGACAGTACACCTGCGGAATGGACAATAGATAAATCTGAGTTCTAAACGGCTCCAGGGTTGCGCTGAAGACACCGGCGTAGCTTAGTGTGTAGGCGCTTTTGCCTTGTGATCAGGGGCTGCACTAGGGCGTGGGTTTGATTCTCACTTACAAGGGAACCGTCCCAGGTCGTGTAGCTTGAATTTAATGAAAATGCAGTATTTCACCGCAAACCCAGCATAATCCAATCTTCCCTATTTTCCGCCTTCGTCTTAGTCTCCGCATACGAACAATATGATACAAGAGATTTAGGGCCGTATTCATAGACATTCTTAGCGTGGTCTTTCGGTGGATGATCAGCGAACTAACGTTTTTCGTATTCATAAACCAGTGCCAGCGATATGATATGAATCCTGTTTAGCACGCTCGTAGCGCGGGTTAGCGAAATGTCTATGAATACCATCCCAAATGTTTATTAGACCTATCATAAAGCAGTAACTAAGTATAAGACAGAAAGATTACCACGAATATTAGAATGAAACAATCAAATGTTTACCTCTAGTGAAGATGACTGAACTTACTACCGTTTGTCCTTTTCTTCTTTACTGGGTTCTAGGGAACTTAACCCTTACCCTCTCGTCGTTACGTCACAGGTTTTCATTTGTTACATTTTGAAGTAAACTTTGCCTGAGTAACTAAAAAATGTCAATTGAAAACAAGTATGGTGGCTTTAAATTCGTTCATTTTTAATTTTATTTGAAACAGTGTTTGTTATTTGAAACGTGCCTTCACTTTATAGAAGACCTCAGTATAAATTACTAATAAATACTGTTTTGTGATTATAGACGCTAGCGTCGTGCATTATAGGCGCTGTGTTCGGTTCAAGTTTATCGAGTATGGCGAAGTTTCGATATTAGTCGATGTTCGTTCTACAGAAGGAGGCCTGTCGTGTTTGTTCCACCTTGCTATAATAGTAATATACGTTACAAGAGCGGTATGTTGACGTTTTCATGGTCGAGGAAAAGATTGAAAAAGCGAAACGTAGTTGAGCTTTTTTAATTTACGAGAACATGAAAACAAACATACCGCTCGTGTATCGTACATTACTTTGTGCGAAGATCGTTTATTACATACCTGAAAGACGAATTTCTAATTAGTTGCAATGAAATCTCCATCTTGGTTTCTGTTTAATGACGGCAACTTCGGAAAACCAAAATATCTGTCTTCAACATTGTTGCTATAAAATGTTTTATGTCTTTACTATACTCCAGCAGGCCGTGATATACGTCTGTCTTTTTTTTTTCCCCAGTCTATAAATGCGAACTTAAAACAAACGGTAAGGTTACGTAATGATTTATTTTTCATTTTAATATTTTAACAATATTATTTATATAACATATTGCAGTAGTAACATCGGCATCTGGAATCTTGTTGATTTTTTCACGGCTTCCTTAATGTTACTTGTATCAGGAATGCAATAAGTTTCGTGGAGTAGTAGACTTTACTTAATTTTTGCAAATATTTAAAAACAATAATTAACATTGCAATTTAGGTGAAATTGCAGTGTAAAGTTTCCAATTTATAATTATTACTATGTTAAACGTCTCTAAAAATAATATGTTACAAGCCTAAAGCAGTAAAATGAATGTCGCGCTTAAGCAGTAAGAAGAGGGAAATTGTTATGTGTGTTACGTTGGGAATACTGAATGTGGTATTTCACACTTACCGCGTATTGGTTCTGTGCGGAAAACAAGCAAATACGCACGATCTCGCACAAAAATATTTGCTGTCCTCCACTCATATTTTAATCCCTTAAGGATTTTAATAGATATCTTGCGGTTAGTTTTTCATATGAAACAAGACTAAGTTTTGAATGTCTTGATTGCCTCTCTCATCATCGAACATTGCAGGACACTAAATTAGACGCTGTCTTAAGAGGATCCGGAACGTCTTGTTTCTGTAATGTCAAATTACACCCCATTTTCTCAGCTTAGATAAAACATAGATTAATGCAATTTTTACTTCATATATTGTACCTTACTGAACTATTTCAAGTTTTACATTCCATAAGCCACCGGAGTGGCTCAGACGGTTAAGGCGCTTGCCTGCCAGTCTGAAGTTGCTTTCCAGCGCGAGTTCGATCACCGCTTGGGCTGATTAGGCCTACCTGGTCGGTTTTTTTCCGAGATTTTCCCCAACCGTAATGTGAATGCAAGGTAGGCAAATCTATGGCGAATCCTCGGCCTCATCTCGCTATCACCAATCTCATCGACGCTAAATAACCTAGTAGTTGATACAGCGTCGTTTAATAACCAACTAAAATAAAAATAAAATTTAAAAAAATACATTCAATATTATGAAAGGCACACGTTCTAAACTGAATAATTATTTTTCTTTAATTTGCAGTACTTAATTAAACAAAGTTATATTTAATACCCAGATATTTTGTATTCGACAGATAATGGAGAAAAAATGGAAGTATAAGGGTACAGTGCATCAGTTATTCATAGATTTCAAAAAGGCATATGACTCGGTTAAGAGAGAAGTTTTATATGATATTCTTATTGAATTTGGTATTCTCAAGAAACTAGTTCGATTAATTAAAATGTGTCTCAGTGAAACGTACAGCAGAGTTCGTATAGGTCAGTTTCTGTCAGATGCGTTTCCAATTCACTGTGGGCTAAAGCAAGGAGATGCACTATCACCTTTACTTTTTAACTTTGCTCTAGAGTATGCCATTAGGAAAGTCCAGGATAACAGAGAGGGTTTGGAATTGAACGGGTTACATCAGCTGCTTGTCTGTGCGGATGACGTGAATATGTTAGGAGAAAATCCACAAACGATTAGGGAAAACACGGGAATTTTACTGGAAGCAAGTAAAGAGATAGGTTTGGAAGTAAATCCCGAAAGGACAAAGTATATGATTATGTCTCGTGACGAGAATATTGTACGAAATGGAAATACTCGTATAAAAATTGGAAATTTATCTTTTGAAGAGGTGGAGAAGTTCAAATATCTTGGAGGAACAGTAACAAATATAAATGATACTCGGGAGGAAATTAAACACAGAATAAATATGGGAAATGCCTGTTATTATTCGGTTGAGAAGCTTTTATCATCCAGTCTGCTGTCAAAAAATCTGAAAGTTACAATTTATAAAACAGTTATATTACCGGTTGTTCTTTATGGTTGTGAAACTTGGACTCTCACTTTGAGAGAGGAACATAGGTTAAGGGTGTTTGAGAATAAGGTGCTTAGGAAAATATTTAGGGCTAAGAGGGATGAAGTTACAGGAGAATGGAGAAAGTTACACAACACAGAACTGCACGCATTATATTCTTCACGCATTATATTAAATCCAGACGTTTGGGATGGGCAGGGCATGTAGCACGTATGGGCGAATCCAGAAATGCATATAGATTGTTAGTTGGGAGTCCGGAGGGAAGAAGACCTTTAGGGAGGCCGAGACGTAGAGGGGAGGATAATATTAAAATGGATTTGAGGGAGGTGGGATATGATAGAGACTGGATTAATCTTGCTCAGGATAGGGACCAATGGCGGGCTTATGTGAGGGCGGCAATGAACCTCCGGGTTCCTTAAATGCCAGTAAGTAAGTATATTTAATATAATTTCAATAAAATTACAGAACTGATGTTAAAAATTAGAAAAAAAAATAGGAATATTTGATAGAAAAAATTCAAAATAAATTTATAAAATGGTTATATTACAGACTTTATAATGATTATCCTACCTATGAGAGTTATGCTACAATGCTTCAACATTTCCATTTTACTAGTTTGCAGATTCGACGAAATTGTTAATCTTTGAACTTTCTTTATAAAATTATTAACAATAAGTTGGACTGTGTTGGTTTATTTTATTATATAACATTATATGCACCTAAGTTTAAAACGAAATTTCGAAATTTATTTTACATACCAAGGACAAATACTGAATCCCACAAAAATTCCCCAGTTTTCCAAATGTTACAGTTATACAATAAATTACATCCTCATCCTAATGTTGATATTTTCAATATGAATTTCTCTAGATACAGAATTATTTGTTATCATATTTTACAGAATATTGTTGTTATTAATTTGAAGCTACTTTCGCACCTTATTTCAATTTCTCTTTTTTCTCTTTCTCTTATTTCTATTTTGTTTCAGTTTTTAATAAGTGTAGGTTTCCTTTTCCTTGTTTATGTTTTATAAATTAATTTGCTAGTCGTGAACATTGTAATTGGGCTTTGCCTGTTATGTTTAACAACAAATGAATAAATAAAATAGGCCTAAATAGGCTACTTACAGTTCCTTCACATAGTAGATGCTAAAGAAAATTGGTCATGAAGTGGGAAAGTTTAATATTTCAGGGCTAGAACATTCCGAATTCAAATGAATTCGTGTAATTTCTGAGCGAGAAACGATACAGCGCGAGTGCTTATGAAAAGTGAGGTTATGGCGTCCAGTATAGCCTACACCTTCTTCACGTCAGCGAGGAAGACTGAAGGAATTTTGTGTATGTCGCTTATTACGTAATGCGTGTACCTGACCTTGGTTGAGATACGCTCAAGTATGAGAGTGAACATCGAATAACTCACATTTGGGTGGGTCTGCCGCCTCGGACAGCGCGACGAGCAGGAGTGCGGCAGCTGCCAGGCTCAGGACGACACCTCGTTGACACTTCATGCTGCACTGATTCCTCTGAGCAGTCCAGAGCAAACTTTGAGAAGCTGTGACCTCGACAGCAGAACTAGAATCTTTTTTGTCCGTTGTTTCCGAGAGCAGCGTGGTTTAATGTATTCCACTGAAAGCTGCCTACTGCCGCTTCTCGGTACGGCCGCGGCAAGACTACTTGCGGGGCAGAGACCAAGTGGGGATAATGATGTAGGCCTTTTCATCGTGACTGACACACAAATATTACAACCAATATCGCGGATCACGCGCCAGTATTTAGTTTCACTCCGTCCGCACACTTCCTGAAGAACTAAATTGCACGTTCACACCTTAGTTTCTACTTGAAAATTGGATAGAAATTACACTAGACGTAACGATCTTTAACCTTTAGAATAACAAGATTTCCCCCCTAGACTTGAAACATTGCATGTTTAGCGGCTTGATATTAAGAATAAATTAAATTTCTTTTATTTCATTACTCAGATTCTACAGTGAATTTCTCCTCTAGGAAGTGCAACACTTTTGCAACCACAATAAAACCTAAATTTACAATACTGCCGTCTGTAGGCACGCAAGAATTTTTCGCACGCCTTCCCTCATTCATCCCATATATTACAAATAGGGCTCGGATTTTTAAGTGCCAAAAATCGGCAAAATATACAGGGACATCATTTTATTTTTGCTTCAATTTTTATTGTACCTGAATTTTTTAATTTACTTCACTCCCACCCCTTCAACCGTCTTCCACACAGATCCAAGACCGCATATACAGTCATAGTAGCCACAGTACGTTCCAAAAATATGTTCGCACTTTCCAGTGACGAAATAGCTTTCAATATTGAATCATTTTTGTACAGGTACTGTCGTCCATTTGCCTACGTCGTATCCCGGTTTCCCCAACCAGCTTTTATTCGCCAGCTAGTGGCTGGGCTATCTTAGCTCTTTTCTGAGAACATTAATTTCTGTTAGGAATTGGACGTCTACGTAATATTATAAAACTGTTTAAAATAACTTAAATAAAAGGGCCTCGTTAAGTAATTAACTGTCACGTGATTTTCCTCCTTTCTACGACCCTACGACATAACCACTTGGACGGACAGTAGATAGTATGACTGAGTAATTTTATCTTTTCGGGCAGAAGTGAAGATTGAATTTACAGTACGTAAGGTACTCTTTTATAGAGTAGGTACAGATTTATTTTAACATGAGTTACTAGTACGAAGAACTGGTAATTGGAATTAAGTACAATATGCTATAGTGCGATAATATGCACATTAGAACTGAAGCCTATATCGAAATGTGTTTAATATCCATATTATGATTATTTTTCAATTTAACTTCATTCTCTATATTGTACGCTAATGTGCTGTAGACAGTATAATATACACTGCATAATGAATACGTCCACAAGGACAGCTCAGTTCGTGAGTAAAAACACTCATTGTTAATACTGTACTGTATTTTGATTAAACAAAAACCTAATGAAAATTATCAATCTCAAAAGCGTTATATTTCCTAGTTTACGTAAATGGATGAACTACTTTTCTTCCCTCCTATACTTGGTAAAGTGATTTGTTTGTATATTACGTCAGTATCATCGAACTCCAGTCGTGGAAGGGGATAGCAAACGGCGTTGATCCAGAGGTAAAGACAAGTTAATATTAAAAATGTTAGTAAAAATAAAATGATGTCCCTGTATATGTTTATGAGATAAAAATCGATAAAATTTGTGACAAAAAATGAAAAATATTTAATTACGTTTCAATTATGGTATGTGAATATAAACAATATGAATCCAATCTTATGAATCCATGCTGGTTGAATTTAATGTACCATCTCTCAGTAGTCACAGGATAAGAGCACAACAAATGTATTTGTTCAAAACCATAAATGGCTTAATAGACAACCCTGATCTTCTACAGCTAATTAGTTTCAATATTGGTAAATCAAATTTGAGAAAGCGATCTCTCTTTTATTTACAGACAACAAAAACACTATCTCATAAAATGTCTCCACTTTTATTAATGCTTCGAACTTACAATCATCTATCAAATAAAGAGGATTTAGATTTTTCGTTATCGTACAATATGTACAAGAAAAAGTTATGTAAAGCATTACTTGAAACACATGTTCCGTGTTGGTGAGTTTTTTGAATAAATGAATTGAGCCTATTGGGCCTGCTGTATATTGAATTTATTAACATGGTGATGTATTTGCTCTGCAATTTGCCAATTATAGCTACGCCCTACATTTTGCATTTTTGGCTGTGATGTCTGTACTTGGTTCTTTTTGATTTGTTTTTATTTGGTGTTTTTCATTTATATCTGTATCTGTCTTCTTTATTTAGGTAGTATCTATTTGTTTTTTTTCCCTTCCCTTTTCCATTTTAAATTTGTAATTACACTTGTATCTGTTTTACCTCTTTTTTCGTGTTGCATGCAATATGTTTTTTTATCTGTACTTTCTATTATAATTGGGGCTTTGCCCTGTTATGGACATAAAATAGATAAATAAATAAATAAATAAATAAATAAATAAATAAATAAATAAATAAATAAATATGCCATACTCACCAGTATAAATTATACTGTCTCACCAACTGCTGAATTACAGTACACAATGAGATTCATCCTCAAGTTGTTAATCAAAAATAACTGACAATTATCGCGGAACACTGCCTTGTACTGAGGAAAAAGAGCGCCCTGGCCGTTGAGAAACAACATGCACTCCCTAGAGATATGTTTATTATTGGAAACGAAAACAGAGGCAGCTGATGTTTATGAAATTATAATTGCTTCCTGAATCAGCGTTATGATAACTTACGAGGCACTCCTACATGACACATCAATGTTTATGTGTATTAGTTACAGTACAATTTTTTAGTGATGACAGCTCTTATCGCTTGTGGTGATAGAACAGACTGCAGTTCCATAGGTCCACAGATAGGCAATTCCGAGAAACAGTTGCCAGCTGTCACGTCTAAGCAACTGCACTGAACGTTCGGGTGATGATTAATCTAAAATGGGGCTTTTGTCGAAAATTATTTGACGAAAATTAATTTTTATGTGGTTTTATGTGAATATTTGAAAATATGTATTTACATTAAAAAAAATTCGTCGCCCTCGGTAGCGTAGTTGGTATAGCGCTGGCCTTCTATGCTCGAGGTTGCGGGTTCGATCCCGGCCGGCGACAGGCTCATGTCAGTAGATTTACTAGTATGTAAAAGAACTCCTGCAGGGCAAAATTCCGGCACATCGGCGACACTGATATAACCTCTGCAGTTGCGAGCGTCGTTAAATAAACCATAATTTAATTTGACAAAATATGTGTTTTTATGTGAAATAAAATTTAAAATATATGCTCTGGTGACCTTCTCCGAAACTTAAAAGACAATTACGATTTTCTATTACAGTGGAAATCAAATATTTATTTACCTAAGAATCCTAGACCTAATTATGAAAAGAGATGTGGAACGAGGGAAACATTTATTGCCAATGCAAGCGACTTCGAACAAAGGAATGTTCTGCAAGAGCCATCACCACGTGCAATGGGCGACTTCTTCGAGTCTTTAAGGCTGACGAACTATCATGCCATTATCTCCCTCCGAACAGAGCAGAGGCAGAGCAAGATGATAAAAGTTGGAATAAAAATATTCTGAGCTGTATCAGGGATACACCGACACGTAGAATACGTCACCCAGTTTCGGAAACGAAACTACAGTTGTGTTGGTTTGAATGTTTTATTTTTCTTTCGTTTTATAAATGGTGGGTATGGGTCTTTGATGAGAGAAGTAATTAATAAAGAATGTAATACATTTTCTCTTCATATGAAGAAACATTCCGAAATAATTATTACTCCCATTTCACAAAACATTTTTCACCATGGCTCACTCAAAGTTTATTGTATGTGTCTATCATCAAGTTAATATTTCAGAACTCGCGATTATAAGTCAAACGAGCGGTTGCACAGATCTGTAGCTGTTCTGACTGCCGAGATATTACTGAGAGAGACCGCGCGGCACGGCTATATTTATGCGTAACTTCGATGCCTTCATACTCGTAGCGAGGAGAGGTGGTGTCATTGGGCGTGATCACGTAAGTTGCAAAGCTTCATGGCGTTTGGCTTGTTACAGTAGGTCTAAACATGTGAAATTCTGTAATTTTTTGTTTCACCACGGATTTCGGAACGGGTTTCCATACTCTGTGTGGGGAAAGACGTAGTCTACGTCAAAACGAGGCTAATGTCTGAGTTCTCTGTTGATTTTAAAGCGAGAATTGGAAGTTGAATATTATAATCTACAATATCACCTTTCTAACACCTTTCGCCCTGGCTTCTGCTGAGCAAACTATAGTCGCGACGCTGTTATTCCCGGCGTGACTCCTCCTCTTTGCTTACGTCTTAGGAAGTCAAGGCTCTATAAAGTCTAGGTAGGTAGTATCGTTCGCCATTTTTGTTCTTTCGTTGCCGAGCTACCAGACGAGGAATCTATTTGCTACACCGTTAAACATTATCATGTCGTAATAAATCAAACGCACTGTAATTCAGCAAATAATTGAGCGTGTCCTTGTGTGCTTTCTGCGAACGCCAACGAAAGAGCCAAAATGGCGGACGATTATATTAAGTATTTATCCAGCCTTAGGAAATGCATAACGTCTTCAACAGCGAATCACAAGACGCACACGTTTAAATGTAGCCGACCTGCAACGTGATTGGCTGCCGGAAATTAGAGCGACGGGACTATGACAATGATTTTGGGCAATTCCATTTTCTTCAAAATGTTGCCCTCTATTGAGATGATATCTAGTGAGTTGAGACGATGGTCGGCCATGTTTGTGCGCAGATAATTTTTTACTCTTCATAGTTATGGTAGGAGTGTTCCTCTCAGCAGTAAAGTTTGACTCTGAAGTACACAAGACAGCCGGAGGGCAATGTCCACGTTTGGGTAAATCTGCATAGTAATGTTGTCAGTATTAGAAATTCCCTCCTTTCCATTTAATTTTTATACCCGTTTAAATTATTGACTAGGTACAAGCTTTTTATTTAAATAAACATGTAGTGCTACAAATAAATAATAAGTGATATCTGCACTTGACACAACATGTCATAAACCACCCTAAAATCTTAATTGAAAGGCTCGATATCTGACCAATCAATTTCAAAATTACCAATTTTCACATTGTCGACAAAACAGAGAAGTTGTCGTAATTCAGTATTGGAACACTTTCCACAGTTCAAAATATCTATATCTATAGTAATGTCACAAGAGGTCTGAGATTTGCCGATAAATTCACGAGCGAAGCGAGTGGATTTATTCGCGAAATCTCAGATCTCGAGTGACATTTTATTAGGACTATTTCGTGAATAAAATAAAAATGTAAATACTATATCCCTCAAATTCGTCCACAAAATGTTAATAATTGTATACTTACGAATACTTAACCTATTCAGACATTATTAAGTCGAAATAGGTGAATAAAGATTATTGCACTAAAGAAATTGAATGTTATTCAGTAACGCCAATTGAGAAAAGAGAAAAATACAGGTTTAAAAATGTTAATTACATGTACTGCACTTTTCTATTATTATTATTATTATTATTATTATTATTATTATTATTATTATTATTATTATTATTATTATTATTATTAAAACAGAAATACGTTTTCATTAGCTGCTGAAATCATAATTTAATTTAAATATTTTATAGTATAATTACAAATAACCTGAATAATACATTAATTAAATGAACAATAAAGGAGTGTCATTTTCTTTAGATATAATGGACATGAAGTCCACACCTCTGGAAGCCAGGTAGCCCGGGTTCGAATCCCGGGCGGGACAAGTTTCCTGGTTGAGGTTTTTGCCGGGGTAACTGGGTAACTTTTGGTGCTGAACCGGACTCATTTAACCGACATTATAACCATCTCATTCAGGCGCTAAATAACCTAAGATGTTGATACAGCGTCGTAAAATAACCTACTTTAAAAAAATGGACATGGAATTAGAAGATAAAGATGTAGATGTAGATGGGGAAGTAGGATTTCGCACTTAATTTAGTACAATGGATTCATGGTCATCGATTTACGTGGAAACAGTTGGCGACACTGATTAAACAATATAACGACCATGCGATAAATTGATAGTGATAAATCGAACTGCAGAAATTATCACGATGTATGATTGTGATCGATTGAAATTCAAAATTTCATTACAATTCATTGGCCGAAAATGGAATGACGTCATATAAACGAAATAGTCGCTTTAATTCAACATATTAAGAAACGAATATTAGTCGCTTTCCATCTTTAAGAGGCAGATTTGTTATTTAAATTGTGCCGCCATAGGCAGCAGCTCCTGCTCCTATAATAAAATTATTTTTTTAACAGATCACCCTTAATTATGTAAGCGGTGATGTTCTACAGATCTGGAGGACTGGTTTGTTATTTCAGGCAAGGAATTAGAGATTAGTTTCTTGTATTTTCCTCAGCAATAATCTTAAGCCATGCTGTCCATATAGTCAACGAATCACACTTCTTGCGAATGTTTAACGTTTAACCTTTCTGACCTGAATTTTTTTTATGGGGACACCATAGATAAAAAAAAACAAAGCAATCCTCTTCCTAATAACAGTTGGCCAAGGAACTGGTGGGTGCTGCATTCTATCGGTAAAGAACGAAACTACTTCTGAGGATACCAAATGGAATCGTGAACTTCATATACCCTTCCTGGTTGCTCACATTCAAGATCTACAGACTACATACAGGAACAGGCTACTTCATCATGCCAACACTTTACTAAGAGACATAACATAAATTCGAACAAATAATTCCGTCTTTGACGGTCTTAGTAATCAATTTTCTTTAACATAACCTATTTACATTTCAATTTGTAAAATCATATTTTTGTAAAAGGCAAGGGTCCAAGAGACCTGGTACTTTTAATAAAAACATCTTTAAAAAAAATGGAATCGTCAGGCAAATCGTATGAGTCAGAGATTGTAGAAATGTTAGTGATTCCAAATGGATTCATTCGAAGAACATAGGCCAATTTTGTATCAAAAGGATATATCGAGATTGAATCCTCTTCATGTAAAATTGGTCTATGCTCTTCGAGAAAAAAGAAGATCAGATAGTTTCAACATTCAATCATTCATAATATTATTTCAGTGACTTTTTTCCTTCACATTTTTTTCTTAATTTAAGCCAGTTGAACACAGCGGATTCCGTATTCATCTGTGATTGTTGTAATTGTTTTCAGTTTCTTCCGGAAAATACTAAAAAAAATCCGTTGTATAAAATCGTACTTCGGGTGGTATCCAGAATTCATTAGATATATTGTTACTTTTAATGGTCTGTACTGTCAATAGATATCTCAGAATGTATAAGATATATTTTGTTACTTCCAGTTACTAATAAAAAAACACCGACATATACCGGAATTCATAAGCTATATTTTGTTAGTTTCAATTAACTATATTAATAAAGCACTGAGAGACATGATACAATTCATAACATATATTGTTAACTTCATTGCCCTTTATTATTAATAAAAACACTGCGGAATATGCCTAAACTTATAAGATATATTTCTGAATTCATAAGAAGTATTTTGTTGCTTTCATTGTCGTCTATTATATAGACTATAACACTTTTACTACGTCATACTACTTTTGACCAATAAAACGGTACGAAAGGACGTCTTTCAACCAATTATGGCTGCTTATCGCACAATTTTATCGCTTCCCTAGCATTTGTTTATTTTTATCATTACCCTAGCATTTGTTTCTTTGTTTGCCAACATTTCAAACTGCACTGGTCTGAACGTGGGGGGGGGAACAAAAAAAAATACAAACCACTCCTTCGATGCACAGCAGTTTCAAATATGACTCGCATTGGCATTCAGGAACAAGAATTAATTAGGATCACTGATCATAGCTATGCATCTTCCCTGAAACCCTATTTACAAATAAATGAAGAACACCATTCGGAAATCCTGAATAAGTTGAGGAATACACCATGTACATCAACGAGTTCCACTTCTTTTACGCACACGTCCAATATAACATCAACTGAACAACCAATCGCTAAAACATTCGAATTTGAAAATTGTACTTTCAATAATTGTTCTTTTTAAAATTATTCATGTTTATTTTTTATTTCATCATCGTTAATTAAAACTTTTCTTGTTTATTTCACCATCCCTAATTAGAACTTTTCTAACACTTAATTATATTATTTAGGTTAGGTTATAGCTTCTGCTATATCGTCCCTCCTCTGGCAAACTAGCGAAAGTGACAAATTAGCGACCCTGTACTTAAAGTCTATATTGTAATATTAAATAGCATAATATAGACCTTAAGTACAGGGTCGCTTATTTGTCACTTTCGCTAGTTTGCCAGAGGAGGGGCGATATGATATTATGGATAGTCACGTATCAGAGATTGTTTAATATACTAAGATTTATTGAAAATCATCTGTCAAGTGACGTTGATTACTGGGATCCAGATAATTGAAGTGGAATGCAACTGTTTTAATAAAAATGAAACTGAATCAACAAAGCTTTCTTGACTAGTAACCGTCCACAGAGATCAATGAAGATTCCATAGATGGCGCAACTGATAACAAGAAAACAGCTAATCATAACACACTACTGCCATCTAGCGTAATATTTGTAATGTTGAGATGGTACAATAATACATTTGAAGACAGTTGTATTTTCGTAAGTAAATTAATATTTTATTGTATTGGAGTACTTCGTTACTTCTAATCTTTATATACTTTCTTCTAATCGTGTAATAGTCAATAAAATCCCACTCGAGTTTTGATTTTCTCTAGATAAATCAAAACCTCTAGTATGATTACTGCTGAAAAACAGCGAGCTGTACCAAAATTCATGATATCTTCCGTTACATTCATAATAATAAAAATAGTGCGAGGTATTCCAATTCATAAGATATATTTTGTTATTTTCAATGACCTGTATTATTAATTAAAGCATTGAGAGGCATGATAATATTCATAAGATATATTTTGTTACTTTCACCGCCCTATGTCCAGTACAAAGACTTTATTAAAGAACAACATGAAAACTGGGTTCGGCTATGTCAAAACAAATAATTTTATATTTTAATTTGTCTTAAGCCTTAACTTCATCGGATTTCAGTTCCGTGAGATAATGCTGGTCAAATTAAGATCATTTCATGACCCAAATTCATCCCACCGAGGCTGGCAGCGTTGCGGTTAATTGACTTCCATTATGCCTGAACAACTTTCATATTGTCAAGAGTTTGCTTTGACAATAGTCTTGTGTTAGCTATCTCCCAAGGTTATTTAAGACTCCTTGAGACTTTTAAATATTTAAACTACTTACTTATTTTAACTCTCTGTGAGCAGTTGCCTGTGTTCTTGCTCAAAATACGTTGAAAAAATTCCTGCGCACTCAAAGGAACACAGGAAACAATTTATATGAAGGATTAGTAGCTGTACTCATTGTTTACATGACAAGAAGTGGAGGTATTTGTACTTCTTACTGCAGAAGGTCTCTGTTCAAGCCTCTCTGAGATGTTCAGTTGACGATAATGCTTTATTCCTAATAACACTTTCCAGATATTTGAATTATTTAACTTTTTCAAATTTCCAGTTATCTTATTTCCTGGCCTAGTTGCCTCATAAGTGGTACCTTGTTATCATATTTTGTGAGGTTTAGACCTATCTTCGGACAATTGACTAAACAACAATTTAATCGTTTCATATATTCAGCTTTAGAAACATGACTCTAATACTTAAAAAATATAACACCAATGATAATAATATATCGTATTCGAAATAGTTTAACTTTGTGTAGATTCTACAGTTGTAATACAAGAGAATAATATTCATTGCTGTAGAAGTTATCAGTCTTAATGCATCTGAAAACCGGAAAATAATTTCAGAATATTCGTTGTGGAAAACATGACTTGCCATGCCTTTTATACTAACACATAAAATAGCATTGTTTATAAAAAAAAAATCAAACTATAAAATTACGTTATGGACATTGGTGGTGGTGGTGGTGGTGGTGGTGGTGGTGGTGGTGGTGGTCAGCCATTCAAGTAATAAGCTTTTACTAATCTGTTATCATCCCATTCCATCTTTTCAAGGATCGACCCACGGATCTTTTTTTCGAGGCGTACAGCGAAGAATCTGTTAAGGCAATCTGAAACGATCTATTCTGTTGATATGCTGGAACCAGTTCTGTATGGAATTACTGAAGTTATTTTTAATTCTATTATTGATTCATTTCTGTTATAATCAAGTAGACTAGCCAGCAATACTTCGTAAAAATTTAATTTCTACAGTTGTTATGCCTACGCGTTGTATGTCTGATAAGAACGATATTCTGATATGAGACGTGTAATTGCAAAATCAGATACATCTCTTCTTTTTTTCGAAATGAGTTAATGTTATATTTCATATCTTCATATGATTGTACAACTGCTACAGCAGTGTTATCCTCCAAAGCCAGATACATCACATGGATTTGTATGATGAAAGAATAGTATTGGTTGCAAATCCTTGGTTCCTTGCAAACGTTTTTCCTTCTTACTGAAAAATTGTTTTAGTCATTTATCTAATTTTACAACTAAACGCCTCATATACAGGATGATTCATTATTACGTATAAATACTTTGTGTGTGTATTGTAGAGGTGAAACTAAGACTAAAACGTTCTATACAACTTTTTCTCAAAACCTTTAATTCCAGAGTTCCAGAAGATGGCACCTACGTCGTAGTAACAGCATAGGCATTACTATTCTCCCACACATTTGGTGTGGTATTGTGGGGAATCAGTTACTCGGACCTCGAGTTCTACCTCCGCGGTTGAACGGGGAAATCTACCGCGCATTCTTGGAACGCGAATTGCATGGTCTGCTACATGATATCCCTCTTGTAACGCGAGTGAACTTATGGTTTATGCACGATGGTGCTCCTGCGCATTACTGCCGCAACGTAAGGGCGTATCTCAATGCTGCGTATCCAGGTCAATGGATAGGCCGCGCAGGACCAACTCCTTGGCCAGCCAGATCACCGGACATGAACCTTCGGGGCCGCCTGAAGTCGTTAGTGTATGCCTCTGCTGCACCTAACGTAGAAGTACTACAGCTGCGAATTGAACATGCGTGTGGAATTGTTCGTGATGAGATGAACGGGCTGTGTAACGTTCAGAGATCACTAAGGCGGCGAGCACAGGTATGTCTTCAAGTTGAGGGACAGCACTTTGAACATGCATTACACTAAGAATTGTGCAAATGTGTAAAGTATAGAAGAAATTGCTTTACATTCTTTACTGTGTTTGGTTTTAATTCACGAAACGTGCATGAATGGACTGCCGAGGATATGGGTTTAGTGACTTTGGTTGTTTTTGTACTGAAGTCCAAACGCACTGTAGAAAAGTGATAATTAGTTTACATTTGGTGTGTTATCCTTTCTTTGTTTGGGAGCGCAAGTTCCACGCAGAATGGAGTTACCTCAGGAATTAAAGGTTTTGAGAAAAAGTTGTATAGAACGTTTTAGTCTTAGTTTCACATCTACATTACACACACAAAGTATTTACACGTAATAATGAATCATTCTGTATAATGAAAGCAATGGATTGTTAAGGTGTTGTTTTGTTTTTTAATGTATATATTTTTTTTAGTTCGTTAACGGTGTTGTAACAACTACGCCTATTAGGTTATTTAGCGTCGTTGTTATTGATGATAGCCAGATGGTATTTGGCGAGATGAAGCGGAGGATTCCCCATAAATTACCTGACGTTCTCCTTACGTTTGTGGAAAACCTCGGAGAAAATTTAACCAGGTAATCAGCCCAAGCGGGAAACGAACCCGCGCCCGAACACAACTCCGAATCGGCAGGCAAGCGCATTAGCCGACTGAGCTACACCGGTGGCTAATATGTTATTGTTATATAGGCCTACTGAAGGCGATAGATTGTTATGGTACTTTTTGTTTTTGATTAAATTGTCGATTGTTGATGGAGATTGAATAAATAAATCCTTACTATTTTCAAACTAACAACTTATTGATGTCTTGTTAAATAAGCAGCCCCCGGCTCGGTTTCCGAAAAGCCGAGACAGGTGAACTGAAATCTGACGTACTGGTGTTTAAATTATTATTAACAGCAGGTGTTCAGGTTCGACTCCAGGATCTCTGACCACGCGCCCCGGTTTCTGAAACAATGAGCCTCAAGTCCTCGCACGTGTTGCGATTCTTATGGGCGTTGCATTATAAGTTGAACGAACTTCTCTCGCCACACAAACCACTCCACCTCCTCTTACCGGGAACTTCACTGCTTCTTGATAGTCGGCGCGCTATTAGACACGTGTGCATTCGCTTCTTGGATAATTTGTAGCTAATAATAATAATAATAATAATAATAATAATAATAATAATAATAATAATAATAATAAATTTGTTTTATTTATTATTAATATTAATGTGCTAGTCAACAGCGCTTAGCGTCCACACCTGTGGAGTAACGGTCAGCGCGTCTGGCCGCGAAACCAGGTGGCCCGGGTTCAAATCCCGGTCGGGGCAAGTTACCTGGTTGAGGTTTTTTCCGGGGTTTTCCCTCAACCCAAAACGAGCAAATGTTGGGTAACTTTCGATGTTGGACCCCGGACTCATTTCACCGGCATTATCACCTTCATATCATTCAGACGCTAATTAACCTGAGATGTTGATACAGCGTCGTAAAATAACCCAATATAATAAAAAAATAGCGGTTAGCCAATAATAACGGCTAGCACATTACAATACAACAATAAAAATTACAATGACTTACACTTTTACTATGACATACCTACTACTTTTGACCAATAAAACGGTACGGAACGACGTGTTTCAACCAATCATGGCTGCTTATCTTACAATTTTTTCATCTCCCTATCACTTGTTTTTATCACCTCCCTAGCATTTGTTTGTTTTTATCACCTCGCTAGCATTTGTTTGCCAACATTGTACTTTCAATAATTGTACCTTCTTAATTTTAAAACAATAGCCTTTCTGGATTGGCATGTAGCACGTATGGGCGAATCCAGAAATGCATATAGAGTGTTAGTTGGGAGGCCGGAGGGAAAAAGACCTTTGGGGAGGCCGAGACGTAGATGGGAAGGTAATATTAAAATGGATTTGAGGGAGGTGGGATATGATGGTGGAGACTGAATTAATCTTGCTCAGGATAGGGACCAATGGCGGGCTTATGTGAGGGTGTCAATGAACCTCCGGGTTCCTTAAAAGCCAGTAAGTAAGCCTTTCTGGATTATTAATTATCTGTGAGAAGTGAAACAGAAGTGTAGAACACATTAGAGGGATTGAATTGATTTAACAGTGTAATACGCCATCGTATGAAGATGAAAAAGAGAGATAATTAAAAGCGACAAATGTTGGACATATACAATGAAATTTTCAAAACTTATCAGGTAAAAAAAAAAAAAAAATGAAAAGTATACAACAGGTTAGCAGTTTCAACTTTTCTGTATAGTAGTAAAATTTAGACACTTAACAAAATTAAGTACTCTGGAGATAAAACTTTTTAGGAAAATAGCTGGATACACTTTTTTAAACTATAAAAGAAATGAAAAAAATTACTCTAATTAGAAATTGCATTTATTATAGGAAGAATAAGAAATTGCAAGTAAAACTCGATACAACATGGAGATGGGTGACAACAGAATCCATCTGAAAATTTTGAATTGAGAAAGACTGGAAGATCTTTCAAATTCCTGAAAATTTCGTTTTGTGCACCAAAACGAATCATCGGGTCTAGATTCTTGAAGTCGTAGCAACACCATATCATATTTTGGTCTAGGGAAAGTATTAATCTTTCACATTATACTCCTAAAAACACAAGTGTTTTCGTACAAAAGAGAGTATTTTCCCTGGACCAAAAAAGCAATACGGCGTTGCTACGGAATTGCAGAGGTGAGGGTTTTCGTAGAAGACGAGTATTTCCCCTGGTCCAAAAATACAGTGCAAAATGTCGTTGCTACAATGTGGCGGTGATGTGCTGAAAATTTATCTATTCTATGTCTAGTGTAGGACCACTAATTTAATTTATCTTATTGACATATCAAAATAATTCAAAATATTGTTCAAAAGAAAAATACTTGAAAATATAGCATAATGATAAAAGGCTCAGAAGTGAAGTCTAGACTCGCATTCGGAAAGTCTCGAGCTCAAATCTGATTGTTGGTTTTTCCTTTTCTTTGTTTGTTTGTTTGTTTCTTTCTTTCTTTCTTTCTTTCTTTCTTTCTTTCTTTCTTTCTTTTTTTCTTTCTTTCTTTCTTTTTTTGTGATATACTAGGTCATAAATAAGAAGGATAGAAATACTGATCTATAGATCTGAATCCATATTGTAGATCTGTGAGACTATCTGTGTGCTTCGATTACGTCAGAGCGAAGGAAGGATGTCTCATTACAACTCACAACAAAAATAATTCAAGCGCGCACTCTTTAGCATTGTTTTGGAAAGAGTACAATAGGCCTAATTATTTGTAAGATGAAAGGCTTTGTAAGTTATTCTTGGAATTTCTTGCTTTACTTTTGCTTGCTTCTTCTGTATGATTTTCGTCAGTTAAAAATAATAGAATGGAATAGAATGTTTTATTTTCGCTGGCAGAGTTAAGGCCATAAGGCCTTCTCTTCCGTCCCTGGCTTGAGCACGAATCTTCTTGCTTCTTAGTTTCGAGTATATAGGAGGCATTCTTATTTGAAATTAATTTTTAGATAGGGTTACCAACAGTCCGGCTTGTCAGGAAATCAGTTCCCTATGCAAGAAAGAAATTAAATTGATTTCAGGACGCTTGATGTCCGGAATTTTGCTCATTGCAACTTTGGAGATAGGAAATTGTAGTCTAAATGAACACGGGTTTGTCCTCTCCAACCTGCAACCAAAATACGAAACAAGTGATGTGTCATTGAAATTTGGCCGTAATTTAGTCGATTATGTGTCTTCAGATTTCCTCTGAAGTTCTCCTTGTCTCCCAGGATTGAAAACTTTTACCTTCCAAACATGTAAAACAATTAAGCTGTTCGCCGGAGTTGTCTTTAATTAAAGTTTTATTCTTTTTGTATTTTTCACAAATGGTTCCAAGAACTTTATTTAGACTTCGTTAAGGGGAACTACTCGGGAGGCGTTCCGATCAGACGGCATGTAAATTCGCGGTACCGTCAGTGCATACAGTATGTAATAAACAACAGTTACAGAAAGGTGATGGATTTATCTGCCTGTCCGGAAGACAGTGATTCATTGTCCATCACAAATCGCTGGCAAGACACCAAACCTTCCTCTATAAATAATTTAACATGCATGTGAAATTACTAATTATGGAAAAGAATTCACATCGTATCTCCAAGTACCCTAAGCTGATGTTCGCAAATGAATGGCCTAAGCAACGCGTAAACATGAGTTATACACAATGGAGAAGAAGGAGAAGTACATAATGTAGGCCTAGTCTGTAAATTAGTGGTAAGTAATAACAGTGGCGGTAGTAACAACAATATGATTCTTATAGTTGTGTGTAGGTGTGATTGTTGTAGTTGTGGTTTTAGTATTTGTTGTAACAGTAGTTGTTGGAATGCCAGAATAATAATAGTGATATTGGTATACTTTTGTTAGTTCTGATAGTTGTAGTACTTCAGATAGTAGTTGTAGTAGTAATTATTGTAGTTGTGATAGTTGTAGTAGTATTAGTTGTTGTGACACTAGTTGTAGCTGTAGCAATAATTATACTGTAGTTGTGATTTTAATTGCTGTAGTTATAGTAACAGTAGTTGTCGAAATGCCAGTTGTTATAATTGTTTTGATATTGTTGTTGTGTTAGTTGTAGTAGGCCTACTTAAGATAGTTACAGTAGTAGTAGTAATTATTGTTGTATTTGTGATTATTATTATTACAAACAGGTTTACAATGTAATATCACATCCTCCTGTGACCAATGTCCTACGTTCTTATTCTTTTCCTCCAATTCTATCTTCCCAATCCCGTTCTTGCAGTTCTTTCTCTGTCAACGCTTTATTTATGTTTTGCAACCAGGTGTTTTGCGGTCTACCTCTGCCTCTTTTTCCCTCTGGAATCCAATCTAAAACTCTTCTTGGTAGCCTTCCATCATCCATTCGCTTTACATGTCCATTCCAACTGCCTATATTTTACGAAATCTAAAATTGAATTTTCTTTATCATCTGTTCTTATTTTTTCAAGTTTAGAATGTCTGGCCGAACATCGTAAAAAATCCATTTCTAATGCTACTAATTTTGACCGCAAATTTTGATTTAACTTCCATGTTTCCGCTCCATATGTTGTCAAACTTTGGACTGTAGTTGTGGTACTTCTAGTAGTAATAGTTATAGTACTAGTTGCAGGTTTAGTAGTATTAGTAGTGATGTTAGCATTAGTAGTTGTAGTATTAATAGTAGTAGTTGTATTAGCAGTAGCAGCATCAGTAGCATTAGTGGTAGTGATAGTGCGTAGGAGAACTAGAAGTAGGCCTAATGGTGGTGGTGATATTGGTGATGATGGTAGTGGTAACAGTGGTAGCGTTAATGGTAGTGATAGTAATATTAGCAGCAGAAATAGCGATTCTGGAAATAATAGGCCTAGTAGTAGTAGTTATTGTTGTTGCTGTTCTTGTAGTTGTAATACAAAGTAGCCGTAGTCGTCCAAAAAAATATGAACATCACAATCAGTGAACACCCTATTGAAAAATATGTCATTAAGATACAAAAAACATTGAACTCCCCATATATTAAAGCTGTCTTAAGAACCACCGGGATGGAAGATGAGAAAGAGAACACTTAAAACCAAGTAGTTCAAGGCTTTTTGAGAGTAGGAGATTTTGCAGTATTCAAGTTCGACTCCCAAATTCTCTCCTGCCTTAAGTAGTTGTTATTCGAAACAGTAACGTTGAAATAAAATTCAACATTTCGAAAAAAAAAAAAAACTCAGTGCCAAAATAAATGTTTCTTGACAACAAAAATTCAGTTTTGGTTAGGAAGCACGGTTGGTGACTCTGAGATATCAGATAATAGACAGCATAAAGGTATATGGATTGTGTGCATAGACTAAGAGAAAGGCGGAAAATAGGGAAGAGTGGAGAATGCTGGATTTACAGCGAAAGATCTGCCCTTTGGCAGAAAATGCTATGAACGAATGAACTAATTTCCTTATTTTATTTCTAGTATCTTTTGTTGTCGCGTCCGGCATTAGAATTTTATAGCTACTTAATTTATCGTTTTTGTTTCGCTTGAATTTTGTTTCTTTTATCATCTACGATACGAGTATAATATGATTTTAAAAAACTGTCAGTCATCGGCGTAGCTCAGTTCGCTGAGGCTATTGCCTGCCAATCGGAGTTGCGCTCGGGCGTAGGTTCGATTCACGCTTGGGCTGATTACCTGGTTGGGTTTTTTCCGAGGTTTTCCCCAATCATAAGGCAAATGTCAGGTAATCTATGGCGAATCCTCGGCCTCATCTCGCCTAATATCATCTCGCTATCACCAATCTCATCGATGCTAAATAACCTCGTAGTTGATACAGCGTCGTTAAATAACCAAGTAAAATAAATGAAATAAATAACAGAAAACGAAGAAAGCAGTCCTATCAGTTCTACAAATTACGATTCTAAAATGTCAATGAGGAAAGATTGGGCGACTGGCAAGGAATTCCAAACCAGTTCGTTGAAAAGGAGGCATTTTAATGGGTGAGATTGTTAGAATACGAGTGAATGGTGTCAGTTGAACATGTTTAGCTGTAAAAACTGGTAAATATACTAATTTCGTTTAATTAACGAATCGATTAAATAACGTATTGCGTAATGTCATGTAGAGATTTTAATTTCCGAAAGTAATAATTTATATAATAATAATAATAATAATAATAATAATAATAATAATAATAATAATAATAATAATAGGGGAAGTCCGTGTAACTTGGACCAGTGTGTAACTTGATCCAATGATGCAATCACTATTTCCAGGATAGTTTGCAAGGTACTTTATACAGCGCTTTGAACCTTCTACATGGTAGGCAACTGTCCATAAATCTCATTATGCAGGGTTGGCTTGACGCGGTCATAACGGTGTCGAACATTCTGTCCCCAAATTCTTCAAATCTTTTCACATTAGTTTGACAGCGTGTTGTGCGAAGACGTTTAGAAATACAAGACTGCCTTATACATACGAAGAAATACCAGTGTTGGAGGTAAGTTGAGTGAAATTTATATCAATGTTTGTAAAGTAGTTTTTACGTAAATAATTTTTAAGTGTTTCTTTTACAATGCGTGTAAATTGAACCATCACAAAGCGTGTAACTTGAGCCAATGCTAAAATGTACCTACCCTTATAATATAACAAATTTAGAAGATAAAATTGTCCATTATGTCTTCACTAGTGTGAATTTCCAAAAATCAGAGGTCAGTGGATGAAAATTTTGTAAGGACATATAATTAAAATATTATTGATATAATATTATATAAATAATATTATAAAACATTACTTTAGTTTATTTCAATATTTTATTTCTTAAATTCTGTAATAAGACTTCGTTTCATTTGGTGGGTCGACAATTACAACTTTTTAACAAATTCTGCTTTCGCTATTACTTTACAGATGACTACAAGACAGGCAAGAAAAGCGAAGGGAGTGTATGGGAAGTGGAAAGAAGAAAATCTGCAACTCGCTTTAGTTGGAATATCGGAAGGGGTTGGCGTCAATGAGGCTGCACGAAGATATAATATACCTAGTGCCACACTTAAAAGATACAACAAAAGGAAGGACGCTAAAATTAGACAGCCCGGTCACCCACTTGACTTGCCACAAGAGGTGGAAAATGATCTTGTGACACATCTTCTGCAGCTAGAAAAAATGTTCTATGGGTAAATACATTACAGCAAAATGTATATTAGGGCCTACTATAGACCTACAACTTAATTCAATCAAACTTAATATAGGCCTAATACTTAATCTGCTTATTCTTTAATTTCAGATTGACACGGAGAAGTGTTATGAAATTAGCATACGAGATTGCAGAGAAGAATAAACTGGCCACTTGGTTCAACAGGGAAACGAAGTCTGCCGGCAAAGAATGGTTTTCCGGCTTTATGAAGCGCCATCCCGAACTTAGCCTTAGGCAGCCAGAAGCCACATCACTTGCCAGGGCTTCAGGATTCAACAGGGTTGTCGTCGGCAAGTTCTTTGACACATTGGAACACCTTGTCGACCAACGCAAATTAACTGCTGCCAGAATATTCAACATGGACGAGACATCCCACAATGTCGTTCAACGCCAAGAGAAGATTTTGGCACAGAGGGGAAAACCTCAGGTTGGAGCCATTTCTTCTTGTGAGCGAGGTCAGAATGTGACAGGAGTGTATGCCATGAGTGCGAGTGGCTTCTTTGTACCTCCTATGCTGATTTACGCTAAGAAAAAAATGATGGAGTCTCTCACATTTGGAGCGCCTCCTAACACCATCTTCCGCTGTCAGGATAAGGGATGGATGGATTCTGACACATTCTGTGAATGGATTAGACACTTCATTAGAACTGTCAAACCCAGCCCTCAGGAGAAAGTACTGTTGATTTTAGATGGTCACAGTAGCCATACGCAATCGCTGAAAGCGATTGAGATCTGCCGTCAGTACGGTGTGATAATGTTATCTCTACCGTCACACTGCACGCACCATCTCCAACCGCTGGATGTGTCGTTCTTCAAACCTCTGAACACATTCATGTCAGCTGCCATATCAACGAAGATGAGGGAACTTCCAGGACAGCGGCTGAATATCCAGCACATTGCCTCACTGGTAGGAGTGACATTCCCCAGAGCAGCAAATATGCAGATTGCAATGAATGGCTTTAGGCACACTGGTCTTTGGCCTGTCGACCGAAATGTGTTTTCAGAGGCTGATTTCGCGCCTTTTTTGGTGACCGATCGGCCTTTGAATGGTGAGCCATCAGCATCAGCATCTCGGGCAGCAGAAGAAGTGGAAGGAGCAACAACAGCAGCATCAGCAGAGAAAAAGATGGGAGACAATTTGGAGCTACTTTCTGGTCTCACAGAATATGTATCACTGAAGGAAATAAGCCCTTTGCCTTCGTCTTCCAAATCTGGACAGAGAAAATCCGGAACGAGATACAATGCATCTGGCGTGGTGCTGACGGCTACGCCTCACAAGAATGCTCTGCAGCAACAATTAGATGGGAAGGCAGCAAAGAAGAGAAAATTATTTGATTTGAAAGTTAATGTGACATCCAAAACACGCTGTGTTATTTGTGGTGAAAGTGAGAACAAAGACTGGATTCAGTGCAATCGGTGTGGAAAATGGGCCCACGAAGAATGTGCAACAATTACAGATGAACTATTTTATTACTGTTGTATGTGAAATAATTGCTTGACACAAATTTTTGTTTGAATAAACAACATTATAGGAGTTAAATGTGTTTAATATGCCTGGTCCAAGTTACACGATCCTCTGGTTCATATTACACGACCCTGGCTCAAGTTACACGACTTCGAAATTTTGATTAAATTTTATTTTTGAAGTATTAGAATTAAAATTAGTGAAGTCATATTTTATTTAGGGATTTATTATGGCAATCTACCATCATAAAAAATTCAGGGACATTTTTCTCAATATGATAAGTGAGTTACGGCCATTCAAACTTAGGTGGTCCAATATACACGGTCTTCCCCTAATAATAATAATAATAATCTCTGATTGAGGTTCTACCTAATACAGCCTATACCTACATTTATTATCAGGGTCACCGGCGTGGCTCAGTCGTTTGAGGCGCTTGCCTGCCGGTCTGAAGTTGCGCTCGGGCGCGGGTTCGATCCCCGCTTGGGCTGATTACCTAATTGGGTTTTTTCCAAGGTTTTTCCCAACCGTAAGGTAAATGCCGGGTAATCTATGGCGAATCCTCGGCCTCATCTCGCCAAATACCATCTCGCTATCACCAATCTCATCGACGCTAAATAACCTAGTAGTTGACACAGAGTCGTTAAATAACCAACTAAACAAGTCTATTATCGGTAGAGTCCTGCGTTTGGTTACCTAAAGCATTCAAGCGATTCGCAACAGTGTAGTATGTATGGAGTAGGCTATAGATCGGCGGAACCCGACCCTACTACACATTCAGGTCTGCTGCTCAGTGAACATACGGAAACAAAACAAAACTGGGCGCTTGGAGATCAATGCCCTAATAATAGAATTTGGTAGCCAGCACTTCATTAGGAAAAAAGAACATGTATTTTATCAGAGAAGAGGAGAAATTTTTCATTTGAAACACTTAAAATGTTTACAGTCATTCATCGTAAAGCACGTACTCATAGGCCCCAATTTGTTCTATTTTAAGTTTGTGCTGGTATTTATGTTTTTTTTTTTTTTTTTTTTTTTTTTTCATTTGTTAATTCTAACCTTTAATCAAATCTGAAGTATCTTAATGCGATTTAGTTATTCTAAAAATCAGAGGCAGGTAAATTCCGGGCAGAATGTAGTCATGGCGGCTAAAATTATTATGTGGCACCTGAATTATTTATCGGGTTTAAAATTGTTTAATACTTCGATTTCTTTTATGTCACTACAACTAAAACATAATATTAACAAACGCTGTTGTAGAAAGAAATTCGAATGTGTTTCTTAGATTAATATTGTTACATTTATTGCTCATCTCAAGATAGGCCTATTGTCACTACATATCTTCAATGGAGAGCACAGAGCGTCTCTGAGAGAGTGTGTTTGCATTGCATAGATGTTTAATATTGTTTATGCTCGACAATGCCGAAATGTAGTAATTATACACCTGGTAGCAGCCCTTTAATGGACCTCATTAAAGTACACCTATTCATTAAAGTTCAGGTGTTCTACCAATCAGAAAATACCATTGTAGCAATATGAAAGCGCAAGTATCGATTATTCTCGGATATGCAATCGAAAGACAACAATAAATCAATAAATCAGCTATATTTGAAATAAAGTCAGTTCTGTTACTATAATAATTAGCGTTAATTGTAAATAATATTCAAATAAATTCAATTTGTCATCTCGTTTTTCAATGTCAAGGTCAATGTCGACATCTGTTTCTCGGAAAAAATCAATACTTTCGCGTCTGCGCACATCTCACAATTTACGAGGTATTGCACAAGGTCAGTTCCGCTCCTCAGATAAGAATAACATGAATACTTATGAATAATTTCAAGTTAGAAATATGGTCGAGCATAAAAAGTCGTATGAAACTTGACTATAATGGTAATTAAGACGCTCGTATGAAAATTATGAAACTCGCTTGCGCTCGTTTCATAAACATACTCGCGTCTTAATTACTACCATTATAGGCTCGTTGCATAATGTACTATTAATATACTTCAGTAAATGTATCATTATAGCAAGAATTGTTTTCTCATTGTATGTATGGTCAAAATGTTGTGGCTCCCGAAAATAAAGGGGATAACTCCTGAAAAATTTTAATTTTGCCTAACCGTGATAAAAAATTATCTTTTATTGCACGTAAGCTGCCTTTAAATAAATACTCCGTTATTATTGTTATTAAATTCAAGTGGTATTTTGTACATCAGTACTATTTCTGTTGTTCATCAACTTACAGACACGGGTACATGAATAGACCTATCTCATTATCTCTTGGCTTAGTTGCCTCAGGAGTGGTGGCTTATTGGTGTCACTTATGTTGTTCAGACCTGTCTTCGGACAGTTGACTAAACAACAACGATGATGAAATTTTAATTTTAAAGCGTTCAGCAACTATGACTGCATAAAGAAGGTAATTTTTATTATGTACGGTACATTTGACGAATTTTTGTATCTACCTCTCTCTATTCCAATTTCATAACATATGTAATAGCATTAATAACAATTACAAATTGTTAGGCAAATTTTCTTAATTTTCCGTCTGCTTTCACATTGACTCTGCTAGCAGTGAAGGAACATTCTTGCTTACGTCACGCGTACGGAGCGAAGCGAACGCACACCGTCTCCCGACTCGAGACTTGGACGTAACTAATATAATTTAAAGAAATAATTTTTTTATAGGAGCACTTCTTTATGCTACACGGAAATTAAACTTTATATAATTTCTTCAGAGAGAGAGGAACCAGTTGATATTTTTATGTAACTGTTTTCCGTGGGAAAGTCTGTCAAATATCGATATATCTACTTATTTCCCTGTTAAATATTAATATAAAATATGGTGTACGCATAGTTACAAAGATCGTACTCTCAGCTACAATGTGAACTTTTGTTGGAATGTCTATCGTAAGTCATTTCAAGTTTATATCCTTTGAAACTGGAGATTTTTACGGAATTACGATAAATTTAACTCATTAAAACAAGAAAACTAATGAACTTAAACGAGAACAGACTGAACACAATAAAGTTTCTCCTACCCCTCTATACATATATACTTTTGTTTTTATAAATTTGCAGTTGTAAAGTTTTTGCTGTCCAATTTCACATGGAATATCCCAAAGGAGGTAGAAGTTTGGTAAGGAAATTTCCGCCAGCACCCGGAATTGAATCCTGCATCTTCAAGACTATATTAAAATCATCTTTGGCATTAAAAAAACATTCAGACCCTGATGCTGATGACAAAGTCGTGCCTTACCCATGAACGTAACAGGTAACTGCCAGCAAATTACTTCACAAACTGACCTTGTTCTTTTTACCATCTTCCACTTTTTTGAATGCCATCTGATCCTAACAAGTTTGTTCATGAGTTGCTGCAGATAATTATCCGGTTGTTTATGTATTCTTTGCATGTAATGGGCTTGAAATTCCGTATTTTCCTCTTAAGGAATGCTTGTTACTATTGCAGTATTCTGTCTGCACTTAACTACGCGGGGTAGGTTTTCTTTATGACGAGTTTATAGCAACTCTCAGCCAATTCAATGCATGTAGAAAACTGTCAAGAAGAATAATTATATCTCATAGTTAAGGGGCTACAAATTATCTATGTGGACATTGTTAAAGTGTCTTACTTAAGGAACTTTTCTTCCAAATCGATGAAGCTAGATAGCTGTTTTTTTACAGCTAATGGACACATAACTTGACTTTACACTGAAACAGTAGTTTTTCTTTAATTTACAAGTACATTTTCTTTACTAAGAAATAGTTGTTTGCCCATTCGTGTATCTTTTTCAACGATTTTCAGTACATTAATATCTGTAATATTCAACAAATTTAACAATTTATTTACTTATTGATTTATTTATTCAATTATTTATTAATTCATTTGTTCATTCATTCATTCATATTATGTGTTTGTGTTTTGGTTTGCTTATTTTTTATTTATTTATTTATTTATTTATTTATTTATTTATTTATTTATTTATTTATTTATTTATTTATTTATTTAATTCGTTCATCTCTTCCTAGTCCATCCATCAGTTTATTCATTTATTTGTCTGGTAGAGATCTTCATGCCTTCTCTTCCACTTAGCCACAGTTAACTACTGCAAATCGTATGAGATATAATTAATACATTAAAATGGGTACAATAAAATGATTTTACAAGACAGTAATGGCATAAAAGGATTGAAATAAACCGTTTAATGTACTCATCCACCTTTAATTTTTAATTTTCCTTAAAAATTTCTATTTTATATTTGTTATTTTTATGTCATCTGAAATCTTGAACTTTCTAGTTTTCAAAACTATATCAGTAGATAAGTACCTTAACCTAAACAAGTAATTTATCTATGTAAAGATTATTTTTTTTTGGTCCTACAGAATTATCTGTCATTAGCATTGGAAGCTAGATTCCAAGAAACGATCTTATTAATCCTATATATCCGCAATGTATTATTATTATTATTATTATCATTATCATCATCATCATCATCATCGTAATAACAATCAATACTATCATCACCACAACCATTGACATTTTATAAATTCTTGACTTAGTACAAAGAAACAAATTGAGGAACTGCTGTCAAGAACTTGTACAAAAGACCAGATCAAGTTGTCGTATCCCGTTTCTTCGACAAGGAAGTAGCAATACTTGACTGTCAGAAGTAGGTCCGATCGGGTCTTGTTTCCGTACTGTCGTTCAGTCTTTCCTCGGAACAAACAAGACCGTTCTCTTTAACAGTAGCGTTATTCCAACAGGTCTGCCATTATCTGACATCGCATAGTTAAATAGAATACTCGCATTGAACTGGCTAGCCAGGAATGGCGTGTCGTTTTAATGTTGCAGGAAGCTATGGCTTCGATTTCCGAGTTCGAATATCACGACTGAAATTATTCCGTAGTCTCGATATTAATTTTTGGACGAGATCCTTGAAATATCTCGCAGCAAAATTCTTCTACCTATTATCTAATTAATTATTTTGAACTCGTCAGAATGTAAATTACCAGCTAATAACACCCAGTCTTTGCTAGCGAGTTGGTCTTCTATCCAGGTGATCTGGGATCGATCCCCAACCAAGTCGTGATGGAATTTGTGGTGTACAAAGTAGATGTTGAAGAGGATTTTTCTCGCGGTACTCCCATTTCCCTCTACTGATGTGCGGGTGGGACCTGGTTATATCGGGCTGAAGCAGGATGGCCCACTTATCAGCATCGGATTCATGAATGCTACACAAACCACCAGTCAGACTTGGACAATCATCATATAGGCTTATAGGAAGCGTGCATGGTTTCTACAGCGCCTCTAGCGAAATAAAGTGGCAAAATTTCTTTGATTCCATCCTCCATGAACGACCACACCAGACAGTGGAGTCGTCGGTACAGTTCGCGTCACCGTTTTTGGCGTGTGGAATAAGTAATGGGAACGTTAAGTGCGAGTGTTTTACCTTTGCCGCAGTCAGTCTGACAACTGTGTTTGACAAATGGCTGATGTGTCGTGTATAGGAAGTGGTACCATTCTCAGCTGCACTAGCAACATGCTCACAAACTGGGCACTATATATCTACGACACACGCCAAAAACGACATGTACACTAAAATACGTAAAAATGGCTGAATCACAGTGTAATAATTGTTACGTAGTGAATTGCCACAGCACATTATAAAGCACTGAAGGAACTGGAATTATACGAGGATCATTTTATTAAATAATTGCTATAAACCTAGGACTTATTAATAAAAACTAAACTATAAAGCATACCTATGCAAAAGTAAATCCAACTTGTAAATAAACCTATTTCTATTAAACCCAACCATTAACAACTTAATTGCAAGATAACCTTAATTAATTACATGTAATTATCTGACACAACTTAAACAACTACATTGCACTTACAGTCTAATCTTTTCAGCCTTTCTTTAAATGTATTTATTTTGAGAAGTCCACCCTGAAAGATTGCCGCAGGTAAGCTGTTCCAGTTTACTATTGTGCGGTTAACAAAGTAAAATCCCGCCACCTCTGTTCTTTGTTTTCTGCATTAAACTTCATAATATGAAGCTCTGCCTAAGTATGATGGTATGACACTCTAAACTAACTAGCGCTTCATAGTGTGATCATTCATGAAATATCAGACTAAAATACATGACAAATTTTTAGGAAAATTATCAGAGCAAGGGGAAGAGTAAATAGTGAGTTGTCTTACATGCATTTTTCTTAAACAAATATCAAAATATTTGCATTTAATACCCTTAACACCCTGTATAAAGAGTACCGCTCCAAGCACGAGCATTTCTTTTGCGTGCAAACTACAGGGACATCATTTTATTTTTACTTCAATTTTTATTGTACCTGAGTTTTTGAATGTACTTCACTCCCTCCCCTTCTACTAATGAAGTTCAACCGTCCTCCAAACAGATTCAAGACCGCATATACAGTCATAGTAGCCTTACGGTCAAAAATATGTTCGCGTTTTCCAGTGACGAAAGAGCTTTCAATATTGAATGATTTTCGCACAGGTACTGTCGTCCATTTGCCTACGTCGTATCCCGGTTCCCCCCACCAGCGTTTATTCGCCAGCTAGTGGCTGGGCTATCTTAGCTCTTTTCTGAGAACATTAATTTCTGTTAGGAATTTGACATCTGCGTAATATTATACAACTGTTTAGAATAACTTAAATAAAAGGGCCTATAAGTAATTAACGGTCACGTGATTTTACTCCCTTTCTACGACACTACCACATAACCACTTGGACGGACAGTAGATAGTATGTCTGAGTAATTTTATCTTTTCGGATCGGACAGAAGTGAAGATTGAATTTACAGTACGTAAGGTACTCTTTCATAGAGTAGGTACAGAATTATTTCAATATGAGTTACTAGTACGAAGGACGAAACTGGTAATTGGGATTAGGTACAATAGTCTATAGTGCGATAATATGCACATTATAACTGAAGCCTGTATCGAAATGAACGGCCACCATTTTCAAAAATGTTTTTAAATATCCATATTATGATTATTTTTCAATTTAACTTCATTCTCTATATTGTACGCTAATGTACTGTAGACAGTATAATATACACTGCATAATGAATACGTCCACATGGACAGCTCAGTTCGTGAGTAAAAACACTCATTGTTAATACTGTACTGTATTTTGATTAAACAAAAACCTAATGAAAATGATCAAACTCAAAAGCGCGATATTTCCTAGGTTACGTAAATGGATGAACTACTTTTTTTCCCTCCTATACCTAGTAAAGTGATTTGTTTGTATGTTACGCCAGTATCATCGAATTCCAGTCGTGGAAGGGGGTAACAAACGGCGTTGATCCAACGGTATAGCCAGGTTAATATTAAAAATGTTAGTAAAAATAAAATGATTTCCCTGTATAAGTAACATAGTTTAAATATGCAGATACGGTATATGTAATTTCTAATTTTAATAAATTCAATTGAATTCTAAAAAATTCAGTCAGCTTGAAACAAATATAACTTTAATCCGTATTTAAAATTGCCAGCTGTAAAATTTATCTTGACTTCGATGGCTCATACTAGAAATCAAACAGCGAACCCCCACAGAAATGAAAGTCGTTGCGCCTTAACAGGTCGGACATGCGAAAGTGAATATTAACTGGCTTGCGGTTGCTGGGCACAGCGTGGAGACAAGAAATGTTATTCCTGGCCAAACTTTCGCTAAGTCATGACTCTTGCAGCACGCCTTAATGGCTAGATCTGACACCGCCACCAGATAGCATCGAACCGCGAGTTCGATGAACGCTGGTGACATTCATCGAGCATTGCGCCTTGTTTCCACACTAAGTACGAGGGTAATGACGGGTAAACCTGTTGTGCGCCTAATTACGGGAGAGACGTCTTTATGCACGGGTTAACCGGCGACGCTGTTCATTTCTATCGACTGAATTGCATGCAACTGGTTTTGTACCCATAGATTATAAAAATCCATAAATACACGATGAAGTGAACAACACTATAAGAAATAACATACAAAATACAAGGTGTTATGAAATTATTCTTCTTCTTCTTCTTCTTCTTCTTCTTCTTCTTCTTCTTCTTCTTCTTCTTCCTACCTGTTAGACTTTCTTCTTCGGTTCAATTATACATTTATTGACAAAATATTTCGTATAGTGTAATGAATGAAGAGTATGTATGTATGTATGTATGTATGTATGTATGTATGTATGTATGTATGTATGTATGTATGTATGTATGTATGTATGTATGTATGTATGTATGTATGTATGTATGTATGTAATGTTATGTTTTATTTAACGACGCTCGCAACTGCAGAGATTATATCAGCGTCGCCGGACGTGCCGGAATTTTGTCCCGCAGGAGTTCTTTTACATGCCAGTAAATCTACTGACATGAGCCTGTCGCATTTAAGCACACTTAAATGCCATCGACCTGGCCCGGGATCGAACCCGCAACCTTGGACATAGAAGGCCAGCGCTATATCAACTCGCCAACCAGGTCGACTGTATGTATGTATGTATGTATGTATGTATGTATGTATGTATGTATGTATGTATGTATGTATTATTTAGTAGGTTATTTTACCACGCTTTATCAACAACTTAGGTTATATTTTAGCGTCTGAACGAGATGATGATAATGCCGGTGAAATGAGTCCGGGGTCCAGCACCGAAAGTTACCCAGCATTTGCCCATATTGGGGTTGAGGGAAAATCCCGGAAAAACCTCAACCAGGTAACTTTCCCCCACCGGGAATCGAACCCGGGTCACCTGGTTTCGCAGCAGTCAGACGCGCTAACCATTACTCCATAGGGGTGGACTGTATTGCATGTATGTATGTATGTATGTATGTATGTATGTATGTATGTATGTATGTATGTATGTATGTATGTATGTATGTATGTATGTATGTATGTATGTGTGTATGTATGTATGTATGTATGTAGCCTATGTAAAAAAAATTATGGTTCATTTAACGACGTTCGCAACTGTCGAGGTTATATCAGCGTCGCCGGTGTGCCGCAATTTTGTCTCGCAGGAGTTCTTTTACATGATAGTAAATCTACTGACATGAGCCTGTCGCATTTAAGCACACTTACAAAATAAGAAAAAGAAGCGACATAAACAGTCATTATAAAACATAGGTCACAAAAATAGACTTCTATAAACTAATTAGATTACTACAAAAGAAACAATATTTAGATAAAACATTTAGAAAACAATACGTTATATTTAATATAAACCTAACCCCCGTATGAGGGAGGTGGGATATGATGATAGAGACTGGATTAATCTTGCTCAGGATAGGGACCAATGGCGGGCTTATGTGAGGGCGGCAATGAACCTCCGGGTTCCTTAAAAGCCAGTAAGTAAAGTAAGTAAGTATTCAATTTAGTAAGAATTTAATATTAGTGAGAAGTCAAAATGAAAGTTTTGTCGGTTAACTTGATAACAAAATTGAGTAAAATAAGAATCAAATTAAGTAAAATGAAGTACCTGTATCACAAATTAACAAGATACTTATTCAAAATATACAGCATTTTAAATATAATATATTAATACTAATTTAAATTACACATTCTAAATATCTTCTATTCCTAATTAGGATTTATACATTTTGATTTTTAAATTTAGATACACTACTTCAAAATCATATCATTATACATTGTAGTCTATAATTAATGTTGTGTTTTTTTGTTCCCCTCCTCCCAGAAATTATGACGAATTTTGCCATTTCAAATGAAATTACTTATTTTTACTGTGCTTTTTTATGTGGAAGGAATTTAATCATATACAGTATATTTAAGATTTTGTTCCAGTTGAATTTCATTCTCGACATCGCAATGACTTCACGCAGTCAGGGTTGCCAGATGTCCCGATTTGGCGGCACATGTCCCGATTTTCATATAAAAATCACGAGTCCCGCTCCGATTCCAGGCGGGACGCAAAAAGTCCCTCCATTAGAAAATTAACATCAGTTGTATAATTTGTCGTTACCTAGTAACTATTTTCTACTCGGCCTAAATAATAATTACATTAAATTTAAATTAATTTTTTTAACAATGTAGGTTTGTACATTGGAAAGAACTAATAGTTTGGCAAGTGTAAAGTTTGTGACAGCGAATTCAGTTGTGAATATAATATTTCTGAACAATTAAAAAGAGACGTTCATCAGAAATGCATGGCACAGAGAATGGAAAAAAGTTTAGTTGAAAATGCTAAAGTGCAGTGATAAATATGTAGGCTATATAAGCTCTGTAAAAGTATACTGTATGTTAAATGATGGGTTTAGAGCGGTAATTATGTAGTCACAAAATAAATAGGAATTTAGCTATCAATAAATTTTATGTAATTGTAATCAATGAAGAATATTGAAATCTAACTATTTTGTCACATGTGATGCTATCTTATGGAATTTATGCTTCACATTTAATAATAAACAGCTGGGGAAATCTATGAGATAGAATTGCTGTTAAATTATTGAGTTAGTAATAATTTGGCACAACATATTATTGTCAGAAGCCCTTCAGAAAAACGCCAGACAAATGTGATGTAACTTAAAGCCAGATAAATATTGTTTTGCGCTTGGAAACCTGTACCTACAATATTTTTTTATTAAAATTGCAATTTTGATATTCATATTATTAGTTTCTTTAACTGCATACAAATAGATCGTTTTTAATCAGTTTTTGAAGCCACGAAAATGTCAACTCTGCACACATTCATGTCACTCTTCTTTTAAGGCAAAACGTAAATACCGTATGTGATGGAAGAAGGATGTCCCTCCTTGGTACATCTAAAATCTGGCAACCCTGCACGCAGTCCCAACTGCCCCCCAACTTCAGTGCTAGTACGTACGAAATCTTCAACCAGACCGGAAAAAGTAAACAAGCTATAGCCTGTTCCCCACCTCCGTCCAACACTCCGCTGTCAGTCAACCTGTATCTCCTCCATCGGGACTTGAACTTCGAAGTCTAATCATTGTTTTGCTGAGCTATAGAGTTGAAGTATTGTGAATTCGGAGAAATCATTTTGGGACATGGCGTATTGTTAATATTTTGTTGTTGCGCAATGGCTTTTTGCTTTACAGAAACAATTCCAAGTAATCCAAGTAAGTATGATTTATCGGCAACTTGTTCAGCTCCAAAGCAATGCCACAAAACATAGTCAAAGATAAAAGTATTTTCTTCCTCTGAGGCAAAACACTCATATTCGCATGGCATAGGTATTCATTTTACAGCTTGGTTCTGTGAGATCTTTAAAGGATCGTAAAATGAAGAAATATTTCGCATGTATTCTTCAGCTGAAGTGATACATTTTTATCGTGGATTTCCAAGGTATAAAGCAGGAAGGCCAGCCACCTGCAGACTGCGCGCCGCGTACAGTCGCTGATTTACTGCAATTCTTACTAACTGCAACCTTGGGAGAAGAATACATTATGATACCAATTCTGTATTTCCTCCACGGAGGTATGTGGCGATTGGTATAACGTAGCATTCAGTAGAGTATATACAGAATACACAAAGAAGTCAACATTGTACTGTACGTTGCGAGACAGGAGGATTGTTTTTTGTTTAGTCGGTTATTTAACGACGCTGTATAAACTACAAGGTTGAATAATTTCGAGGGAAAAATTGTTCCGGGGCCGGGCATCGAACCCGGAACCTTTGGTTTAACGTACCAACGCTCTACCAACTGAGCTACCCGGGAACTCTACCCGACACCGATCCAATTTTTCCCTTTATATCCACAGACCTCAAAGTGGGCTGACAACCATCAAGCAACCAACTTCGAGTGCACACTAACTCCGTGTGACTTAAATTGTGATTTTCTGTTAACGAACTGTGACGTGTATTATGCAAATCAAGATTTCAGGTATAACTCCCTGTAAAGTTGATTTGAATAATTTCGAGGGAAAAATTGTTCCGGGGCCGGGCATCGACCCGGGACCTTTGGTTTAACGTACCAACTGAGCTACCCAGGAACTCTGCCCGACACCGATCCAATTTTTCCCTCTATATCCACAGACCTCAAAGTGGGCTGACAACCATCAAGCAACCAACTTCGAGTGCACAGTAACTCCGTGTGACTTAAATTGTGATTTTCTGTTAACGAACTGTGACGTGTATTATGCAAATCAAGATTTCAGGTATAACTCCCTGTAAAGTTGATTTGAATAATTTCGAGGGAAAAATTGTTCCTGGGCCGGGCAACGAACCCGGGACCTTTGGTTTAACGTACCAACGCTCTACCAACTGAGCTACCCGGGAACTCTACCCGACACCGATTCAATTTTCCCTCTGTATCCACAGACCTCAAAGTGGGCTGACAACCGTCAAGCAACCAACTTCGAGTGCACAGTAACTCCGTGTGACTTAAATTGTGATTTTCTGCAAATCAAGATTTCAGGTATAACTCCCTGTAAAGTTGATTTGAATAATTTCGAGGGAAAAATTGTTCCGGGGCCGGGCATCGAACCCGGGACCTTTGGTTTAACGTACCAACGCCCTACCAACTGAGCTACCCGGGAGCAATTTTCCCCTTGAAATTATTCAAATCAACTTATACCTGAAATCTTGATTTGCAAACTACAAGGTTATTTAGCGTCGATGGGATTGGTGTTAGCGAGATGGTATTTGGCGACATGAGGCCGAGGATTCGCCATAGATTACCTGGCATTCGCCTTACGGTTGGGAAAAACCTCGGAAAACCCCCAACCAGGTAATCAACCCAAGCGGGAATCGAACCCACGTCCGAGTGCAACTCCGGATCGACAGGCAAGCACCTCAGCCGACTGAGTTACGCCGGTGGCTGGAGGATCCTGCGGGGAGGAGGAATTTTATTGGTGGGTGAGAAAACAGTCACATGGTGTCAAACTCTTCTGATTCTCTACGATATAGCCAGTAACAGAAAAAAAATGCATTGCAATACTACTCATTCAGTTGTCTGATGTGATGAGCGCTATGTAAGATTTGAATTATTTACAGGACGTTATGGTTATTATATTCTAACATGGAAGAACAGTTTCCACCCTGACGAGACTAGTGACGCAGTAAATAAAATAAACGAAGACTTGAATTCGATTTCACTGTGGGCACACAAATTTGGATTAAGGTTAACTCCAGAGAAATCGCAAGCAATCGTAATGGGACATAATCGTCTTCGAAGCACTCTTGATAGTAGTACTATACCACATATAATATTGAATGGGATTATTGTTAAATACAGTGAAACAGTTAAAAATCTTGGCATTTTTAAGGATAGCTATCTAAATTGGAACACTCAAGTAACACACACTTTCAAAATAATATTTTCTTAACTTCACTCCTTGTTTCATATGAAAGAATTTCTACCACTTAGTCTAAAAAAGAATCTTATTCAGACGTTTGTAATGCCGCATTTTGATTATTGCGATTTCTTGCTAACTAATGTAAGTTCACTCTTAGCTGAGAGATTACAACGTGTTCATAATGTGTGCTTCCGATTCATCTACAATACTCGTAAATTTGACCATATAACACATTCCCTCCAGTTATTTTCATGGGTGCATCTGAAGGAACGTAGAACAATACATTCACTGTCTCTTCTCTTTAGAATCATGCATACTTCTACTCTGAATTATCTGCTATCGCGCTTTTAATTTCTTACAACTCTTCGAAACCGACATCAAGCACTTCTTTCTATTCCTCATCATAGAATATCTTTATACTCATCCTCCTATACTGTAGAAATACCTCGCCTCTGGAATTCGTTACCTAATGATGTCAGGGACTACCGGACTTCATCACAATTCAAAATTAAATTGGAAAATTTTATCTTATTTAATGCCTTTTAGGTATTGCTAGAAGTGTTGATTTGTGTCTTTTTTTTTACTCTAGATTAAGATTGCAAGTTTCTTGTTTATGTTAGTTAATTAGTTAGGATACAATTAATTACGATACTTGATCACTCATTTAAAGTTTGTGTGACTGCGACCTTTGTATGTTTTTGTGTGGCTTTACTTTGTTTATAGTGTGTTTTTTTTTTCTTTTTATTTCTATTACTGTATTTCTATTTCTGTGGAAGAGAAGGCCTGATGGCCTTAACCAAACCAGAATAAATAAATAAATAACATAAATAAATAATAAGAGGAGCAGTTTGACTTCATGAAGGGAAAAGGTACGAGAGATGCAATTGGACTGCTACGAACAATCTGCGAAAGATACCTAGAGAAGAATAAAGAAGTAGACGATTGGAGCGCATGTAATAAACCATTATTATTATTATTATTATTATTATTATTATTATTATTATTATTATTATTATTATTATTATTATTATTATTATTATTATTATTTGGTTACTATCCACCTGTATATATTTGTCGTTCTGGTACACTGACATTCAGAGATGCGCTATTACTTTTCATTCGGTAGGACTGTAGTCCAAGCTCACACAACTTAACAGTTTTGGCACCAACTTCCTAGTTCTGGTCATTATCCACTCTTCAATGGCGATTCTGCGTAGATCTTGCAGATTGCATAGTCGGTCTGGGAGTGTATAAACAGACATTTTAATCGATTTTTTTATTTATTTAGTAGGTGATTTTACGACAGTTTATCAACATCTAGGTTATTTAGCCTCTGAATGAGATGAAGGTGATAATGCCGGTGAAATGAATCCGGGGTCCAACACCGAAAGTTACCCAGCATTTGCTCATATTGGGTTGAGGGAAAACCCAATCGATCGCAGGTATGTTCAATAGGATTCATGTTCTGGGAACAAGCAGGACATTCCAGATGGTTCATTCCTGCACGAAGAAGGAGATTATTAGAATTATGATGGACGCTCGAATTACGAGGGGGATCCAGGAAATAACGACCGTTCGCGCATACCCGCCGCGCCGCTGACTCCCCTTCCTTGTTTGAAGGTCAACTGGCTTCCTTAACATGTGTTCTCATAATGTTGTGAGTACTGGTTGCAACAAGTCGCCATTGTGCATTTTGTGTTACTTCAAAATGAACGACGTGATTGATAATCCCGCCGACTGTGAGGTGAGGAGTGTGATTCGATTTTTGAATGCCCGACATTTGAAACCTGCAGAAATTTACCGACAATTGAAAGAAGTGTATGGTGATACTGTAATGAATGAAAGAAATGTGAGAAAATGGTGCGAAATGTTCAACAATGGGCGAACAAATGTCCACGATGAAACTCGACCCGGACGCCCATCACTCATCACAGAAGACCTGAAGACTAAAGTGAACGACAGAATCTTGCAAGACAGGCGCACATCACTCGACGAATTGCATATTGCCTTTCCTGACATTTCTCGTTCTTTGCTTGGTGAAATTGTGTCGCAACATCTTGGCTACCACAAAATCTGTGCCCGCCCGCACACTGCTGCTTCAACTCGAGAATTGCTGGATCAATTCGGTTGGGAAATCTTTGAACATCCGCCCTATAATCCAGTCCTTGCTCCTAGCGATTTTTACCTTTTCACTAAGCTGAAAGACTTTCTGGGTTGTACGCGTTTTCGAAGTGATGAAGAGTTGAAAAAGACAGTGAACACCTGGCTTAATGAACTGGCGGCAGAGGAGTATAACACTGGAATTCTAAAGCTAGTCAACAGATACGACAAATGTTTAAATGTAGGTGGTGATTATGTAGAGAAGTGAAGGAAGCTTCAGTTATGTAACAGACTTTGTTTTTTTTTTTCAAATAAATATATATTTTTTAATTATTACAACAAAACGGTCGTTATTTCCTGGATCCCCCTCGTATCATTCATGAAGACGAATTCTTCTCCAAAATGCTGACGATACGGTTAAATTATTAGTTGGAGGTTGTCGTTCCTGCATTGTTGATCCCTGAGATTGACCTAAGTGACCAGTAGGCATATGGTGTCCCCACGTAATAACACCCCAAAACATCAGGGAACTGTCCTCTTGCTGCACTCGTTGGACACTGTTGGAGACATGTAGCCTGACCTGGTTGCCCCCAAACGCTTACATGGAACAAGACACATGCCACATTCTTCGGTAAACATTACCTTATGCCAATTCTGAGCAATTCATTCTGCATGTTGTCTGGCCCATCTGTAACGTGCCCATGATGTCGAGATTTGAGAGATGGGTCTCGCTCTGGACGTCGAGAGTGCATAAATTTACAAAACTCCTATCCCACCCCTTTTCTTCTGACCGTCTTCTGCTAGGACAAGAGAACAATCCCCAAACCTAACCGTCCCTTCTTCGGTTTACTTGTTTCGCACAGGTGAGTGCCATCAGTTTGGAGCTGTTCTATACCTGTCTTCTTTCTTTTTGTCGTATGACTCTGCTGCCTGCACTTTAAATTTGTTTTACTTTTGATAGATAGCGCTTAGTGCAGGGTTCTTTACGTTTCTAGATAATTAAAGGCAGTAGCGGCTGGTGATCAAAATAATGAGTGTGCTACAATCTCTATATCGGCCTACTGTAGGCTTACACTTACAGTATATGTATTTATCTTAATTTGAGTCTCGCCTAGTCACGAAATATGAAGTCCATACGACGTTCCTTCCTACTGCAGAACTTGTCAGTTACCCTGATATTAAACCCTCCATCTTGGACATCATACTCTTTTCTGTTGGCAGTATTGCAAGAGCAGAGAGACGATCCTGGGACATAGTGTTCCTTAAAAATCGTTTTTATGCGTTTCAAGCAAGAAAAAAATCTTTCTGGCTCAGCAGTGGTCATTGGTGTTGTAACCAAAATATTTAACAACTTCGGTACTTCACAGAATGGATCCTGTAAATTGTTGGAGACTATGTATTGTAACAATTGAACAGGCATCTATATTTTGGAAGTCGGGTTTTCCGTATAGAACTCCAAGTTGTGTCTTTAACACTCTTTTGTTCAGTATAGTATAGCTGTTGACAGCAACTTCAAGTTCGCGTTCACGATAATTATACGAAAAATTCTAAAAAAAATGTTGCTGTTTAACAATTTTGTTGCGTCTAGGTAGCTTAAAGACTGGAAACGGTGAGTAGCTTCCTGAATTATACAATCACATACTTCCTTGGCTTCAATTTTCTGGGATCCCATTTTCCGTCGCTTGCTAGCTGATTCAGGAGGAACCTCATAGGCCTACAGGTAGATGGCAGCAGCAGTCTGATATTTAAATTACAAAATACATTGTAAATAGTTCCGAGTTCTTCCACAAACAAGCATTCTTTCGTTACGCTTTACTTTTGCAATCTCCAAGCTGTGTTGTGCTGAAGCTGACTACAGCACTTTCCCGCGTAAAAGTAGCCAATCACAGCAGTGATTTCAGCTTCGCACATGCGCATTAATTGTCTACATTCTCATACGAAGTTCAGAGTAGCACAACGAACCCCCTGAGGCACCAAAGAGCGAAGAGCGAAGACTAAACACTCGATAATGCGTCATGAATATAACCACGGGAAATTGTTAAATGACAGATGAGATACTATGGTATTACAAAAACATTATTTGAGCAAAAATTATCAGTGTGCTGTAGCACCCTAGCACATAGGGACGGGCCGCCCCTGGTTAAAGGGAATATGCTGGGATGGAATGGAATTTCGGGAGGAGGACAATACGACTCAACACTGCGACCTTTCAAGATCTACCAAGCTAGGCGCATTCTCAAACCCACACCGGCTGACTACACTAAGGTTCGCTGCGTACCCAGGTTTCGAGCAGGCAACCCCACTCATCTCTAGGCCAGCCCCCTCCGTGCGTCGTCAGTCGGTGTTCGGGGAATGCTGTGGAATGATAACGGAATGAAGAAATATTGACGGAACGCTGTAGGTGCCTAATATGGGGAAGTTTGAGAACACCGAGGAAAACCCCAACTGCGACCTTGTCCGTCACAAGAAGAAGAATCCCAAGCCAGACCGGGACTCGAACTGGAACCACCTCTGTGACCACTCAGTCACCGCTGGGTTAAGAGATTGTGTTATTGACGTAACATAAATATTCAATATATGGTAATGAAGGAAACTTTGTCTGGTGTGTTTATTATGATGGAAAGGCTATACAGTATAAGCTTACTGGAGATTCCATGGACTCTGCGGCTGCAGGAAATCTTCGTTGTTAATTTTACTTCATGAACTTCCAGTGCTCAAAAATTCGCACTGCTTTTTTTTTTTTCATTTATTGTACACAGATCTACAATTAAACAGGATATGTCAACATTTGATTTTGAATTGACTAATAACAGATGGTCTGTGTACATAATGAGGTACATGACTTCCGAGTATCACAGCTGTGGATGGAGATGAGTCTGTCGTGAAGAGGACGTCTCTTTTGTTATAAATAAGTCTCTAGCTCATCATCTCATGGGCTTGTTTAAGCCCTTCTGGACGTTGTGTTTAACAAAACCTAGAAGAAAAAGTGATTTTCAGTTTAATATTGCTACTGTAACAGCTTTAAGTTGTGTGTAAATTTATAATATGATGTGTGTATGTATGCATGCGGGCATATAGGTACGTTATGTAGGTCTAAAGTAATACATATATATGTTTTTACCTATGCTTAAGATTTAAAAATAATACATTTTGAATTCCTTCTTGGAGAAAGCCATGCTAATGATTTTATCGCCCTTTAAAATCTATCGCCTTCCGCCGGATTTGAACCCGCGAACCTCGGTTATACCAGTCAGCATGATAAGCGAGATTTTTGGGTTTCCTGGGTTTTCTTGCATTGATGTGGAAATATGCAATATTTCGGAGCTCTTGGTAACAGAGTTAACAGATAGATTCCCATATATTATATTATATTATATTATATTATATTATATTATATTATATTATATTATATTATATTATATTATATTATATTATATTATATTATATTATATTATATTATATTATATTATATTATATTATATTATATAATGCGTGTTATATCTAACTCGGCAAACATTGGCTTTCACCTATATCGAAGGAGCAGTGTCTTTGAGTTGAACTTCCCAATAAAAAGATAAAACATCGCCCTGTCTCTTTCGTGTATAATAATTTCTACGCAGTAAAAATTATTTGACAATTCAATGAAATTTATCTAAAACGATAATAAACTTACCGGGAATTGATAACAAAGCGATGATTATTGGTGAATATCAGTAAAAGTCGTCAAAACCATAGTTCCCACCGCCGCCTTTACTGCCGGCCCCCGAGTTGGCTTGACTTTGTGAAAAACTGGCTGAGAAGGGACCAACTCCAAAACTCGCTGACTGGCTCTGGCTGGATGCGAAGCTCTGACTTGGGCTTCCATGACCATGACCTCCACCAATACTGCCACTAGACGCTTGAGCCTGTTGACAATGTGCATGACACGTTACCAAATTAGACACTTTGTTCAGTTTGTTTTGCGTTTTAAATAATATTAGCTACTTCGGATTTGTTTTTACAGAAACCTCTTGAGTACTACTGTATAATCCATGTCGTGATCCTTATCTTGGTCCCTGTCGTGATCCATGTAGTAGTCGCGATCCTTGTGATTTACTTTGTCATTGTCCTTATCGTCATCCTTATCTTTTTCGCGGTCTTTATCATGGTCCTTGTTCTCTTTGCCATAGTCCTTTTGTGGGACTTATTTCTTTGTCAGGGTTCTTATCGTGGGACTTATTGTCTTTGTCACGGTCCTTATAGTGGGATTTAATGTCTTTGTCATGGCCCTTATTGTGGGACTTATTGTTTTGTCATGGTCCTTATCGTGATTCTTGTCTCTGTCGTGGTCCTTTTTATCATGTTTCTTATCGTGGGACTTATTGTTTTGTCATGTTTCTTATCGTGTTCGCTGTCGTAGGCATGATCCTTATAGTACCTAATTCTTATCGGCGTCCTTGTTATTATCCTTATGGTCCTTATCGTGGTACTTGTCATAGTTCTTACCGTGGGTCTTGTTGTCTTCGTCATGTTTAGTATAGTGATTCTTGTTGCCTTTGCAATGGTCCTTATCTTTGTCGTCATGGTCGTTGTCCTTATCGTGAGCCATGTCATGGTCCTTATTGTGGTCATTGTCGTTGTCCTTATCGTGGTCGTTGTTGTCTTAGTTATGATCCTTCTTGTCTTTGTCATTGTATTAAACATATTTGTCATTTCAGAATGATCTTGTTTTCTCCATGTGGAAAGTGACTTTTGTATCACACGGTAGTAAATCTAATCTTCATCGCAGTACGGCAGTCTGATCAATCATAGATTTACTCAGGATCTTGTACATCTAACATCATGAAAAATAATATTTGAAGCGACCTGTACGTGTTCCACAGCCTTCTCGATGACGAGAAATCAGCATTCTCACACTCACATCTCAGCACTCTCACTCGCACGTTTCCTAAATGGACCGGGCTATATAAGTAAAACTGTTGTTTCTCACATTAAGTTATATTTTGCAATTTTCATTTTAAATGAAGCTCATTCTAAAGTAAGAGGTGGGATGGTACAGCGTTTTTTCGTCACAGGTCCCGAAAAATCGCTGTGACAGATAATGGCGGTTTTGTTACTGAGTGATTTTTGTGTTCGGATGATTCTTGGCGATTGTGAATGTTTCTCATCTCGAACCGACGAATGTTTATGTTTATCGCTTCTTTGCGAATTGAATTAATACACCGATGCTATATCCTACATCAACAATAGCGATTAGCGCGGCGAGTATCCTATACTAAAAGCAAAATACGCTCTGAGTTGTGTTATCGCGATGTGTGGGCGTGTATATTCTCCCAAGAATGTTTACGAATGATTCGGTGAATTATTCGTGGAAGAATATAGCGAGTGCATTTTAGCTGAAGAGTTGCACACGTTAACCTTTAGTGTATCCACTCGAGTGGAACGAAAATTAATTACATCCCAGATGTTTTCCTTCAAGTTAATCTGCTGACTTGCAGTTGTCTGGACTCTGGAGCTGTAACCAGAGGCCTAGACGTACATCAGTCGCCATCGATATAAATCACATCGGTAGGCAATGAGGAATTCTCAGAGCTGTGATTTTGGAACGCTATACTCAGTCGGAACCAGTGACAAACCTGTCACAGCGGCAAAATCACAGATCTTCTAATCATATCCAACCACTATTCTAGCAAGGCAACACTGCTACAACATGGAAATCTTAAAATATAATAAGCAAGAAAGTATGTGGATGTAGATTTCAAGTAGGCCTATAGATACCAGAAATCGTTATTACTTCCTTCTATGAAATATAGGGTAATATTCACGGCTAACAACCCGCGCTTTATTAATCAATTCTATAGGCCATTTTGAGCAAAAAATGTCATATGAACATTATCAATCGTTGAGTTACAGCTGATTGAATCCTATGGAAGTAGCAGTGGTTTTGAGCACGACTAAGAATATTATTATTCACTTAAAATAGACTGAAATATTAATTCAAAATACTGTATTAATAGTAAAAAAATATTCCTCAGTTTGGAAGCAGATTTCCAAATATCCTTCCTTCCACTTGGTCGCATAGATGTGAATGGCGCTTAGCTTTCCGTACCTCGGCACAGCTGTCCCTGTTGAGCGTAGCTGATAATCACTAGGGTGTGACATATGTACATATTTATGTAAGAAAAATAAGTTGAATATGTACCAAAATATGTAAAATCATGAAAATATTTAATATCAATATCTGGCAGGTATAGTATAGGTAAGACTCTCCAGTTGTGATTTCATAGAGCACCCGATTTTTTTACCGCACACTTGACACATTACTATTTTTCCATCTGTAGTGAAAGCTTCGTCCATTGCAATTCATGATTTTATTTTTGTCGTTAGGTTGAAGTTACAGGGGCCATTTTAGTTAGTTAAAAGCACTAGATAAACTCACTTGCACTTATAGGTAATGTAAGTACTGAAGCTGGAAAACCGAGTGAAATGAATGACAACAGTACTGCAAGCATTGTTTCGCTTTACTGGATTAGGAGAAAATAAGAGGAGATGTGAGACACATGCATTTTAGCTGCTCCCTGTAAGAAACAAGTACCTACTAAAACCTCAAACTATAGGCATTTACAAACTGTTGTTTGAAAAGTGACATTCATATCTCATTCAGAAGGGTAGGATTATTCCAGCCGAGAACCATACTTTCTAATTGCTCGGAAAATCCCATTTCCGTATAGGTCTACTAAATTTTAATAAAGAGATCAAGCAATAACCTGAAAGTCTCATGTCAGACTTGACACTGGTTTTCTCTGGAAGAATTAGGAAGAGGGTGGGTAAGGTTGCAAATTGCATGAGAACGGCTTGTTAAGACGTGTGCAGAACAATTATATTTCGAGACAAATTATGTCTTCCTCGTCCCACCCACCGCATGAAGGCAACGCTACTTTCTGAGTGATTTTACAAAGTCTTTTTAAATCTGTGCATTTCAAATTGTAAACTTGCCCAGCAGAAGTTTTTTTTTTTTTTCCTTTCAGAGAAGTAAAAATGAATAAAACCCCTATAGATTTATGTAATACCAAGCCATAATATGTAATGTGGGGTAAATATGTAAAAATATATAGTAGCCTATAACATTTTAACATATTAATGGTAATTACAAGATTCGAAAAGATTTGTTATTTATATACGGTTAGGTTGAAAGGAATATAGTATGTAATTACATAAAAATCCGGTCCCTAAATCACTATCTTCCCCTTCTCCTCCGCACTTCTCGTCACAGTGCAACCCTCCTATTAGTTTACGTTCTAATGTTTCTATTACGATGCAAGCAACTCCAAAGCCTGATTCACAGTATGACGTTTGGATTTTTACGAATTACTTTCAAACTAGTGATAATTTTACCCATGTTCATATGACACTTTATGCTCAAACTGGCCTAAAGACGTGATTGCTAATACGCGGGTCAATAGTCGTGAATCACTCTGTATATGCTGTAACTATCAAATTGTATAAATAATAAAATTAATGTAGTCTTCTTGAGACGAAGATTTGCAACACAAGTGAACATGTTTCGATGTAGGCTACACTACAAATACCGTCAGATATCTCAACCTTCTAAGATTACGTAAGCAACGTTCTTGACCAAACCTGTGCAGCACTTCCAGAGAACCCACCACCACCGTGATGTCCACCGCCACCGCCGCCTCCACAGTAATTGCAGCCACCTCCATAATGGCCACCATGGTGATGACCTTTGAAACCGAGAAGACCCAGGATCGGGGACCGTCTATCCCTAACATTACCTGTAGAACAATAACAAGCTTTAATTTTATATGTTAGGTAATTCAAGACACATTTGAAAATGATGAAACTTTGTTAGAAAATGTTAAGAAACAACATTTCGTTGCAAAAGAATGGGTTTTACTTAAGTCAAAATTGATTAATACAAAATTCAAAATAATATGATCCACGCCTGGAAACATTACTGTTCTAAATATTCTTAGGGAGTTAGCAATCCTATCTTAATCATGATAGCATTAAGTACCAAATCTTGTCTACAGAGACAAAATCATTATTATGACGAAAAAAATTATGAAAATAAATCAATGAATAAGTTTAATTTGTTAACTTTTTGAACAAAACATTGCCAGTGCAACCGAGATGAAACAACTGAAGATAATTATTGTGCCAATAAATCCCATTTTTTAAATGAAAACCTTACTAGGTTCATTATACTTCAGTCGCTACTACCAATAACAATGTCGTGTCCATAGCCCTCGGGTTTGCGAACAGACTGGAATTGTAGGTTCGTTGCAGGAACTAAGTCCTCAGTGTGTACGTAACAGAACAGCTTTATTACCAGATGCCAGTGCGTTTGACAATGCGTTAACAATTTATATAGAATCTCGAAAGATTGATAAGAAAGGACGGTGGCCAAGCTCATGTACCCTCTTGACCGTCGTCTTCCTTGACCTTGGGGTCGGGCTTCACTTATATTTGATTGTTACTTCTTATAATTTCATAAATGGGCCGAATCGGTTAAATGAAGCAAAGGTTTTAAATCTAGCGTTACAATTTAACTGAAGCAAGACGGATTCAGAAAACAAAATAATTGGAACATCAATTTTGGAGGTCCAGATTTCAGTTTGAAAAAATTCTTACACATTCTGACGAAATTATGAGTTCAATTACACAACTTCAATAATACCAATAAAATTGTTACCGGTATTTATCATTACAACAATAGAATTATTATTATTACTACTACTAAATTATTATCTGTATAGAAGTGTTGGGCCCTTATACCTTCTGCACTTTTGCGAAAATTATTAACATACATTAGAGTGCCCAGCATTTACGAAATCGGAGTCAAAACTCTTGTAGGTATATAGGCCTACAGTCACGTTATTTCTCGAGTGAATCTACTCTCTCAGTTCCTGAGCGTTCAAGCAACCACATCGTTTTTTGCTTCTAAAAAATTTTGTGCGCTATAGCTATAGGTCTAATATCTTCTCTTACGCTTAAGGTAACACAGGATATCACATCCAAACGGAAAAATATCCATACACTAGGTTGCATTCGAACCCACGACTATACAGCTTACACCGCAGCCAATAATAATAATAATAATAATAATAATAATAATAATAATAATAATAATAATAATAATTACCTGTACTTCCTGTTGGTTTAGCCATGGCCGTCAACGCCACTAAGGTTAGAAAACAAAATACAACCAAAAATTTAGAATCCATGTTAACGTTCAGGTCTCCTACGGAGATTAGAACAAATCCGTAGCTAAACCTTCGTTATGTTAGCACACTAACATCGCATGAATACATGAGTAGCCTTTTATATATTTCCGTAAGGTCAGTTTGCTAAGGAAGGTGACTTCCAGACTTAATTGTAGGTGTGTTAGTTTTTCTGTTCTTCCGGCACGCGAAAGATGAGCATCTCCGTATACTTATATATGTAGAACATACCCGTCGCTACAAAAATGAACCTTAATGCAAATAGATTTGTCATTTAGTTCTGGTGATTTGAATTTCGTACATAAGGTTTAATTTCGAGGTTCACCTGCGGGGAATTTCTGAGACCGATTATTCATGACCGTAGGCAGATTCTTAAGGTCCACAAGTCTCCGGATCAAGGGCGTGCAGTATGCTGACCTTCCAGGGGCACCGCTATGTCGTAACAAAAGATGATGGTCAGGTGCTGCGTATGATATCTCGTGTCCGGTTTCGAGGAAGTGTCGTTAGCAAGACCTCAACCTGCCTCCTGGGATCGAGCCTTGCGGTCTATTGTCAGCTACGCAAAAAGCGGAGAACCATTAACGTTTTTTATACCTTCAAAAACAATAATCTTCGTTTCAGCTATTTCTTACTCATACACGTGTTAGTCTGTGAGACTGAAGGTAACACAATTATCTCGCTAATTACTGTACTGTAACACTATTGCACAACTCGTGTCGGAGCCGCCGGCGTAGCTTAGACTGTAGCGCGTTTTTCCGGAGCTGCACTCAGAAGTGGATTCGATTCCTGCCTGATCTCATTGTTTGGGTTTTTTCCGAGGTTTTCCCAAACTGCTAGGCGAATGTTAGGTAATCATTTAATCACACTGAAAATTCTCGGCCTCATCGTCGAATACCATCCTGCTATCACCAATTCCATCGATCCTAAATAACCTAGTAATCGATACAGCGTCGTTAAATAACCTGCTAAAATATCGTGTTAAAATTATGAGTAATGCAGCCTATTTCTATTAGGGATTATTTAAATACGTCTCGTCTCTTAGAAATAATAGAAAATCACAAAGATAGTATGGAATCAACACGTTTACCACAAATACTCCATACAGGTTGTAAGCGGCGAAGATACCGAAAATTTTACTGGCGATAAGGAACAAAAAAGAAGTTTAATCGAATTTTTCGAAATTCTAAAGTTTAAACTACAAAAAAAGTACATTTTTTCAGAATCTTAAGTAGGCCTAATAAAGTTTACAATTATTCAGAAACACATCGGAACAGTCAAGTAACTAAAAACTGAATTACAGTCTTAGAAAATATTTTGTCGCACAGATAATTTGCAAGTCCCAGAAATGAAGCAGTGCGCATGATCAGAGGACGAGCGACCTGGGTCACAAGAGAAGGACCGGTATGGCATAGTTGCGCCCCGCAGTCAATTGGGAGGCCTAGGCATGGCATAATTGCGCCCCGAAGAAATCAGGTAGCAGATGGACATGGCATAGTTGCGCCCCGAAGAAATCAGGTAGCAGATGGGACATGGCATAGTTTCGCCCCGAAAAAATCAGGTAGCAGATGGGACATGGCATAGTTGCGCCCCGAAGAAATCAGGTAGCAGATGGGACATGGCATAGTTGCGCCCCGAAGAAAGTGTGTCATGACGTCACTGTTGATGAGTCAGCGATTTGAAGCGAATTTCGGCTTTTGTGTCAGAGAAGTTGCCTATTAATCAAGGCGTTCAATCTGAACTTGAGAACGTGTATGGTATAACTTGAACGTCGTAGCAACAGATGGCTGTCTGTGTGCTACCATAACCTCTTTCGAACTGGGTTTTGCGCGGCCAAGTCGTACGCAGGATATTTGTTATCATCGGTTGCGTACGGCAACATTCCATAACACAAATCAAATGCTCCGTGTCCATGTTGACCGTCGAAGTTAATGTCAACAAATACGTAAGTAATCGTCTTAACCCTCTCCACTTATCCCGACAGTAAGAAAAAACTCACCTCAGTACATGTTTCGAAACAGTTCACATTCCTGCCACTACCGGCATTACCGTTACTCTTCAGAATGAACGCCGTACTTGCTAGGTAACTTCTCTGGCAGATAAGTAATACGCCTCTGCGGAAGTGTAGGAAGATTGAATTCTCTAGGCTCATCGACTAGCCACGTGACGGCATACAGCGAGCCATGACACACTTTGAACTGAACACCCAGTAGTTGAGGTAATAAAATTAATTTTGTTTCGTTGTATGTCTGATCATGCGCACTGACTTTCTGGGACTTATAAAAGTATTTGTGCGACAAAACTTTTTTCTAGGACTGTACATGTTTCCAGAACCTTAAGAGCCACCGGCGTGGCTCAGTTAGTTAAGGCGCTTGCCTGCCGGTATGAAGTTGCGCTCGGGCGCGGGTTCGATCCCCGCTTGGTCTGATTACCTGGTTGGGTTTTTGCCAAGGTTTTTCCCAACAGTAAGGTGAATGTCAGGTAATCTATGGCAAATCCTCCGCCTCATCTCGCCAAATACCATCTCGCTATCACCAACTTAATCGACGCTAAATAACCTCGTAGTTGATACAGCGTCGTTAAATAACCAACTAAAAAACCTTAAGTAGGCCTAATAAAGTTTAGAATTCTTCAGAAACACATTGGAATAGTTAAATAACCCACTCTGCAAGAAAGTGTGTTCGTTGCTTCATTCTCTAAATCAATTGCGAAATTGTCTGCCTCTTTCTATGAAAAGAAACACTGTTCAATTTTTAGTGATGCCCCATTTTGATTATTGCGATTCTCTCTTGACAAATACAACTGTCAATTTAACTGAAAGACTACAACGTGTTCATATTGTGTAGGTCTATATCCGCTTCATCTGCAATACTCGTAAATTTAACCATCTTTTGAAACCTCACTTCTACTTCAAAATATCTGATAAATTGCTTTGAACATCTTACAACGTTACGGAGTCAACATCAAGCCTTTGTAAGTTCTCCAGAAAGAAAGAACAAATGAGATTTATCCTCGAATGTATCAAGAGTTTGAGTCTTTATTATGTTGTGGGAAGTTAAAATCTAAGGATTGCAACATATGCTAGGAGAAGAATAATGAATACTCCATTTTCCTTCAGGAATATTGAAAGAGGTCTCTGGAAACTGGAAAGAATGATGTAGTTGAAAAGTCTAGTTCATTTGCAAATTTCAGAAAGAAAATAAAAGTAATCAATGATTTAAAGGAAGAAAGATGCAGAAGATGTACTATAATTGACACATTGTGAGATTCTTCAACTTGTTTATACGTACTAAAAAAAAAAGCTTGCACATCCTCGTTGCATGTGTGTGTGGAGTGTCTCCAGTATCATGGCACAATAAGTATAATATTAACTGGTTGATTAAAATAAATTTTAACAGAACTTTAAAACATTATTGTTTCACATTACTATATCAATATCAGCAGCAGCATCTTCAAGGTAGACCACATGGGCTGTTCTGTCTCGGAGGTTATCTTCTCCATGACGCGACGTCTAGGTCGCCCAACACTACTTCTTCCCTTTGGCCTTATATTACAATATTTGTTGTGAGAACCTTCCTGAGTTCTTCCGTATAACATGTTCATTTACCAAGAAAACATTTTCTCGATATAAATTTCAAATTTTTGGTCTCATTTCCTAACATGCCACGTCTTTTAAAATCTCTCTCAAAAATTGGTTTTTACCGTTTTTCGGTAGTTTAATATGTTTAAAATGATAGTATGATTTTATTTGTTTTAATTGTCAGTTTTTAGCCCTATCTTCAGCAAAAATATTGTAGTAATTAATGCAAAAAATGTTATCAATGAAATTTCTTTTTTGTCAACCCCTCAGTGGAATTTTAAATTTACTTAGCCGATTTTATACATAAAAATATGTTACATATTATGTCCTATTTTTCCTACATTTGTATCTTTTATCACTGCTGAGAAAAATGCTCCCAAATTTGAGGAATGTAACAGTGCAAGATACGGAAACTTTGACAGCATTTTTCTGCACTTTCTTATTTTTGTAACATTGGTGCACTTTTTTCAGAAAGTATTGTACCCAGAAGGCTGAACTTAATATACAATATCAATGTGATGGCATTTTACACAGTAGGTTAAAAAAAAATAAGATTATTTCTATGTTCAGTAAAAATAAAAAATAATTTGTAGTAATTTTTAATGCAAAAAATGTCACTAATGACATTTATTTTTCCAACCGCTCAGCGGAATTTTAAATTTATTTGATCGGTTGTATACATTTTTTTTTTTATTTTATTGGGTTATTTTACGACGCTGTATCAACATCTAGGTTATTTAGCGTCTGAATGAAATGAAGGTGATAATGCCGGTGAAATGAGTCCGGGGTCCAGCACCGAAAGTTACCCAGCATTTGCTCGTATTGGGTTGAGGGAAAACCCCGAAAAAAACCTCAACCAGGCAACTTGCCCCAACCGGGATTCGAACCCGGGCCACCTGGTTTCGCAGCCAGACGCGCTGACCGTTACTCCACAGGTGTGGACGGTTGTATACATAAAGATATGTTTCTTATGCCCTATTTTCTTACATTTGCAACTTTTATAACTTCTGAGAAAAGTGCACTCAAAATTGAGGAATTTAACATTGTAAGATATGGAAGTACAGTCTCCCCTTATTTTGACCTTTTATTATATTACAGTTCCAATATAGTTTTTTGGTCTATACTTTTACAGTAAAAAAGTAAATCCATGGCGCTAGAGCCCTTTGCAGGGCCAAGACTGATCAACCGGCTGCTGGCCTCACATCCACATGCCGAAGTAGAGGTGTATGATCATCCAATCAGAATGGAGGTATTGTGTGGTTAGCACGATGATCCCCCCAGCCTTATAGCTGGTTTGCGAAACCGGATTTTTGCTACCTATCGTAGCTCCCCAAGTGCATCACGGTGCTGGGTGGGCACCAGTTTCGTACACTGGCTGAAATTTCACGAGAAAATTTCTTCCCCCATGAGGACTCGAACCAGCGCGCATTCCGATACTTTTACAGTAAGTTATATAAATTCTTAGAGAAAACAAAGAATATCGTCATTGTTTTTATGAAACCTCCTATGTGGCAGTACAGAAAATAACTTTTCAGGAGAAAGAAAAAATTAATTAAAAATCAATGGGCCTACATAAGAATATGAAATAATTCGATAGAAAACGTTGGTGCATATGATGACATCATCGAGGATCAGTGTAGGCCTATTGATATTTGAATAATTTTTTCTTCCTCCTAGAAAATTATTTTCTGCACTGTCACGTAGGAGGTTTCATAGAAACAACGACGATATACACAAAAAGAGAGAGAGAGAAAGGAAATACGCGCATTTTTTGAGAAATTATAATTTGCAACTTTTTTAGTACTGAAGAGGAAGATGATGTGCTTTGGACAAATTCTGAATTACAAACGAGGGATTATTAAATATCAAATGAAACCTTAAGAGATCATTAAGAAATTATTAATATTGGCCAGACGAAGAAACAGAAGTTACACAAAAAATATTGCATAACATTTGGCAATTGGACTTTTATATTGATTAATAAAAGTGTAGCCCTATTACATGGAGAAGTTCAAATATCTTGGAGCAACAGTAACAAATATAAATGATACTTGGGAGGAAATTAAACACAGAATAAATATGGGAAATGCCTGTTATTATTCGATTGAGAAGCTTTTATCATCCAGTCTGCTGTCGAAAATCTGAAAGTTAGAATTTATAAAACAGTTATATTACCGGTTGTTCTTTATGGTTGTGAAACTTGGACTCTCACTTTGAGAGAGGAACATAGGTTAAGGGTGTTTGAGAATAAGGTGCTTAGGAAAATATTTCGGGCTAAGAGGGATGAAGTTACAGGAGAATGGAGAAAGTTGCACAACACAGAACTGCACGCATTGTATTCTTCACCTGACATAATTAGGAACATTAAATCCAGACGTTTGAGATGGGCAGGGCATGTAGCACGTATGGGCGAATCCAGAAATGCATATAGAGTGTTAGTTGGGAGGCTGGAGGGAAAAAGACCTTTAGGGAGGCCGAGACGTAGATGGGAGGATAATATTAAAATGGATTTGAGGGAGGTGGGATATGATAGAGAATTGATTAATCTTGCTCAGGATAGGGACCAATGGCGGGCTTATGTGAGGGCGGCAATGAACCTCCGGGTTCCTTAAAAGCCAGTAAGTAAGTAAGTAAGTAAGTAGCCCTATTACAATATAACGTCACTAGTCGGAAATACTGATAATCCGAAAATGCTAAGAAAACCCAATGTAATGCTACAGTGTTATAAACTCAGAATGCACAATATACAGTACAACTTCCTCTATCGTTCTTGTTTTCTATACTATTATAATAATAATCTGCCAGCTTCTTCTGACGAAGATAATCTTGACAAAGCAACAATGTCCCGCCAAAGTTCCATAAACTCGAAACTGAACAAAGCTGAGAACAGTGAAAGATGGAAAGAGGTTAATACGTGTTTTCCCTGCTTGCAGTCTTGTCCCTCACTTAATACGAATAGGTCTAGTCCCAATGAATTCTACTAGCGGGGTTCTATTGTATATTTCACCAACAGAAAATATATTATTATTCATATTGATTTCAATAAAATTATGAAGGGTGAACAAAACTTCGAGAATTAAGGTATCTGAAATTTTAACATAACGATAGTACAGAGCATTTGTCTGTGTTGAGATACGGGTCAATATTTTCTCAAGTCTGGGTGTGAAAGTGGTTGTCAAGGCCATTCACTTGTTTTCTTGATGAGAGTCAGCAGTCGTTTGACCAGATCACCCACGCACTGCACTCGACGGAAATTGCGAGCACCATGTACATAACAGTACTTTTGCAATGGATTTAGTAAAGAGAGTAGGCGTATTCAGCACTACACAAGCTTTCACTCTCTTATTTTTTTTATTTTAGTAGGTTATTTTACGACGCTTTACCAATATCTTAGGTTATTTAGCGTCTGAATGAGATGAAGGTGATAATGCCAGTGAAATGAGTCCGGGGTCCAGCACTGAAAGTTACCCAGCATTTACTCATATTGGGTTGAAGGAAAACCTCAACCAGGTAACTTGCCCTGACCGGGAATCGAACCCGGGCCACCTGGTTTCGCGGCCAAACGCGTTAACCGTTACTCTACAGATATGGACCCACTCGCTTAATATTATCCTGAAACTTTGTACTATCTCTCTTACATAATTTTACACCAATATTTAAAATGTATTCAGGTACTAATTTTCGTACTATTGGTGATGTACTTTGGTTAGTCTGGTTAGCCAGTTACGTTTTATTTTACGAGTACAACGGACATTAACATTGACCGTATTTATTCGCGTAATAGACGCACTTCTTTTTCCATAATTGTTGGATTAAAACTCCAGGGTGCTTATTATATGCGAGGAAATATCAATAACTATCTGACATCCCACGTGATAATCACAGCTGGTTTCGACATCGGACATTCAAGTAATGTTTAAAGTGATCGATTGTACGGCTGCGAAAGCATCGATACATCGAACGCTTTCGAGCAGTAATAATGTAAAGTGCGTAACATACGAAATGAATAAACTGTAAACTCTCGACCAGCTGCCCTATTTCCATGACTTGCAAATTTAATTACTTTTCCTTTGAAATTTTCCGAGTAACTTGTATATTAAATTTACACTTATTAGGGTTCATTATGCATGTATCGTGGATCTCTTTTCTCTTTATAATAATAAACACAACATTTTCATATTACTATTTATTATATTTTATTAATATCAAATAATTACTACTGTTAAAAAACTATAAGAAATACACAAATAGCAAGAAACATCCTATTAGGAAAAGTATGCACTTTTAATAAATCTGAAGTGTTTTTATGGTATGATCATAAGTATTGTGAAAGAAAAAAGTCTACAGTATAATTACAATTATAATTATTGTTAAAAAACTATAAGAAATACACAAATAGCAAGAATCATCCTATTAGGAAAAGATTCCACTTTTAATAAATCTGAAGTGTTTTTATGATATGATCATAAGTATTGTGAAAGAAAAAAGTCAACAGTATAATTACAATTATAATTATTGTTAAAAAACTATAAGAAATACACAAATAGCAAGAATCATCCTATTAGGAAAAGATTCCACTTTTAATAAATCTGAAGTGTTTTTATGGTATGATCATAAGTATTGTGAAAGAAAAAAGTCTACAGTATAATTACAATTATAATTATTGTTAAAAAAACTATAAGAAATACACAAATAGCAAGAATCATCCTATTAGGAAAAGATTTCACTTTTAATAAATCTGAAGTGTTTTTATGGTATGATCATAAGTATTGTGAAAGAAAAAAATGTCTACAGTATAATTACAATTATAACTATTATTAAAAAAACTATAAGAAATACACAAATAGCAAGAATCATCATATTAGGAAAAGTTTCCACTTTTAATAAATCTGAAGTGTGTTTATGGTATGATCATAAGTATTGTGAAAGAAAAAAGTCTACAGTATAATTACAATTACAATTATAATTATTGTTAAAAAAACTATAAGAAATACACAAATAGCAAGAATCATCCTATTAGGAAAAGTTTCCACTTTTAATAAATCTGAAGTGTTTTTATGGTATGATCATAAGTATTGTGAAAGAAAAAAGTCTACAGTATAATTACAATTATAATTATTGTTAAAAAACTATAAGAAATACACAAATAGCAAGAATCATCCTATTAGGAAAAGATTCCACTTTTAATAAATCTGAACTGTTTTTATGGTATGATCATAAGTATTGTGAAAGAAAAAAGTCTACAGTATAATTACAATTATAATTATTGTTAAAAAAACTATAAGAAATACGCAAATAGCAAGAATCATCCTATTAGGAAAAGTTTCCACTTTTAATAAATCTGAAGTGTTTTTATGGTATGATCATAAGTATTGTGAAAGAAAAAAGTCTACAGTATAATTACAATTAATTATTGTTAAAAAAACTATAAGAAATACACAAATAGCAAGAATCATCCTATTAGGAAAAGATTCCACTTTTAATAAATCTGAAGTGTTTTTATGGTATGATCATAAGTATTGTGAAAGAAAAAAAGTCTACAGTATAATTACGATTACAATTATTTAAAAAAAAAACTATAAGAAATACATAAATAGCAAGAATCATCCTATTAGGAAAAGTTTCCACTTTTAATAAATCTGAAGTGTTTTTATGGTATGATCATAAGTATTGTGAAAGAAAAAAATGTCTACAGTATAATTACAATTATAATTATTATTAAAAAAACTATAAGAAATACACAAATAGCAAGAATCATCATATTAGGAAAAGTTTCCACTTTTAATAAATCTGAAGTGTTTTTATGGTATGATCATAAGTATTGTGAAAGAAAAAAAGTCTACAGTATAATTACAATTACAATTATTTTTAAAAAAACTATAAGAAATACACAAATAGCAAGAATCATCCTATTAGGAAAAGTTTCCACTTTTAATAAATCTGAAGTGTTTTTATGGTATGATCATAAGTATTGTGAAAGGAAAAAATGTCTACAGTATAATTACAATTATAATTATTATTAAAAAAACTATAAGAAATACACAAATAGCAAGAATCATCATATTAGGAAAAGTTTCCACTTTTAATAAATCTGAAGTGTTTTTATGGTATGATCATAAGTATTGTGAAAGGAAAAAAAATGTCTACAGTATAATTACAATTACAATTATAATTATTGTTAAAAAAACTATAAGAAATACACAAATAGCAAGAATCATCCTATTAGGAAAAGTTTCCACTTTTAATAAATCTGAAGTGTTTTTATGGTATGATCATAAGTATTGTGAAAGAAAAAAGTCTACAGTATAATTACAATTACAATTATAATTATTGTTAAAAACTATAAGAAATACACAAATAGCAAGAATCATCCTATTATGAAGTTTCCACTTTTAATAAATCTGAAGTGTTTTTTATGGTATGATCATAAGTATTGTGAGAGAAAAAAAGTCTACAGTATAATTACATACAGAGTAAAAAGTCAGATTCTCAGTTAGCATTTGTACTCATAAAATATGCAATGTAAATGAAAACATATTTCTATCTTGTCTCCTTTAAAATTAGAAACAAACTTATAGTTCCATTAATCAAAGGTTTCATTCTGTCATTCAGTCTCTTTCACTTGTAGTTCTTTTTCTATCTCGCTTCTTCTTCGTCTGATATCTTCTTTGCATTCCTTGAGACCTGTAAAATGGCAGATTATTTTTTATTTATGCAATTGCTGCAATTAAGGGAGGAGTTGATCTACATTCTGGAATAATCTTTTGTTGCAAAATACTGAAAGTTTAATTAATAATAATAATAATAATAATAATAATAATAATAATGTTTTAACATTCTTTCTGCCATAGCAGACTGCCTAAATGACAAAGAATACTATATAAATTTAAATTTCTTGAGCTCTTTTACACAAAAGTTAAAATTATAAAATGTATAATTAGATATCTCGCTCCCGAAAAAGCCAAGGTTTGTGCTCGGGAGTGTTCTTGGAAAAGTAAAAGTCAAATTATATTAGTAAATACCAATACATTAAGATAAAATACTAATTACAAAACACAGTACATTACAAAATGAAATGCGATTAATTCTAATGTAAAAATGCAGGAAATGTCTTTAGAGTCCATTTTTCTGTTAGGAGATGAAAAAATTTGCAATAGTAATATGCGTTACAAGAGTGGTATGTTGAAATTTTCATGTTCGAGGAAAAGTTTGAAAAAGCGAAACATAGTTGAGCTTTTTTAATTTCCGAGTATTGAAAGAAAACATACTGCTCGTGTATCGTACATTATTTTGTGCGAAGATCGTTTATTATATACCTGAAAGAGGAATTTCTAATTAGTTGCAATCAATTCTCCATCTCGGTTTCTGTTCAATGATGGCAAATTTGCAAAACAAAAATATCTATCTTCAACATTGTTGCTTTAAAATGTTTTCTGTGTGTTAGGTAAATTTCAGTTATATTATTGTTAGTATCAAACTTTATTATGTATTTGTATATTGGCAACGTTGAATTTATGTATTTTCTATATTGGTAACATTTGTTAATAAACACGAGAAGATGGCAGACAACCTACCGACTCTCTCTACATGGTCCTCCGAGCTACATGTTTACTATACTCCAGCAGGCCGTGATATACGTCTGTCTTTTTTTTTTTTCCCCAGTCTATGATGAGTCTGGATTCTTGTTGACTTTTTCACGGCTTTCTTAATGTTACTTGCATCACGAATGCAGTAACTTTAGTGGAGTTGTAGAGTTTACTTAATTTTTGCAAATATTTAAAAACAATAATTAACAGTGCAATTTAGGTGAAATTGCAGTGGTAAGTTTCCAATTTATAATTATTACTATATTGAACTTCTCTAAAAATAATATGTTAAAAGCCTAAAGCAGTAAAATCAATATGTCACTTAAGCGGTAAGAAATTTCTATCTGATGCTTTTCCAATTCACTGCGGGCTAAAGCAAGGAGATGCACTATCACCTTTACTTTTTAACTTCGCTCTAGAATATGCCATTAGGAAAGTTCAGGATAACAGGCAGGGTTTGGAATTGAACGGGTTACATCAGCTTCTTGTCTATGCGGATGACGTGAATATGTTAGGAGAAAATACACAAACAATTAGGGAAAACACGGAAATTTTACTTGAAGCAAGTAGAGCGATCGGTTTGGAAGTAAATCCCGAAAAGACAAAGTATATGATTATGTCTCGTGACCAGAATATTGTACGAAATGGAAATATAAAAATTGGAGATTTATCCTTCGAAGAGGTGGAAAAATTCAAATATCTTGGAGCAACAGTAACAAATATAAATGACACTCGGGAGGAAATTAAACGCAGAATAAATATGGGAAATGCGTGTTATTATTCGGTTGAGAAGCTCTTATCATCCAGTCTGCTGTCGAAAAATCTGAAAGTTAGAATTTATAAAACAGTTATATTACCGGTTCTTCTGTATGGTTGTGAAACTTGGACTCTCACTCTGAGAGAGGAACATAGGTTCAGGGTGTTTGAGAATAAGGTGCTAAGGAAAATATTTGGGGCTAAGCGGGATGAAGTTACAGGAGAATGGAGAAAGTTACACAACACAGAACTGCACGCATTGTATTCTTCACCTGACATAATTAGGAACATAAAATCGAGACGTTTGAGATGGGCAGGGCATGTAGCACGTATGGGCGAATCCAGAAATGCATATAGAGTGTTAGTTGGGAGACCGGAGGGAAAAAGACCTTTAGGGAGGCCGAGACGTAGATGGGAGGATAATATTAAAATGGATTTGAGGGAGGTGGAGTATGATGATAGAGACTGGATTAATCTTGCACAGGATAGGGACCGCTGGCGGGCTTATGTGAGGGTGGCAATGAACCTTCGGGTTCCTTAAAAGCCATTTGTAAGTAAGTAAGTAAGTAAGCGGTAAGAAGAGGGAAATTGTTATTTGTGTTAGGTTGGGAATACTGAATGTGGAATTTTAGACTTTCCGCGGATTGGTTTTGTGCAGAAACCAAGCAAATATGCACGATCTCGCACAAAAATAATTTTTACACTATTTTAAATAGAGAACCATTAGTTTATGTTAGATGAGCATAATTATATTACTATTAATAAAAGAATTGTATAGTCTTTGCCGAAATAAGAGTTATGCCTCAGACCAGATTCAGTATTACACTTAGGTTCAATTAGTGGAAGAGAAGTAGCATATCTTCTTATAGAATGAGTATAACTTGATGAGTGCTTAGTTTTATTTTTGTGGTAATATGTTAATAATAATTATATATATATTAGTTATTCTTTTTTATATCTAAAACTTTGAAATATTTATATACCGGTACGAGATTTGTTGGATAACTTAAATGCTTATTTAAACAAATTTTAATCATTCTCTTAAGCTGATACAGGGGGAACAGAACAGATTTTGTTCTACTTCCCCAATCTATTATCCCATACTGAATAACTGACTGAACTAAAACTAAATATATAGACCTCATTATATTACATTCAGAAGGCACCATAGCTGGTAAAATTTATATATCAATTTTCTTCATTTAGAGGAAAGATAATCTATATGTTTTTTCCAACCTAAATTTGGTGCATTATAATGCGTAAATATTTCACCTGTTCTGCTGTCCACATGTAAGAATTTAAGGATAATTGAATAATTTCCGGCATATAAAGTAATTTTTTAATTACTTTGACTTGGGGAAAGTTCTGTTTATTTAAATAAAAGGGTATTACAGCTGTTTTGTTAATATTAATAGGCAGAAAGTCTGCATTAAACAATTTTTAACAATGATAATTCCTGTATTTTGTATTTAGATATGCTATTTCCCAGTTTGCACCACTGAAAATTAAAACAGTGTCACCAGCGAAAGTGTATATATTTCCTTTAATTTTATCTGGGCTTATTAATAAATCATTAATATAGAGAAAACAATAGGGGTTTTACTTAAGACATTCCTTGAAGGCTGCCAATATTAACAGTTGTATGATAGCTAAAATTATCTTCAATTTTAGTCTGCTCACTGCTGATATCTATTTGATAAATATGCGCGAAAAAGATCAAGGCAACATCCCTAATCCTCATTTTGTAAAGTTTGTCTGAAAGTATTTTGTGATTAATGGTATCGAATGCCTTCTTTAAGTCTAAGAATACGCTTAGGTCTAATGTTTTTATAATCTTTTCTGTGACAGACATGACTCATCTTGCGTGCTCATGTTATGATGAATCCAAATTTCAGATGTGATAATATATTATTTTTCTCTAGATATTGTGATAGTTGATTTTTAAACAGATTTCAAACAATCCTGCTAAAGATGACAATAAAGATAACGGCCTATAATTATTTCCTATATTTTGTCCACTTCATTTGGACTATTTTATTTGACTATTTACCTCTTCCATCGAAGATACATATACCACTGTGAATTTTTGAAGAAGTCATCTAGCGAATCATTAAGTTCATTAGTCTGCATAACTGCCTCTCTGAGGTAAGAAGGTAAATTCTTGTACACGTGACCCTGCCAAATAAAACTTATGTTTAATACAAATAGCCCCTAGCTGATGAAAATTAATTAAATATGATCATGTTAGGATTTTCTCTAATTATGGTATGTTATAAATTCTTATTTGTAGGCCTAATTTAGGAAGGAGGCTTAATAATGAGTAAGTTAACACAGGATTAAAATATATTGGGCTATAGCTATACAATAAGAATTGAGGACCGTTTTCACAAAACTCAACAAACGCCACTTTAAAAATTTTACATGACACGTTTTTTTTAGTTTATTCTCATACCTTTGATGCTATAATTATGAAAAAAATTGGGCATTGTTCCTCTCTCAGAGATGCATTAATTCATATAAAGTGCAACTATTATTCTTATCTTCATTATTTGAAAAAAAAATATGACAAAAGTTAAAAATTTCACAAAACTCAACATATCCACATTTTTAAATGCACATACCTTAAAATGTTTAATTATTTTTCATTCATCCTCATCAAAATCATTAATACGTATTTTAAAATAGTGCTTAAGTACTGCTGAACTAAAAACAGTTAATTGAAAACACTGAAACCTAATTTCAAGCTTTTTTTTTCTTTTTTCCAAAATTTGTTATTGACTTACAATAACTCTTTATTTGCACGAATTAACTGTTTCTATTTGTGCAATACATTACACAGATCACTGAAGATCAAAATCGTAAACAATAATCTCAGTGCAATAGTTCATCATAATCTATTCTATTGTCAGAATCTTTGGCATATTCCTTTAAAACTTTACCATAAAATACCTTGCTTCCCATCTCCGAAATGCCATTATGGAAGTAACTCATTAACTTCCTCATATCATTAGCTTTGTTTTTGCTGACATGGTTCACCAGTGAAAGGTCAGATGCTTTAGACATTACAGAAGCACTTGTCTTTCTTGGTTTAAACACTTGAACTTGTATTGGTGCAGAAAAAATGTGTGTTTTGTAAATAACACTTTACACGATTCTTACAAGTTTTTTTGTACGTAAGTACTCTCATCTCAGATATTTTAAATGGTAATTTGACTTTTACATTATTTTTGTCATCGATTTTAAATCCCAAGTATGCCAGCCTTGCCCAAAAGTTTTACGTCCCCAAACATTGCCATAATTTCATAATAATCTGATGCCAATATGATGTATTCATGTGTTCTCAGCTCTTTCTCTATCAATTGAAACACATGGTCCGGAGGCATATAGCTATGGTCACGGATAGGAAAGAAATGTTTAATTTCTTTAAAAACTTCAGAGCTTTCCAGATAACCAACAAGCAAAGCAATCATTATGCAATTTTTATTCTGAGACCCACAAGAATCTGAAAACAATCTCTAAGAGTTAAATTTCAGGACTTTTCTGTGAATAAACATTTTTTTCTAAATTACCTATGTAATCCTTCAATGTCGTAATAACATACCTGTCACTTTTCTAAACGTAGCAGAACATAGGCCTACTGGGAAATGTTCTCCATTTTCACCTCTTACGAAATATGAAATAGACACAAATCTGTCTAGCTTTTTGAAGTCCTTCTGTGCCATTTAGGTAGATCAACTTTCATATGTCTTAGCAAAAAATTATCCTGTTCAACTTTTGTGCTACTTTTGTATAAATTGTCTCGAAAATTAATTAGATTATTTAAGCAGAACGAACCTGCAGCACGTTTTCTTTTTCCCTGTTCTCAATGATTACAGTTTAGTTTGGATGTACGTCATTATTTTTAGGCGCAACTACACATTTCTTACTCTTACATTAACGTACTCTGCTTCTACTCTTCCTGCTCCTTTCAGTAGCTTGAACGATTTAGAATACTCAGGGTTCTTATCCAATTTTCATCAGCATTCATAAAATGCATGCACTTACAACAGCGGCCAGATTTATACTGAATTAACGCAGGAAACAACAAAATATTATATAATATTTGAGCTCCGAAATGTGTCACTGTTGTCAAAATGCAAATATATTACATTGTTGTAAAATATTGTGGCTTGTGAAACAGGATAGAAGTGTGAAATGTTGAGTTAGAGAATATGTTGAGTTTTGTGAAAATTTAAGAACTGGAGATGTTGAGTTTTGTGAAAACTCTCTACATTGAGGCACTCTTTTCAACGGAAAATGTTGAGTTTTGTGATATTATGAGCACTGCATCATTTTCCTCTCATTACAATTGACCAGAATCCGTCAAAACCCGCATTTTGAAAAAAATGGCGTTTGTTGAGTTTTGTTAAAACGGTCCTCAATTTATTTCAGAGTTGACAACTCTGCAATTTCCGACTCCTGGACATTACTGTCTGGAGTAATCTAAGTCAAGAAATTAGATTTAGGATGAGACTTATCATTTTATAGCACCAGAAACCGAAATATTCTCGGAAAAACTTAGGTTAAAAATGTTACAAAATTAGAATCTTTCACATGCTATATCTGAAATAAGAACATTCCATAATAGTCCATTTTTATATTATTCTAAATGCAAATAAAATGCCTTTTGGTTTTCTGTTCATTAATAACATACACAAACAGAAATACATACTACATGTACAAACTAGAATTTTGAAATTTATTTTAATGTACATTACATAATCCATTACTAGGTATTGTCCATTTTTAACTTTGAATAAATATTTATTAAGTAATTGAGAGTAGGCTCTGAGGATGGTGTGATGAAACACCGAAACAGCTGTAAGCAGCACAGACTTACATAATTAACACGAGTAAATCCGCTAGTTGATTAATTACTTATATTTAAGTGTTAAAAGTAGTGTACGCAAGATTCAAAATGGATTATCGAAATATTTATTGTTGCATTTTCGACTCAGGGGGGGCAATGGATTAGAGAGCGAAATATTCATAAAACTCTGGACAGCTCTGAGAAGAGTTGACTTAACACTAAATTTTTGCTTCTACAACATCAACATCTAAATAATTCTGAATATTATTTGAAATGTTTCCATGTTAGAAAATCTAAGTTCAGTGAAGCATTGTTTACAGGGACTGATAAACTGAACCCCATTCTTTCGTTAGTTATATTAAGTTTTATTAAAACTTTATATTTAACAAAAATTCAGAGATTTATATGTAGGTAACTGAAGGACTATTACACTTTTACTACATCGTACTACCTTTGACCAATAAAACTGTACAGAACGACGTGTTTCAACCAATCATGGCTGCTTATCATGAAATTTTTACCACCTCCCTAGCATTTGTTTCTTTGTTTGCCAACACGTATCAGAGTGTTATATATATATATATATATATATATATATATATATATATATATATATATTGATAATTGAAGTGAAATACAACTGTTTTAATAAAAATGAAACTGAATCAACAAAGCCTTCTTGATTAGTAATCTTCCATAGATTTCAATGAAGATTGTATGGTAACAAGAGAACAAATAATGCCTATGGCTTGTCAGTATATCTTTTCATTAATAATCTTCCTCGTATGTAATCGTGAAAGCTTTGTAACTAATTCAACAGTTCATAGCATAAATACACGTCAAAAAAATTACTTTCATACTCCATCGGCAAGTCTATCGTGTTATCAAAAAGGAGTGCGTTATATGCCAGTAAAATTTTTTTTAATAGCCTCCCTAGCAATATAAAAAATGAAACTCAAAACATAAGATTATTTAGGGCCAAATTAAAGAAGTACCTAATTTCTCACGCCTTCTATTCTGTAGGTGAATTCATGACATTCAATAACACTTCATGAAATTGATACTAAAACTACCGTATGTGTTGTACTAGTAGACTATATTGTAAATTTCGTCTGTACATATTTGATCTAGCCTGTGACTATAAATTAAGACTTTATAATAGCATTACGTTTTTTTACTTGTTCCGTATTCTAGCTGTAAAGCAATGTATGAATACCATGGAATGTTAATAAATACTGTACAATACAATACAACAGCTCATCATAACACACTACTACCATCTAGCGGAATATTTATAGTGATGAGATGGTACAATAATACATTTTCAATACAGTTTAGTATTCCAGTACGTAAGTCAATTAATATTTTATTGTATTGAAGTACCGTACTGTACTTTATTTCTTCTAATCTTTATATACTTTCTTCTAATCGTGTAATAGTGACTTAAATCCCACTTGAGTTTTGATTTTCACTAGATAGGCTAAATCAAAACATCTAGTGAGATTACTGTAGATAATTAAACTAGTAAAGAATTTATGTCATTTTGAAGATAAGTAACTACTGGTATCTATTGATACTTCATTTGTAAATACTAATGCTCTCTTTGTACGAAAAAAAAAATAAATAAATAAATAAATTGTTAATTTTTTAACTGAAACGTAATGAACACGAAAACTTTCACATTTCTAATAGGCCTACGTCATGCAACATCAGAGAAACTTGATGTTGTTTAGCCAGGAGATAATGGGATAAGGTAGCCAGTTCCTTTCCCCCTCTATTGCATACAGTATGTACATTGCTGACTAGTAACTTCAGTTATATACAAACAATAATTGTTCTTCCTCTGATACATATCGTCAAGTGAGATGTACTGCTTGATAATAGATGTACATATCAGCCAGATCCTCAATCACAGGTACAGAGAGACTTAAAACTATTAAAAAGAAAAAGAAAACCTTCATCCCTGAAGCATATTTTTCATGTGCCTTGGCATAAATTTCATTCAGTTGAAGTATTGGTAGGTGCACAGTTGAATATCCCTCCGTCATGTCGAAACAGACTTTTTCTTGCTCATCATCATCATCGCTATCGTCATCATCATTGTCAGACCTAAAAAAATAGAAAACATAAATTCTTCCCTTGCTGTGTATAAATTAAAAAAAAAAGTTTCATATGTAATATCTACTTGAACAATGTTAGAATAGAGGAGTTTTTTCAAATAATAGAATGTTCTTAATTTCCCCTAAAAGTCTTCTAATTATGTCAGTAGATTAGAGTATAATTTTATTTGTGTAATTCACCTACTTCCATGTAACATGAACAAATATTACTATGTTTTATACATGTATTATTTTGTACGATTTGCAAATTTGGACAAGTCCCATAACATCTTTGATGTTCCAGTGGATAATAAATTTTACATATTAAAATAAAAATATATATATTATGTGTACCAACAATCCTGAGAGCTATACTGGCAATAGCTTGACTACTGACACCTAATACAGTGGAAAAAGCAACAACCAAATTTCTTGGCTTACAAACCGATAATATAATAATTTGAAAAATCATATTAAATAAATTAACCCCAAACTAAATCCAGTATGTTTTACTATTAGATCTATGCAAGAGATAGTAAATATCAATACCTTAAAAGCAATATACTTTGGATACTTCCATTCGATAATAACTTTTGGAATAATATTCCGGGGAAATTCTACAGATACTAACAGTATATTCCTACTACAAAAAAGAAAAATTAGAATAGTAGTAGATGCCAAATCCAGGGAGTTGTGTAGGACCATTTTCAAAAAACTACAAAAAATGCCCGTGGCTTGTCAGTATATTTTTTCAATAATAAACTTCCTCCTATGTAATCATGAAAAACTTTGCAGCTAATTCAACAGTTCACAGCATAAATACTTCTCAAAAAATAAATTTAATTCTCCATTGGCAAGTCTATCAAGCTATCAAAACAGAATGCTATTTTTTAATAGCCTCCCTGTGGATTTAAAAAATCAGACTCAAACATAACATTATTTAGGGCAGAAATAAAGAAGCATCGGTACTTAATTTCTCACTCCTATTTTCTAGATGAATTTGATATTCAACAACACTGCATGAATATTTCTGTCTTGTATGAAGTATCAAAACTAACCTCTTGTATTGTACTAGTATACTGCAAAACCTTTCAGTACCTATATTGTAAAACTATTCTGTATATATTTCAACTAGACTGTAACTTTGAATTAAGACTTTGTAGTACTATTAAGATTTTTTTAGACAAGTTCCATATTCTAGCTGTGAAGCGATGTACGAATACCATGGAATGTAAATAAATGCAATACAATTGGTAGGGTCTCCAGTGCCAGATAGTGTAAGAGAGAGATACTAGACAAAGAGAGACTCATTAGTCCTTCAGGACTGCAGGGGGTTGGGTCTAGAGCTGACAACCCAACACAGGTAAACTTTAATATTGTTCAAAAACCCCAGGAAGGCTGAGGCCTGCCTTGGACTGTAATCACATGATGATTATGATGATGAAAATTGTTCCCATGACCCATATCGTTGTGTCTAACTATTCTCAATTATTGTGATTTCTAGTTCAGATATTGCAAAGTGACCAGCAAGAATAAGTGAAATATTATTGTCAATTGAGTAGCTACAATGTTGATATTGAATGACGGCAGCGACCAAAATAACTATAAAACTAATTCCAATGTTCCTAGTTTAAAAAACTGTGTGTTAACATGAACTATATATATTAAATCTTCCACCATGTTAATGATGTCAAAACAAGTGCTTGTACAAATTTTAGCAACTCGAGCGCAATTACGAGGGCCGTAAAAAAATAAGTTTCCCTGGGGCCGTATACAGAAAGAAAACACAATTTCATTGGAACAATTTATTGGAACAGATATAATAACTGTTGAGCTATTTTTCAACATATTCCGCACTTGAATTGAGACATTTTCATACCGTGGCATCGACATAGAGGTGCAGACGGCTGTCACACATTGGTTCCAATTCCAGGCAGCAGTTCTACGACACAAGGATACAAAAGTTGATTTTACAGTATGATAAATGTCTCGGTTCTGGTGGGGAATACATTGAAAAATAGTTCAACAATTGCTGTTTCTGTTCCAATAAATCTTTCCATGAAATTGTATTTTCTTTCTGTAAACAGTCCCAGGGAAACTTACTTTTTTATTTGTCACCATGAGAATGTTTGCTTGTTAGTTCTTTTACTTTAAAAACTAATACCGGTAATAGAGATCTCAATGACGAAGAGAGCAATAGTGGATTAATATTTGTTGACTGAGTGGAATGGACTTTTTCCATTGCTAGTGATAAAATATAGTTTCACGACGTTTCGAAGCTTGGTTTTATCTTCGTCATCAGGTGAAAGGAAGCCTACTCGTCGGGATCGTTACATACAGCTGTCTGTATGACTGATCAGTGTCCATTCCACTCTGTCAATAAATATCCTTAGAGAAGCAAGTGTAAATTGTGTAAAAAAATTGTTTAGGTATTACCATACTGATATACTTACAATTCACATTCACTGTCAGAACAGCAATTATCTGGTAAAATGTCATCCACACTGAATGTTGGGATTTCAGAATACTCTGCAAGATAAAAAATTCATAAAATCATAAAATTTATATTTTCCTCATTTCTTATTGAAAAACCAGACAATTATACTTTACTTGCCATAATTACCTAACCTAGCACTCGTTTTTCATTCATGTTACGGTGCACAATTGGAAACTACAATCAATTGCGTGAATCTCATCTGAAATTGAAATCAATTCTTAAAAATAATAAATCAGGCTGTTTAGGGCCTGCATACCTGACCAATGTAGTGCTGATAGGAAGGCACTATAATGAAGTAAACCATCTTCGCCATCATCTTGGAAAATCTATATAAAAGAATGTATTGTGTAAACTCCAGGTTCCTAGGTTCGAACCTATTCTATTCCTCTGTTGCTACCTTTAAAATTAAAATGTTATTTTTTTCTTGGTAAACACTTCGTTGAACAAAATATGAGATTTTATGTAGGATCTAAAATATATTTACACAGGACCTAAATAACTCCTAGTTTAATGTTTAGATCCTATAAGACGTAACTACATGTTTCAATGTTTAATTTCGTATGTATATAAATTTTATTAAAGAGAAGTATTGTTGATTTACTTTACTTCGTTATGGCTTTTAGAAAATCCAGAAGTTCATTGCCACCCTAACATAAGCCCGCTATCGGTCCCTATCCTGAGCAAGATTAATCCAGTTCCTACCATCATATCCCACCTCCCTCAAATCTCTTTTAATATTATCCTTCCATCTACGTCTCCACTTCCCCAAAGGTCTTTTTCCCTCTGGTCTCCCAACTAACACTCTACATGCATTTCTGGATTCGCCCATACGTCCTACATGCCCTGTCCATCTTAAACTTCTGGATTTAATGTTCCTAATTATGTCAGGTAAAGAATACAATGTGTGCAGTTCTACGTTGTGTAACTTTCTCCATTTTCCTGTAACTTCATTCCTCTTAGCCCCAAATATTTTCCTAAGCACTTTATTCTCAAACACCCTTAACCTATGTTCCTCTCTCAAAGTGAGAGTCTAAGTTTCACAATCATACAGAACAACCGATAATATAGCATTGTCGATTGCAAGAATCAAATAATAAACAAGCTTCTCCCTCGCCTCTCCATTAATCTTCCAAAATCATTTTGTCTGCATAAAAGAAATTTACCCATGAATATCTTTGAAAATACTTAGTTATGTAGTGCCTTTCGAAAAGGGTAAAGTAACTGATTTGACTATCATTCAGTAAATCCTATGACTGGTATGACTGTAATGAATATTATATAGTGTGTTCATTGCTTTGTGAAATGTAGGAAATTATTGGTTTAAAGATGTGATATTTTAACAGAGTGCTCTATAATAATAGTATAGCTATATTGATATACTTTTCATTAGATATCCTGTTGCTGTGAAAAAAATTGCAGGAACAAACACAAATAACCAAAATCTGACGAATATTTGGGATTCCATAAAGACAGAAGTTGTAATTTGCTGCCATGAAGATGATGAAACTCCAAGTAAACGTCGTTGCACAAAACAAGACACTGAAGTTGCAAGAAAGGACCATTACAATAAGATAATTGATACAATACTGATAGTTTTTCAAATTGATCAATGATTTACAGTAGTTCTATTATAACTTTAACTTCGTTGCTTTATTGGATCCTTGGAAGTACCGGTACAAAAAATATAGGGTGGACTTTCCTGCTACTATATTTAACATTTTCAAAGGAAAACACTCGGACACGTTTGATTTTATCAGACTAAAAATTAACTCATTGTGCTCTACTTTTACGGAGAATTTTCTGAACAATTGTATCAGCTGGTTAGTACACTAAAGAAAAAGCAACTTGGATTACTTATTGTCACCATCCTCAGCACAACAGCTTTCGTAAAGTGAACATTCTCTGCACTTAGAAGAATGAAAACATATCAATGATCAACACAAAGCTAAGAACATCTTACCTGTTTAGCACTTCTATAAATTAAAAAGGGACTTCTTCATAAATTGATACAATCTGCTATATTATGAAGACATAATAGACAACGTCACAAAACAAGAAAGAAGAATGAACTGTATGTTTAAGTAACACATTTCTGTAGCTACTGTCACTATGAAAGAATGCTATAATAATACTTATTAAAACTTTGTAGCGCTGAACTGGAGAATTTGCTATGGTAACTTTGAACCATCCTGTTACGGTTACGACCAAATTGAACTAAATACACAATGTCGCCAACATAAGGACATGACGTTGGTCTGTGGCGTCATTAGAAGGAGAAATTAGTTTTTTTTTTTTTTTCCTCTCTACCTCCTTCATTCTGAACATTACTAAGAGATAGCACCACTGTTAGCGATAAGATGCACTTGCGTAAATAATGCGAGTAGATTATGTGTCTTAGATGAGGAGCTCACGACAGGAACAGTTTTGCTATGGCACATGTGCGGACCTCTCATGCAGTGTCAGCATGATCCTTACTTGAATTTATTTTCGTGTGTACATTCCAGATCAAGTCAAGAACATCCTTTCTTGCTCCGGTTATGCATCTTTCATATACGAAGGTTAGGTTAGGTTAGTTTAGGTTTTCATTAAACAAGTTCGTGCATGCGCAGACAGCCAAGATAATTCTGTCGGTCATGGCCCTTATGATAGTTTTTGTTTCGTAATATTGATGAATGGTGAATAAATTCATGGCCACTAAAAGTTTTGTTTGTAAAAGACTAGGTAGGTATGTTCTCCAGACCACAAATAAAACTGCAACACGGTCATAATTACGTACTTAACGTTTTGGCGAACATTAATCGGAAATTTACTTTCCTTCATTTGAATGATATTCCCTGAAACACACCTTCCCCCCCCCCCCCCTTTATTTCGTTGTGATAACCTACTTTAAGATCTTACTACATCTGCATTTTTTTATGCATTCAAAACACTGTCGTTATACTGCATTAACCTTGCACTTAACTTATGGAGTGAATTATTTAAGAACATAGTGGTGAATTTTACTACTGTACCACCATTTTGATTGTCTTTTGTTTGACATAGTTTGGTATGGCCCAGTGACTAGTGGCCAGCGAGCAACGTTGAGTACCGACATTGGTCTACCATGCGTATTTTCCAGTTGTTCCCTTTGTAGTACTGTAACTAAAATATATTTAACATTCATTTTGAGAAAAATGTCGAATGAGTCATGATTAATATTTTAAAAAATGTAAGTAAGTAAATTTCAGAGCATACTCACACAAAAAATTCACCACACACTCAATTCAGTTCTCTTCATGTATCTCTAGGAGTATGCATACTGCTGTTTGAGAAACACTATTCTACTTCATGTATTTTATTCTTCAATGAAGCTGTTACATTGTATTGTTAATCTGAAACTTCTCAGTTTCAATAAGTTCTTTTATCAGTAATACTGTATGTGTAATTTTCTACAATAAAATTTAGTTTTTGAACTACTGTAACTCGTTCTTTATATTTGTATATTTTGTAATAGCTAATTTTAATGAACAAAAGCATTATTCTGATTCTCAAAAAAACACAACTTGCCCATATCATACCTTATACAGCATGCCTTCGTCATCTGCGCCATCTAGAGAACAGACATCCCATTCATCTTTTGAAGCACCCTCTGCCATCAGACTCTAATGAAAAGAAATATGTTGTGATGTATTAGAGGGTCTACTACTTTCAGTGCTAAAGAATAGATAGAATAATAAAAGGTCCAGTTAAGGAAGGAAATAATTGGCTTCCCATACAATTGTCCAGACAGAATGATTTATGCTGCACAACAATCCATCCAGCATTGCAATATTTGCTGTAGTCTACTTCGTGTAGATTTGTACAGGATGCACATCTTCATTTCTTAGAGACCTAGAGACTGAAAAGTGTTCAAAGTCTGAATCTAATGATGTAGGGTTATAACATGTCCAAGTTTCAATTTATAGATTTCTTTAACACAATGATAGCTGTTATGGAAGATATCGTTCAGGTTAAACAAGTGCAGAAGTAGTTCCCTTCAGACTCTGCTAATACACCTTCAATTTTATTGTTTTCCGCTTTTCTAGCTGTTTCTTAAGCTTACTAACATAACTTAGTGTGACATTATGAATATCTCACGCTAGTGTACACTCGAATTTTTTTATGTTAGGTTTTGTTAGTGTAGGGTAAAAACTTAATTCTGTAATTATTGCGTTACCGGTACCACGTTAAATACAAATGTATTTACATCCATTTCTAGTTGAGTCATATGTATCACAGACAAACAAAAAAAAAAGTATCGATACTGACGCTTATTTCACATCGAAAATAAGGGTCGAAAGTTGCTGTGAAAATGGTGGCCACCAGAGAGGTGGAGGAATCTGTGACAGGTTAGGTTAGTTTAGGCTTTTGGTATGCCTTGCATATACGAATCTGTGTTAGGTTAGATTAGTTTAGGCTTTTGGTATGCCTTGCATATACGAATCTGTGATGGGTTAGGTTGTGTTAGTTTAGGTTTTGGTATGCATTGCATATACTCAAAATTATCTAAGAATGTGTCCATTCTTACTGACCGCCATCCTTTGGTAACGCTATTGTAAAGATTTACCAAAAGCTTATATTAGGTTAGGCTCGCTTAGCTTACAGCAAACATTCTGATGGGGGTAGATAAAAAAGTTAATTTTTTTTTTCTTTCACCATGTTAATAATTTCAAAAGAAGTGCTTATACAAATTTTGACGACTTGACCGCAATTACGAGAGCAGTAAAAAAATAAGTTCGTCAGTGGCCGTTAACACAAAGAAAACACAATTTCATTGGAAAAAATTTATTGGAACAGTCACAGCAACTGTTGAGCTATTTTTCAACATATTTCCCATCGGAATTGAGACATTTGTCATATGGGATCGACAGAGAAGTGCAGATGGCTGTCAAATGCTGGTTCCGATCCCAGGCGGCTGACTTATATGACACAAGGATACAAAAATTGATCCCATGGTATGACAAATGTCTCAATTTCGGTGGGGGATATGTTGACAAATAGCGCAACAATTGCTGTATTTGTTTCAATAAATCTTTCCATGCAATTGTGATTTTTTTCTGTAAACGACCCCAGGGAAAATCACTTTCTGGTTCCTCATAATTGCGGTCGAGTGGCCAAAATTTTTATAAGCACTTCTTTTGACATTATTAACATGGTGGAAGAAAGTATTTAACTTTTTTATCTGGCCCCATCAGAATGTTTACTTGTTAGCTTAGAAGATGTCAAGAGCCCCTATCCCGATGGTCTACGATAAGATCCGGGCGACAGGGATTGAGTTCGGTAATTTTCAGGTGCTGGGAAAGGCAGTTAATTTTTTGTTTAGCGACGTCAGTACTGGTCGACAAGTTACTGTAATGACGGATATACAAACGAAGTCAGATTACAAAAAACTGTTTATTTCATTAGCCTATCATTTGTTCTATTTTAGGCTGACTATTTTTAGTGCTTATCCATTAAATTATGTGCATACTGGTATTTCACATAACATTGCATGTTCTTCATTCCTACGGTTTTTTTTTTCGCTCGAAACCACCATCACACTCATTATGACGCACTTATCATTTCAAACGTAATTTACTACCAACATTTCCGAACAATTCTGTTTAAAAAGATGCCGATATAAAATACCGGTCCTAAAATATTAAACTTCATCTCTGACATTACCAGTACTAAACAAAAATCACCAGGCTTTGAACATCCTGCACAAATTTGTATATGCAATTCATGACAAAAACCTAATCTAACCTAACCTGTCACAAATTCGTACCTATATAAAAGGCATAACAAAAACCTAAATTACTCTAACCTAATCTGTCACAGATTCGTATATGTAAGGCATAATGTGAGTGTACATTAGCGTGAAACTTTCGTAATGTCGCCTAAGTTATGTTGGTATGACTGGTAAGACAATCGGCATGATTTATTATTTAAAAAATGGTTTATTTAACGACGCTCGCAACTGCATAGGTTATATCAGCGTCGCCGGTGTGCCGGAATTTTGTCCCACTGAATTTCTTTTATAGCCACTAAATCTAGTGACATGAGCCTGTCGCATTTAAACACACTTAAATGTCATCGTCCTGGGCCGGGATCGAACCCGCAACCTCGGGCACAGAAGGCCAATGTTACACCAACTGTGCCACCCAGGGCGACTGATTATTATTTTTATTTTACTCCCTCCCCCCCCCTTAGGTAAATGTTTATATTTGAGGAAGTAGATCTGCAGCATTTTGTTAAAATTCGCTCTTGCAAAGTTGGTAGTAGGCTACATTATTTATGTATAGGCTCTAGTGAGAATAAAGAAGTAAATAAATAAATAAATAAAGGGCAAAAGTAAACTTCAGCTTTCCCTGCTTAGGTCCTTATTAAGTAACCGTAATTTTACCGAAGTCAGAAAAATAGATGATATTTTTAGAAATACTTAAATGAAGGCTGAAAGTTGGGCCTAAAAACGGATAATGCCTGGTAAAAAAAAAGGGTAATATAGCAACTCTTTATCTGGCTGAACCGTTTCCCATCAGAGAAAAATTCTACATATACGCCACTATTTCTAGGGCACAATTAAGTTACATACCAGACTTAAATTTACAACTCACGATACTTTATTCAATTTTTTATTGCACTCAAGGCCGCAAAGAGCATAAATGCTCATCCTATCATATTCAGTATTATTATTATTTATTTTGTTTTTTTTTTTTTAGTTCAAGTAATGTCCAATATTTACTTAAAATACAAATAGAAAAATAACGAGGTAAAATAATTACCGTATATTACAAACTCCAAATCTACACAGATTTTGCACTGTTACGTAGTCTATTTGGTAAGATACAGGTATAAATACTCGTGAACCATTCAATCACTACAGTCTAAGACAATGATTTGAATTTCACTGGCCGATATTACGAACCACTTAGCTTGAACTTGAAACTGTATATTGTTGATTAGACATTCTTATTGGCGTATTCAAATACTGGAGTAGAGCCTTTACGAAAGCAGTGATGCCAACAGTAACTTATTCACTAAACAAATGTGAAAATGTTGCATTATGTATAAGGTTGCCATCTTTCAAAAGCGAAAAGTAGCGACACTGCATATTAGTAGAGGGGAAGACATAGTGATAATAGGGTACCGGTAGGTTGGCCAGTTCCTTTCTCCTGTCATTGCATACATCGCCAATTAACTACATCTTACACTAATCAGGAGATGCAGACAAACAAATTGTTCTTCCTCTGACTCACACGTATCGTCAAGTGAGATGTACTGCCTGATAATAGATGTAGCCTACATATCTTTGTTGTCCCTCCCCTACTGAGCTCTAAAAAAAAAAAAAAACCAATAATTGAGTAGTACTACTAAATAATAAGATGTGAGAACTGTACCTTTAGTATTAAAATATCTCAATTTTATAGATGCTTAAGAAATAAAAGACGAGATATGTTGGGACTAATTCAGGAAATTGTTTGTGCCAATAGCAGTGCCTTGTACCATTAGGAATGTTATAGAAAATCTAGTGTTTTAAACCACTGCATAATTAAACGTTAATATTTTCAGTATATAAAGACTATACGGGAATTGACAGTTTCTTTTATTATTTTTATTATTATTATTATTATTATTATTATTATTATTATTATTATTATTATTATTATTTACTAGGTATTATTGGACTGTCTTGATACTTGATTATGAACAAAAATTATGTATGCTGGTGTGAATCAGCTATAGGATTTTGCGTAGAACTATGTTGTATGTGTTGGGTAATAAATAAGAAAAATTTGGACATGTGGTCTCCAATTGCATTTTCTCAGAAATTGCTTTGTACTTTCAGATTTATATGTTAGCATAGTATGGTATGTGTATAATATGTTATAGATAGTCATATTTGAAATTGTTACTATAGGTATAGTGTTGTGTATTACAGGTGCTATGTTAGGTTCAAGTTTGCTGAGTGTGATGAAGTTCGATATAAGCCCTGCAAAAGGAGGCATGTCGTGTTTGTAACACTTTGTAGAAATGTTCGATGTCCTTCACTCCCACACCTTCATGTTTTAAGGATTTTAGCACAGAGCTTGCAATTAGTTATTTATATGAAATAAGACAAAAGTTTGTAATGTCTTGGCTACCTCTCTCATGTTGGAACAATGCAAGACACTATAGTCCCGTCGCTCTTATTTCTGGCAGCCAATCACGTTGCAGGTCAGCTACATTTAAACGTGTGCGTCTTGTCATTCGCTATTGATGATGTAATGAATTTCCTAAGGCTCGATAAATAATACAATCGCCCGCCATTTTGGCTCTTTCGTTGGCGTTCGCAGAAATCACACAAGGACGTTATTTGCCGCTCAATTACAGTGCATTTGATTTATTATCATAGGAGCTACGACATGATAATATTTAACGGTGTGGCAAATAGATTCCTCGTATGGTAGCTCGGCAACGAAAGAACAAAAATGGCGAACGATACTACCTACGTAGACTTTATAGAGCCTTCACTTCCTAAGACGTAAGCAAAGAGGGGGAGTCACGCCGGAAATAACAGCGACACGACTATAATAGGCGATACTTCCCCGTAACAACTTTTTCAAGTAGGCTCTACATTTGTAATGTTTGTAGACTTTGAAGCATATGAGATTTTCTGTCCAAAGCATTTCTTCTCAGATGATTCTTAAATTATTACTTAATAAAAAGAAAAAAAAAAGTATCCCCGTAACATGCCATGAAGGCACTTGAGGGGCATGGAGGTAGAGCCCCATGCTTTCCATGACCTCGGCACTAGAATGAGGTGGTGTGGTCAGCACCACGCTCTGACCGCCTTTTACTCCCTGGGAAAGACCCGGTACTCAATTTTATAGGAGGCTGAGTGAACCTCGGGGCCATTCTGAAAGTTTGACGAGAAAAAATCCTGTCACCACCTGGGATGGAACCCCGGACCTTTCAGTCCGTAGCCAGCTGCTCTACCAACTGAGCTACCCAGCCGCCAAATTATTACTTAATAATTAGAAATAAGAGGAACCTAATAAGACAAAAGAAAAAATACCAAAGTACACAGAAAATAACTGTAAAAAATTTACTTTATTTAATAAAACATACCCACAATAACAAACATAAATATCTCATTTTTAATTTTGTTTCATATTACTTCAAAATATACATTTAACCAAAATATCTTGAAATAATATAAAGCAGACAATATAAAATATATAAAGTAGAATGTGTAATAATTATATTCAGTTTTAAACTCTGGATTGAATAGGACATTTAGAAACAATGGTAAATATATGATGATCACATAAACCAGGGGCCTCATACACATGGCTTTCAGTTTGTTTTATTTGGTCTTCAACTATTTTAATTTTAAACATTTCTGTTGTGGAAGAAACACTTTATGTGAAGTTTAATAAGACTCCATGTTAAATTTGTTTCGAATCCTCTGCTTAGTCCATGATAACTGCTGCGAAATATTACAGCATCTGCCAGGCTTTATTGTTATTAGTGAGTAGATTAGGTTATGTTAGAGTAAAAGGACAAACATTTCCATATCTGCAATTGTTCTTCGAAATCATTCAATTTTATCTACAGCTCGGCTGGTTCAGGTAGAATCTGATTGCCAGTCGAAAACAAAAGACATTATGAACTAATATTAAAAATTTTCCTATTTTCTCTTAGGGGAAAAATTTAAAGCAATTATCATTGGCACAACTGCTTGCGAAATTATGAAGTTAATGCCATTAATAACAACAAATGATAATAATGCAGGGTAGTAGTCTTGTCTTATTAATATCTAATTTATACAATATGGTTGTAGAATGTTGTACTCAAATACATATTAATTTTTCACGCATACAGTTTTGAATCTGAGACCCCTGACATAACCTCTGTGAGCCAAAAGCACAGTAAAACATACAGTGGTAAGATGGGATACCCATTTACGGACATATTACATAAAATATGATCACTTAAGTAAATAATGTGCACATTTTTTTCCCCTATCTTTTGGTCACAGATCTTATCTATCTAATTTAGAGATGCTTGGATTCACTCTATATGACTAAATAACAATAAAAATGTGATATCAAAAATAGTTACAAAAACATAGTCAAAAGTATTCACTGAGAGGTTACACTCTGTCTTTGTATCATTACACAAAAAATCTGAAATAAGGCTGTAAATTTAAATATTCTTAATTAATATTTGTAGTTTAACAATAACAATACTTGAGATACTGTAATTTATATGCCTGAACATGTTCACAAAAGAGAGTACACAAGCTTCAACAAATTACATTTTTTACCATTCTTGAAAAAATTAAATCCTGGAGATGACATTGCATTTTACACAACTGCTACAGATGTGATTAAAAAAACAGGCTCTGAATATTAACGGCTCAAGCATTATAAAAATACCATAAAAGGGACCTTAAAACAGTTAAAAATGACTCGCAACTTAAGAGTGCCCTAAACATGTACCAAATATGCTATAATTATACAACTTCCCAGGGGGGGGGGGGGAAATAGTGTATTTAAATATCAACTGGAATTCATGTAGGGGCAATGCTAGGCAAGTATCTACCATATTTTCCCCCCCCCCCTCCTCCCAAATGCACAGTAATACTGAAAGTGCAAATAACACTTTTTTTTTTTTTTTCAAGAACACTTTCGACTAAATTACTTTAATTACTGTTACATTTACCCCACAACATTTCATAGCAATTGCATTACAGCTTCTCTTATCACTGTGGACCTACATAAACAGTGTTTTAATTTGTTTAATATATTTTTTAACGCAATAGTACGGGAATTTAGAAACTCAAGACAAGGTCATAGAACTATGAATCGAAATTTGTGTCTGGACATACTGACTTTTGCAAACGATTTGGTTTTGCTAGTCACTTCAGAAGATGATTTACAATGATCAGTCTATAGTTTAAAATTAATAGCTGATAAACATCGCATGGAAATACCAAAGGAAAAACAAAAACAATGACAATTTGCGGCAAAGAACCTGTATGAAGCAAAATTTGTATAAATGGTAACATTTTTAGAGAGGGTTAATGAATTCAATTATCTTGGTTTCAAGCTTTCACAAAAAAAAAATTTTAATTCAATAAATCTGCAGGCATTATCAACAGTATAATGAAACATTCTTTAGTCTAAAAACATACCTGCAATCGTCTGTACAAGACCTTAGCAAGACCTGTCCTTTGTTATAGCAGTGAAGCTTGGACCTTACAAAAAGCAATGAAAATAGAATTACTGCCAGTGAAATGAAGTTTATGTGCCGAACAGCAGGCTACACTAAATGGTATCAAAAGAAATGAAAACATCCTACAAGAACTGGGAATGGAACCTGTACTGCAGTATATTCATCAATATCAAGACAACTGGCTTCGCCATGTCAAGCGTATGCCTAGAACAAGGATTCCTCGAGCAATCTTGAACTACAGACCAACAGGGAAAAGGTCACTGGGTCGTCCAGTGAAGAGATGGTAGGAAAACTTTTGTAGACCGGAATAATCCTTCTAGGACTATCACCTGTTAGGAAGATGATGATGATGATGAATATTTTTTTAAAGTGTGGAATAAGTTTGTTTAATTTTGTTTCGTATCTGGGTAGTGCATAAAGGTCAATGTAAGGCCGTGTCTCAAAGCTCAAGTCCGTACAACACACTAGTGACTAGCAACTAGGTGACTTGTAAACTACATACTAGGGAGCTTTGGACATGTATGCTTGAAACATGGCCTTCTTCATTGACTATTTTTCTGAAAACCATGACATCACAGTGCAACATTGAATTAAGAAGGCAGTGTCCTAATGCAGTTTCATTACGACTTATGTGGAAAAGATAAGGGCTTAATATATTACAATAATGTTTAAAACATTGTACAAAAGGTACTAACAATGTCAATGTTCAAAGTTAACGTGTTATTCTACACTATATTTACATTATTTCACTTCCAAAGCATTTTAAAATTTCATAACCGCAATTGCTGATGAGGTATCCATGTTTGTTTAGTGAACAAGTCAACAATCAAGCAAGCATTTTCGTTTACTAGCTACTAGGGACTTGATTGCTATGCACTATGTAGCTTTGGATCATAACTTCTGACGTCACATCCGGCTATTTAGTCAACAATCTAGTTCACTTCAGCTGAAAATGTAGCTTTGAGACACGGCCTAATTGTATGCTAGTTAGCACCAATATACAATGTTTCATAAATTATAGGTACAAATTGCAGGGATGACTTGAGGATGATGAAACAAAGCAAAAAGTCCTCGGCATAAGAAGGTACTGTAGTTGCCAACCACACTCCAATCACCTTTTACACCTAGGAAAGATCCAGTAGTGCCTTTCTGGAAACAAGAAGAATCTTATATATTATTTTAATGTACCAGAGTACATATGATATTTCCATGCAGATATTCTGCATCATCATACAATTAAATTTTTCTCCATTCCATTACTCTTTCATCGTAAGAAGAATCTTGCCACCATCTGGGATTGAACACAGAACCTTCCAATCCATAGTCAGTTAAAATAAAAGATAACATGTCATTAAAATCCAGGTCCTGTTTATTGTAATCACATGCAATGTTGAAGTAAATGTAATCTATTCCATTTATCATATATATCTATCGATTTAACATTCATTTCAATTACAGATGAAAGTCGTTGAAAAAAAATTTATAGGACACTATTATTTGTATCAGTCATGAAGTTGATAAAAAAAATTAACAAGATACACATAACAAAAATAATTATGAACATAAAACAGCTTAGAATCCAGGCAACCCTACATTTCATGTCATGACATTCCTCCATATTTACATTTTGAATAGTTAGGTCACCATAGGACATCTAACTTCAGTATATGAGCAGGACAATTCTAATATGAGACAGGTAAATCTAACAAGAAAATATAATATTATAAGTTACTTTTTAATTACTTTCTATACCTAAATGATCACGTCTTGGGTATTCAAGAATATCTACTAAAAATAAAGCATTGACATACTGGGATAGGTTTTTCTGCAAGTGCACTTACCATTTAGGCCCAAAAATAAAATAACTTGGAGCTATATCACAATATAATGGGATGTTTGAACTATATCTATGGCTCAGTATACACAGTGCACTATCACTTCAGGATCACATGGGATCAACAAAAACAGAACAGTACAGGAAGCAGTAATCATTAACAGCTATCTATATACAGTAATAACACAGTCACGAAGCTCAATACGTAGTAAATATGCATCCATAGATAGTTGCTAACCACTAGGATCGCTACTATCGCCTCATCACAGACAATGCGAAATAGTACCTGCATAGCCTATTGTTCCTAGTACCCTCACAACTCAAGCTTCGTGACTGTATATACTAGACTATGGTAATAACCAGACAGCGGATTTTCGGTCCCTACACAGTGACAAGATGTCACGTCCCTTGGCGTATGGAGGGGGTGTAGCAATGAGTCCAGTGACCTCCCTGCAACTGACACACATTTAACATTCAGTAACAGGACCCAAAATCCGCTGCATGGTAATAACCTCCGAACTGTGGCTTGCAAATACTACTTGGGAGATAACTATTGTCTTATTTGTAAAGTTTATTTAACACTCTAGAAGGGATAAGGTGCAATGCTGTTTATTTCAAGCTAATTAATAAATTCATAATAAAACGTTTATATCTTCTCAAATATATACAGTAGAACCTCTATTATCCGTGGTAATGAAGGGGGTGGACTGGACGGTTAATCGAAAAAATCGGATAATCCGTACCATAAAATATTTGCATAATTCCTTACTACAGTCTCATAATATTCCTCCGTAATGCTGTGTTTAACATGCTAGATAGTGAATTAGAAGTTCACTAATTTAATTCTGGTTGTCAACGACAGGTTTATAAGGGCCAAGTAAGTTCCTTAGGATGGTTGTTTGCGGAAGGATAGAAATAGTAGAGGGTGAAATGGGGCAGCTCCACCTTTTAACAATGGGCAGTGTTTGCTATCATAGCAGGATTTATCCAATGATATCCTCTATAGAGATAATTTTATTATACACTGTGGTGAATGCTTCAGTTTTTTTTTTTTATTGCCCCATAGTTTTAAGTATTTTCTGGCTCTTGTTGTAGATCTACATACGTTATACACTTTTAGCCACCGGCATGGCTCAGTCGGTTAAGGCGCTTGCCTGCCGGTCTCAAGTTGCGTTCGGGCGCGGGTTCGATCCCTGCTTGGGTTTTTTCCGAGGTTTTCTCCAACCGTAATGTGAATGCAAGGTAATCTAGGGCGAATCCTCGGCCTCATCTCGCCAAATATCATCTCGCTATCACCAATCTCATCGACGCTAAATAACCTAGTAGTTGATACAGTGTCGTTAAATAACCAACTAAAAAAAAGAGAAAGTTATACAATTTATCATTATTTTTCATTAAATCACGCACAGTTGTAACTCCAATCACGTATTCTGATGCGAAATGAACCGCGGTTTTTATTCTTTTCCCAAACCTCTCAATTATTTGTATTTTTATTTTGATACTTAGCAAAACACTTTTCACACCCGTGGAAGATATTTTGCATTCAAGTAGTAGGACAAGAACTGAATGCTGCACAGGTTTGCTATATATTGTGCGGAAGTTCTTGGGACTATTTCTTTGAAAGCAGGTAGTGACTATTTTACAAGTTGGGAAAAATACCTTCAAGTAACGTTCTTATTGCTTGCAGTAGTACTATGTAAAGGTAAAGGCTTTTAATAAAACATTCTAGAAAAAATAGGATTGTAATATAAGGTATAGTGCTAAGTTTCTTACACGTTTAATTCTGTAGTAAAGAAAGAAAGAAAGAAAAAAGAAAGAAAGAGCAACAGAAAGACAGTCGGATAATCCGCTGATCGGTTAATACGGTGACGGATAATCAGGGTTCTACTGTATTTTGATTAACGTTTTGAAACTAGTTACTGAAGTTCTTGTGATCAGACAGAGATACGTGATACTTAAGACTGCTCATATAGATCTTAGATTATATCTCTGCCGGTCAATGGCTGTTAAATTTCAAATAGCTTATCTTACAACGTGGGCGTCAGCATATTGAAAAGCATTACAACTTTCCTCCCATCCCCTCACTTCCCCACCGCAAATGTGACGTTGCACAGAGGCAGAGATAAAATCCGAGATCTGTACACAATGCTACTAGAAAGAAAACTTTCCACATTGCACGTGGTTCACCATAATACCTACAGATGGTACATTCTGCTGGCTGTGATATTTGAGAATAATGACATTCTTTCTATGCAAAATAAAATGGTGAAAAGTGTCTTTACTAGTTATTACAGTCGCCATATACCTGGCTGTAACTTTGCAGCTGTTTTTTTTTTAAACTTGTTTTCTTGAAATATTTGATTTCAGTATATTTTAATTTCAACACTAGCTTGTTTCATATTAACTTATATAGCATACTTCAACTACCATACTGAGAGCTCCGAATTTCCGCATAATTTTTACAAAGCAACCTGCAGTTTGGTGCACTTGTCACATAATGCAACAATTTGTTATAATCTTACTTCCACTTATATTCTTATCTATAATTTGTACAATCTATTTGATGTACTGCCACTATCTTAAATCCTAATATAATTTCTTAACTCTTACTTTGTGCTGTAAGTTTTCCATACTACTGCATAAACAGTACTTGCTTTAATTTTTGCAATATGAAGAACAATAGATTTTGTAACAAATCCAACAAATTCTCTTGTTTTCTGTATGTCTATTATCTTTCATCTTTAATTTAAATCTTTCCACTTTCTTCTTCTTACTACATAATTCAGCTCTGTTACATATACAAAGTAGAGTCAATAATTTTGTGGATTAGTGATCGTGTGATACCGGTACTATAGTCGCGACGCTGTTATTCCCGGCGTGACTCCTCCTCTTTGCTTACGTCTTAGGAAGTGAAGTCTTTTGCCACACCGTTAAACATTATCATGTCGTAGCTCCTATGATAATAAATCAAACGCACTGTAATTCAGCAAATAATTGAGCGGCAAATAACGTGTGCTTTCTGCGAACGCCAACGAAAGAGCCAAAATGGCGGGCGATTATATTAAGTATTTATCGAGCCTTAAGAAATGAATAACGTCTTCCTCAGTGAATCACAAGACGCACACGTTTAAATGTAGCCGACCTGCAACGCGATTTGCTGCCGGAAATTAGAGCAACCAGACTATACTATGCAGCATGTGTACAAGTAGTGCCACCTATGTATCATTCATTAATGACAAGTTATTAATCTATGTTTGTGGTTATGTGAATAATGTTACATTACTAAAGGTGATACAGTGATACTGACTAACAGTAAGTCCATCATATGATTCATATGAGCATATGAAAAACAAACCAATATTAAATTAATGTCATCAATGTTCAGGTGAAACAGTAACCAAAATTCTGAAAATACCAATGTTCTCATGTCATTAACATTTTTCTGACACAGCACCTTGTAATTTCTTTGTTCAGATAGTTCTTGTGAAATACTTTCATGTTATCTTCGGTACAGGAAGTTATCACAGCTGCAGTCGAATCTAAACAGTGGTTCTTGAGGACTTTTAAGCAGTGTATCAGTACTGTTAGAAAAGCATCATGGCTAACAAGAGTACCTAACTTTAAAGATGAATGTGCATAACAGGCACAATTACTAACGTGTTCACAGTAGTTGTAGTATAGAAAAAATACTGACTCTACTATGTATATCAAGTTATTCTCTTCACAGATCTCTACAAATCTATTTGATTGCATTCCTTAATTGTAAAATATTTGGAAGAATCTTTCTTAAATATATTGAGCCACTTTGAGCAGTTTAAAATTTAAGACCTGAATGAATGTTCCTTAATATTTTAATTTGAACATAACTCTTTATGGTACTTTCATCTTTGAGAAATGTAATAAAATTTTATATCAGCATAACAAACACTCATAGGTAGTATACAGAGTGGATGGTAACCTCTGCACTAAAATGAAACTGGTAATAGATCATGAGGAGAGATTTGAAAAATCGAAATAAGCTTTTTCTGTAACATTCACCATTTTAGAGGAAACTGTTGTTTCTATGAAGCATTTGGCAATATCATAGCTGCTGCAATATCTCTAAGTAAGAGCGGCTTGCACTCCTTACCATCCCCTTCCCCCTCTGTGTAATCAGTCGGTAACATGCTATGTGTGCTGCATTGCAAGATTTATTTGAACGATTTTTGCTATTATTCAATTTAAATTCATGACTAAATGCTTTAATTTGCAAAAAAAAGATTCAAGACATTAATCATTGTTTTTACCTATCTGTTTATATAGCAATCAGCTATTTTTCTCGGACCATTACTGCAATAGAGCGCTGAAAACATTGGGCGAAAGCTATTTTTTTTCTGCTTAACAGTGCTTCATCAAAGGAAAAGTGCAATAACGGTTTTGTTATATTTAACCTGTAGAATCACCTCTTAAATTTTGGTGCAGAGGTCACCATCCATCCTGTATAGGTCTTTTACTGTTTTAAGGGTTGTGAGCTGAACTTTAATTACATTATTTAGTAGTATCACAGTTTCCTACAGGTGAGATATGTCCATTAGAAATGCCAACAGCTACCAATGCTTGAAGTAGGTTTAGAAACACCTTATCTAGGGTCACACGTCCATTTAACAAAAGTATTGGGTAATACTATACATGTATATTGCTTGTAACTAACACAAATTAATAGTATCAATATTAGTAACTGTAATCTTACGGCCTGCTTTCAAGTGAAAAGAAGATGACAACTGAATTTTTAATTGCTTATTTTACGACGGTTTATCAACTGCTATGGATTATCTAGCATCTGAAGGATATAAAGGGATAATGGCTGCAAAATGAGTCCAGAAAAAAAAAAAAAAACGCACACGCACACGCACACACACACACACACACACACACAAAAATCAATTTTGAAAGCATCACAATAACGTTCTCTATTATTTGTATAATGAGGAAGTAAAGTTTATATGTGATATTATTTAATGCTGGTTTCTTACAAAAATATGTTTTCCAATTTGTCTAATAGCCTGTAATTTACAGCCTCAATATCATTATGCTTCCGGGTTTATGTTTATCTGCATATACGTGCAATATCTCTCTACAGTCCTTTATGTTTTAAAGCATTTTGAGTGCAACTATTTTGCAAACCATAGCTCTTACAATTGTGAAATTGCAACCAAAATTTCGCACTTAATTCTCGGAATTCATGATGATTAGAAAAATTTTGCTTTCTTAGATATAATAAAGATAAAATAATTGAGAAATATATTTTGTATTTGATGTAAGATAACTCTATGTACTTGCTTTAATAAATCGTTAATAGATTATGTCAACAGGATTGCTGCATTCTTACCTGTATCAATAATCGTATGTATTACAGTGTAATATGTGAATTTATTATTCTACGAGAGATATTTCCCATTTTAAACATTAAATTTTTTGACAAAACTTAGTGAGAAGCAATAATAAATTTTATTAAGTTTAAATTTTAAGTTTTTAAAGATAAATAGCAGGCATTTGAGTAAATGTGTTCGACTCTCAGTTACTCGTATTTACTGAGATTTAAAATAACTCCAGACACTGAATTGACTCACTGTAACAAAAAAAGGGAAAGTTCTTTACAAATATATTCAACTTTTATTGGCTGTAAGATCGATGGTATGTGTTAATAGGAACTGGAAGACCAAACAAATGCAGTCAGTGATGTGAAAATGAAGTGTAGTCTTCAACATCGAATTTTTATTTGAGAAACCTTTAAGTGAAAGTAAAGTAAAAAATATTACATACAAAATTCTCAGATTCTCTAATTTTTTACAAAACAGTGGCAAAATTCCATTTGAATGATTGTCAAATAAAAAAAAAATAATGGCAGCAATCGGCAGAGCACAATGATTATATTTTATTTATGTATTTATCAACCTTGTTTGGCCATGGCAGATTAGTTGCATATACTGATTATTTAATTGATGACCTAGCATCTGCTGAACAGGCATAAAATCTGCAAGGAGTAATATTTCAGTGAGGAATATACGCCATGTTTTCCATCATTTTTGAGGTTCAATTTATAATCACAATTTGTGATTTGTTCAAATTTAGCAGATAGCGGAATTTTGAAAAACTTAATATGAATTTAATAAAATGATACATAACGTACTGTCTGTCCGAGTGGTTATGTCACAGGGTCATCAAAATGTGGGAAATCACGTGACAGTTCCTTACTTAATGGGGCCCTTTCTGTTTAAGTTATTTTAAACATTTGTATAATATTACGTAGAAGCAGAATTTCGAACAGCAAATGTTTTCAGGAAATAACTAAGACAGTTCAGCCACAAGCCTTTATAGAAGGGCTAGCAGAAACAGGTAAGGGAAACAGAGATTCGACATAACCACTCGGTTGGACAGTAATTAGAAGCTGAAAATTGTGTGACAGATTTTGAAATGGGAAGTAAAATAATTGGCGATGTTTATTCCAACAATTTCCTTGGTTTAGTGCACTGTTTCCTAATAATATAATTTAACCTCAAAACTGGCGCCAACTTCATGCCTTCAATATATTCAAAAGCGTATCCAGATAGACTCATCGAAGTTGCTCGTCACCTAGCAATTACTCATCAATGTTTTCTGCCAAATGCAACCAACAAAATGAGCAAAGCATGTCTTCACTGAGAAAAATTAAATTAAATTGGAACTAGTCCTTGAAAGTAGTTACACCATTTACCCAGCAGGTGAGTGTGTAAGAAATTTGAGCATTGATGAGCCACAAAACTGCTTAAAATTTGAGCGAATTTTTCTTTAACATCTGGCATAAAGAATTACTCTATTGGGGTTCAGGAACATGTTCCAAGTAGATAGTCGTAGTTTTGAATGTTAACTGTAAATTTTACTGTTTGAATTTTGGAAGGCAGCAGACAGTGGCATATGAAAGTACTTCCAAGTAAATACGGAATGTTTTATCATCAACAAAACAGTAGATTTTTTCTCAGAAGTGTGGTATTGCACTTAATTGCAATTTAATCGAAATTGGGTTTGTTTGACAGATTCTCATAAAATAGCTGTACATTAAATTACATCAAAATATACCAACAGAAAGCAGACTTTTTAATTTGGACAGATACTGCAAACATATTAGGTATAATGCACTCCTGTAAAAATAATTTAATTTAAATAGAAAGAAAATAGCGAGGCACTGCTAACTGAATACATTCATACAGATAATAAAATATTATTATAGATCAATCGTTATTACAACATTCTACTCTGCTGTAAGTTCTGTATAAATGATGAAATGAAAATACAATACATCCAAGTTATAACATTTCGAGATAAATCTTAGGACCATTAAACGAGTTAGTGGCAAGAAACCCGAATTATTCATTACCGATACTTAGCTACAAGAATTTTAAGATTTTTAAAGGTTTTTCTTTTACTAGGACAATTGTACAATTAATAATTTCAAAGAAAAAAATTCTTAAGACTGAAAATGGTAAATCTTTGATTTCTTTGTTTGTAACGCAAGAATTTCGATGGAAAAATAATGCCAAAAATGAAACCAGGAGGGATGGATGTAGTTCAGGTGGAGAAATTACTGCTATCATTTCACTCTAGAAAAGATATTATTTTGGCACCACACTACGAACAAGTTATCCAATGGAAGAAGAAACCTTCACAATATCCAATTTTAATTCTTATGTATAACTTTTTTTAATACAAAACAGGAATGTCAACCATTATTCATTTAAATATAATGATATAATATTATTACAATTTACTCTCATGTATTTTATACTTTCATGGCATATCACCTCTTTTTAAACACACAACTTTTACCACAGCCATGATAATAATTCCTGCACTGTTCCATTAAAGCATTTGGACATATTTTTCCACATAATATATTACACGTGTGTTTCATACAATCAGAATGTTCATGAAAAGCTGGAAACCCATCATTTACATACATATTCCCACGAAATGTGTAATATTTTAAAGCACATGAAACAAGCCAATATATTACTTGGATTTTGCAAGAGACTGTTTATGAAAAATATTCACAGTCTTAGAAATGACATACGTGTTTGACATCTGTCAAATAAATGCTGTAAAACGACTCTGTAAAAATACAGTAATTTATGTAAAATTGCATGACACTTTAGCAAAATATAAATAAAAAAAATTCAATTTTAAGCAAATATTACTCCACTGATAGAAACAGGCTCCCTACCATAAACCTACAAAGGCTGAAAACAGCTGATGGCTTTCTCGCAAGTATGTTCAAATAATTTAACTGTGAATTGTATTATGTAATGTATGCAAACGTGAATATGAACCCAGGTCTTTTATTTTCAAATTAGTAAAAATAAAAATAGAAAAAAAAAAAGAATTATAGTACCTGGTCTTACAAGAATTACTTTTACTACATGGAAAAGATTTCCATACAAGTATGAATACAGTGAAACCTGTTCAAATCGGAACCTGAATAATCCGGAATCCTGTCTATTTCGGAACAATTTATTGGTCCTGGCGAAATTTGTATGTATTATGTGTAATTTTTCCTGAATAAAACGGAAACTGTCCAACATGGAAACAGAAACTGTCTGCTACTGTTCAAAACGGAAACAATATTTTGGACACACTATATTTTGTAACTATATTTTGAAACAGCATGTAATTTCAAGGAATATACGAAATATGTAGGTCATTAAGATAAAAACAAGCTTTCTTTGCAAAATTCTAGAGGGTACGAGGGTGTGTTGGCCTGTCGGTCATAAATTTTATTACCCTGTTGACTAGGCAGACGAGTCCCTTCAAAGATTTTCAATGCTTCACACCCGTATACTGTCGTAGCTAAACAGAGCGCAAGTGTAGTGATTTCCAGGTAAAAAAAAAAAAGTTGCATAAAATGTGGCATTAACATTAAGTGATGAAGTAAAAGTTATCGAGATAAAGGAAAATTAGAAACAAAGTCTATGTGAAATAATATTGAAGTACAGTTGTGGAAAACTCAGGTGTGACACTTTAAAAAATAAAGATCATAATGAGTGAGTGGCGTGCGGCCAATATTGATGACACTAAAGGAACCAGAAAGCAAATGTTTATGTGGAAATAAATGAATGTTGTGGGAGTGGGTTCTTCATGACCTTTCAAAGAACAAGCCAATTTCTGGATCTATCCTGCAAAGCAAGCTATTGAACTGGCAAAGAAATTAGATAACCCAGAATTCAAGGCTTCTAATAGATGGCTCCTAGTCCAATTAATTAATAATGTGCATTGATATGCAGTACAGTATTAGAGTATAGTGTTAGATATTAAATGGAATGAGATTAGTAAACTTTAGTAATGTTTAATGACTAATGAGTGAGCTATGATAATATTTATACAGAAAATGAGATTTTAATCAAGATGATTCTCAATGTAATAAGCAACACAAAGCTGATTTAATGTGATGTGTGTTAAATGGAATATTTTGCATTTCTTGCAGTTTGCGGCATGCCATTTTGTTTTTCATGTATATGAATCACAAAATATTCCATTTTAATGTCACACCTGAATAATATGGAAACCTGTCTACAACGGAAAAAAAATTAGGACCATGTCACTTCCGTCTTGAACAGGTTTCACTGTATAATATTACTGACTGCCATTTCACACGCATAATTGCCAAACTCTATATTAAATGATATCATCTATGAACTACAATTTGAAAGTCAAGGTGAACAACTGAAAGTTAAGGATCCTGCCATTGTACAAAAAAATAAAAATAAAATGATAAGAAGATGCAAATTTTTTTTAAATATGCAAAAAGTCTTTCATTGGAAGCTATAAATTAAAACGAAATTAAATATTTAAATTATGTGCAATATCAACAGAATACAATTAATAACAAATCCTGTTTGAAGTGGTATTCTATGAAAATTGTACTCGAGGCTATTAGATGCAAAACTTGCCTTGTCCATATTAAATGATTTTCCACAGATCGCAAAAAACTCCTGAAACTCAAGCTATTGGTTACTGAAACAGAAAAAATATGATGTTACATTATAATGTATGATAGTATTACACCCTTCTTTATGAAAATAAAAAAATATGGGTGTAAACTGAATTTTATTTTTGGATAAGACCAGTTATGCTACTTAATGATATGTACAAGGCACGTTTTGAAGGAAATAAACTAATTATATCATAATATATCTGAACATAATTATTATTACTCGACAATAATTGAAGCTACAGAATGAAACATCATTCATTACAGACAACATTTCAAATCTGTATTGGAGTAAAACAGATAAAAAAAACCAGTACAAGACAAGTTTTGCTTGAGACTTTCCATTAAAGAAGCATAAACCTAGGAATAAGAACAGGTTTGCTCAGAACTTCATGGAAGATTCATGCAAGATTTGCATCAAATTTTATAATGAATTAGGAGAGTTATGCATTGAATAATGATTTTAGAGACCCTCATAAAACTGTAAATAGCCAAGTTTTGACGTGGAAACAAATTGCATACGGTGGGGAACAATATCAAGTATGAGATACCGTGCCTAACTCATTTTTTTTTTATTTTGGATGAGTTTTGCATCTAATAGCCTCACTTGCATTCATGATTTTAAACGGCTTCAATCGTACATATAAATGCATGTTTGATGGTGAAATATTTCTAATTTTGTTTTTCAGCTTCCTTGCTCATATTTGCTCTTTTTAAGCTTGTATTAACCAATAATGCGGTATTTTGTTTTACAGTTATGGTTATAACACAGTCTACTATATACAGTCACGAAGCTCAATACGTAGTAAATATGCAAACATTAGATAGTTGCTCACCACTAGGATCGCTAATATTGCCTCATTACAGGCAATGCAAAATAGTACCGTCGCAGTCTATTGTTTCTAGCACCCTCAAAACTCAAGCTTCGTGACTGTATATATAGTAGACTGTGGTTATAAGAAGAAAAATATTTTCAATGAACACTTGTTAAGTTATTTAAATAAGAGAACTGCTTCACTGTGGTAATATTAAACTATGTATTTTACCTTAATTGACTAGTTTAGATTTGATATTGTATCATTGTACACATATGCCATATCGAAACTAGTCAATTAAGGTAAAATACATAGTTTAATATTAACAGAGTAGAACAGTTATTTATTTAAATAACTTAACAAGTTTTCAGTGATATATAAGTGTTAAAAGAGGATAATAAAGAATGAAAAATACTTTCAGTATTTGGTAAATGTACAGAGCGTTCACCTACGGGTGAGGCCAGGAAAGCAGCATGTACTGATACGCCGCTTTGTGTGTGCAGTTGTTGAGACACGCTCGACAATCAAGGACATCAAGGTCGACAAGTTATCAGTTGTGAGCCAGATGTTGCAGTATTTAACACGTACAGTGCAGTTTCTTGACACAGTTGCATAAATATTCAGTGTGTGTGTAAAATTTGTTAACAATGCAAAACGCAAAATTCACGCTTGAACAGAGAGTTTTTATGTATGATGCGTATGTGAAAACAGAGTCATGTAGAGAGGTGCGTAGGCAATTTGAAGTGAAATATCCGGGTGCTCCAATTCAGGGTAGAGAAACTGTTAGACGTCTTGTTAACAAATTAAGGACAACAGGGTTGATAAATGCTACAATTCCTAAGCGAAAACGAAGAGTATTGACGGGAGAAAAAATTGATGAAATCAGTGTATCATTTACACTCTCTCTAAGACGTGTTTCACAGGAAGTTAGTGTTTCAAAAACATCAGTCTTTACTGCTGCTAAACTTTTAAAATTAAAACCCTACAGAGTATAGTATAGAAAGCGGAAGCTTACGGATAGACGATTCCCGCAAGCGACACCGCAGGCAGGCCGCTTTCCTGGCCCCACCCGTAGGCAAACGCTCTGTATAAACAATCCAGCTTTTTTTGGCTTTATTACATATGGGACAGAGAAGACAAAATTTGTACTTTAACCATTATAGCTCCATTAGTACAGGTTTACAGAAATAATCAACAAATTGTAACATGATGTCAATCAATTGTGCACTGAACACACAAACTGATAGCATATCAGTAATATATACAGTATGTCTTCACCATCATGCCCGCTCTTCTACCACTGAGATGGCAAGCGTGCTCGCACAACTTATCTCGTTAAAACTTACAATGGAGCTTCATGCACAACATCTAGTTCTCTGATGATTAATATTTGTCATTCCGCGTAGCCATACAGATGAAATCAAGCCTCATAATAAAAAAATAGATTGGGGATCAAATTCTTCATTATTTACTTTTTCTAACATCTAATTACAAAAATTAAGTCTGCAATTGTAATCTTGGGGCTGTAATTCATGACATGATGGAATTCTGTATGGTTTTAGTTTAAATAATTTTACTCCCGTAGATGCCTTAGAAATCTCTGTCTGCTGTGCTAATAATCTCAGAGACTTGCGTGGGCTATGCTCTAATGTCGCACCAATTTCATCCAGTTTTCCCTCCATAAGAACATGGCGCTTTTGTCGTCTTTTTCTATCATTTACAGAACCTGTTTCATTGAATCTATTAAATAACCTTAATATTGTGTTTCTAGAGGGTACTGGCCGTCAGGAAATTTACGTTTGAATTTTCGCCTCGTTGAAACACACGATTTTCTATTTTTTATATAAATATGTTCCCTTAATGAATATATGTTTACCATGATGAAATGATCTGTTCTCCATCTCAGCTAAAAAAAATACTGCCAGAGGTCAAGTTACAGATAAATTCTGTGGCTGGGAAGAAAAAGGTCTTCAGTAAAAATTTTATACTTTTCAGGAGAGCAGCGGAAAGATTGAAATTGGTGTCAATTATAGAGTTCTTTTAATTAAGAGATTTTTCCTGGATATTATTTGTTTATATTTCTTCCAAAATAGGTAATGTTGCTCATTTAACAATTTTCTTGATTATTTCCAAAAATAGCCGCACTTAAGCCCTTTTAAGACTACAATCCAAACTGAGAAGAAGGGACTATTTAAACATAATACCTTTTTCAAGTCAAAATAAATGGGAAATGTAAATTATTAGGAATGCAAAATAGGTCTTAAACAATATAGGACTGTTTACCTCGTGCTTACAGTTTTAAAAGGAAAGGGCATCAATATGTGATAAAATAACTAAAATACAAGTTAGACCTTTTTAATAGAGAGGCATGGAAAGTAAACATGTGATAGTTTGTAAGGAATAAAGTATTAAATATTCTTAAGTCCTTTATTCTGTGTGTGCTCGATTCAAAAAGTACTTAGAACATTTGGTAACGCTCTATAAATCCAGTCAGGAGTCTTATTTGACTTTAGCCGTTTTACCAGAATGTAGAGAATTGTTTCCGCTTTCAGAATAGATAAAAATCTCATTTTCACAAAAAATTGACTTAAGACCTTTTTCCTCTCGGCCACAGAATTGTTTTATTTATAGACGTTTTAGTATTGACATAAATGGGAATTGTCTTGACTAGCTGCGTCAGAATACATGTCATCTTAGCAGCAAAAGCGTGGCCTCCCACCAGGGACGTGACTGGTCAGTCATCGCGGGCATGATGGCTGTACTACACTATTTTTGCAGCTACCAACAAGTAATGAATAATTAATTTAGGAAGAGAATTATGAAATGAATATATCGTTTTTAGCTGTCTGTTGAAAAGTACAGTGGAAGCACTTACTAATTTGATCTTAGAAATGGAGCTGATAGAAAGCATCATCTTACTGCATAATATAGTAAATTCAGTGCATATTCAGTTTTTATTTTGTGCATATACGTATTTCTGGACACCAGTTGGTAGAAATAAACCTTCAAATATATAGTGTGTGGAACTGTTTCAGCAAAGACTGCAATTTCTGCCATATTAGCATTCATCATCTAGCACAGAATATCAAACTAATGAAATGAGAATTATTGACTTGTAAGTTTTTTTTTTTCATTTTGCTTCAAATAACTGCAATTCTTCAGCATAAAGTAGAAACTAATTAGCTTTATTCTGTTGTAAGTTTGAACTGTATCAAAAAGATACTAATCCTTCTAGGAGGTACATGTGTATCAACTTTTTCAAAACTATCTTTCAATTATAATCACATGAAAACCCACATATTGGTCCTTAAAGAAATCAAATGTACTATGATGAAAAACTGTAAATATATCTACTTTTTTAAACTTATTCTTCTTGTATTTTAAGTTGAAAGTTCTTCAGTTTTCAGTGACAACTTTTAGGTACTGATAGTATATAGAAGAGAACATTTCACAAAAGTATACAAAGCATTTAATTAAAAATATCCATCATGATTTCATCTCAGAACTTCCTGTTAAATCTGAAGGACGGCATAATTATTTAGACACAGCTCTGTTTGCTTCAGCAGCGAAATTCTTAAACAAAACTACCTACAGTATGTTTCTACTGTATTTAAGATATCTGCAAAACCTATAGCGTGTATGCTGTTTGTATATTTGTTTGCTACTTTGCAGTGCACTGAGTGGGAAAGCCTATTCATGAACATTCTTAATATGGAATTACAATTTATCATTCATTCTTGATGGGGTTTTGAGGTAGTAGGATATACGTATTGTGAAGTGGTGGTTTGGGTCGGTGGCAAATCTTCACTAAGTTTCTTAGCGAGGAAATAGATTTCTGCCAAAGCAATGATGAGTGCGAACATTACTCCAAGAAGCAGCCTGAATCCAAAATCCAGGTTACCGACTATCAGCTCTATGCCCAGGAATCCGAATGCGAATCCGGCCAAGACTGAGAAGACGAACTGCGCAACAGCGATAAGCTGTTTGTTGATCTGCTTCACTAGAGAAAGATAAAGAAAACAGCATTAATATCACTATATAAGTGCAAATGTAACTGACATACAAATACTAAAGTCTACAACAATTAACTGAAGTTAATTCTCTTCCTTCATATGTATGTATGTATGTATGTATGTATGTATGTATGTATTTACACTGCAAGTGGGCAAGCACCGGGTGGCAGTGGTATATACAATATTAACAATACACAATAAAATGATAACCAATACACAATAAAATTTACAATACACAATACAATTTTACAACACATATACAATTTTACACACAATACAATAAGAATACACAATACAATTTAACACAATAATAATAAAACATAAAATAAAATACCTAATTTTACAACACAACCTGCATAATTATGTATAGGTCCTACATAAGTCTCAATAGTCTTTCACTTTACTCTCATCTCATTCCCTGTAGTGGCATTATGACGCATTTCACTGACACTATAGAACACATTTCATTGATGCTATAAATTATCACTGATTGGAACTGTTCACTGCACTGTAAAACCATAACTTCACTGACTCACCTCGCTTCACTGATACAACAGTTCAAATAAGTCAAATAATTACATCCTTATGCATACTTATAAACAGAACTACATTTAAACTAAACATTTCTAGTCTAAGGCCCTCTTACACGCTATTTTTAAATAATTTACAATTCAAACCAAGGAAGTAAACTGGTCAGCCTAGATAAATACATGTCACCTTAAAAAATTAAATGTTGAATGTCGCCTTAATTTTAATTTTCACTTTATATACAACTTTTTAAATTATTCTTGAATCTCCTTAAGGAAGGACAGCCCTCAAAGACCGCTGCAGGTAGGTCATTCCAATCATTTATAGTTCTATTTAAAAATGAGAATTTACCTACATCCGTTTTCTGTTTCCTACATTTGACTTTAAAATCATGATCGTTCCTACCATAGTACATTGGCTTTTCTAACCGAGCCGTTATGTCTACCCATGCTTTCTGACCTAGATGTGCTCTATACAATGATGTTATTCTAGTTTTCCTAAGTCTGTTTTCCAAAGTTTCCCATTAAGTTCTTTAATTTGAGTACATGCAACCTAAGATATAACTGAAGCAGTGAGTTCCAAATACTTACAAAGGGCTTTTAAGGAATTCAGAGATCCATTGCCGCCCTCACATAAGCCCGCCATTGGTCCCTATCCTAAGCAAAGTTAACCCAGTCTCTAGCATCACATCCCACCCCCCTCAAATCCATTTTAATATTATCCTCCCACCTATGTCTCAGCCTCCCCAAAGGTCTTTTTCCCTTAGGTCTTCCAACTAACACTCTGCATGCATTTCTGAATTACCCGTATCCAGACATTTGAGAAGGACATCTCAAACATCTGGATTTAATGTTCCTCATTATGTTAGGTGAAGAATACAATGCATGCAGTTCTGCGTTTTGTAACTTTCTTCATCCTCCTGTAACTTCATCCCTCTTACAAGCAAACATTCTGAAGGGGGCAGATAAAAAAGTTAAAATTTTTTCTTCCACCATGTTAATAATGTCAAAAGAAGTGCTTGTACAAATGTTTGCCACTCGACCGCAATTACGAGAGCCGTAAAAAAGTAAGTTCGTCAGGGACCGTTAAAAGAAAGAAAAAACACAATTTCATTGGAAAAATTTATCGGAACAGACACAGCAATTGTTGAGCTATTTTTCAACATATTTTCCATCGGAACTGAGATATTTCTCATATCATGGGATCGACAGAGAGAGGTGCAGACGCAGTCAAAGGCTGGTTCCGATCCTAGGTGGCTGACTTCTATGACACAAAAATTGTCTCAATTCCAGTGGGGATATGTTGGCAAATAGCGCAACAATTGCTGTATCTGTTTCAATAACTATTTCTATGCAATTGTGCTTTTTTCTATAAATGGCCCCAGGGAAAATCACTTTCTGGACGGCCTCGTAATTGCGGTCGAGTGGACAAAATTTGTATAAGCACTTCTTTTGACATTATTAACATGGTAGAAGAAAAAAATTTAAGTTTTTTATCTGCCCCCAACAGAACATTTGCTTGTTAGCCCAAAATATTTTCCTGAGGACCTTTATCCTCGAACGTCCTTAACCTCTATTCCTCTCTCAAAGTGAGACTCCAAGTTTCACAACAATACACAACAACCAGTAATATAACTGTTTTATAAATTCTAACTTTCAGATTTTTTGACAGCAGACTGGGTAACAAAAGCATCTCAATTGAATAATAACAGGCATTTCCCATATTTATTCTGCATTTAATTTCCTCCCAAGTGTCACTCGGGACTAAGAGGGATGAAGTTACAGGAGAATGGAGAAAGTTACATAACGCAGAACTGCATACATTGTATTCTTCACCTGACATAAACAGGAATATTAAATCCAGACATTTAAGATGGGCAGGGCATGTAGCACATATGTGTGAATCCAAAAATGCATATAGTGTTAGTTGGAAGACCAGAGAGAAAAAGACCTTTAGGGAGGCTGAGACGTAGATGGAAGGATAATATTAAAATGGATTTGAGAGACTGTAGAGACTGGATTAATCTTGCTGAGGATAGGGACCGATGGCAGGCTTATGTGAGGGCGGCAACGAACCTCCAGGTTCCTTGAAAGCAGTAAGTAAGCGTCATTTATATTTGTTACTGTACTTGAATTGTTTCATCTTTTCAAAGGATGAATTTCCAATTTTTATACTTCCATTTCGTACTATGTTCTGGTCACGTGACAATCATATACTTCATTTTTTCGAGGTTTACTTCCAAGCCTATCTCCTTATTTGCTTCAGTAAAATTCCTCTGTTTTCCATAATCATTTGTGGATTTTCCCCTAACATATTCACGTGATCTGCATAAACAAGCAGCTGATGTAACCTGTTCAATTCCAAACCCTCTCTGTTTTCCTGAACTTTCCTAATGACATATTCTAAGAGCAAAGTTAAAAAGTAAAGGTGACAGTGCATCTTGATGAATATAGATATCAAGATGCCTTGAATTGAGGGTGTGATATGATAACAGAAGTTTCAACTGTACACATTTTCATTAACACTTAATTTAAAATAATGTTAGCCTTCCATTATTACTAAGTGTAAGGGTAAAAAATATTTCAGGTTTAGATTATAATATAATAAAACTGTAATTTTGTTTATCATTACTTGTGACTGACTCAATTTTCTATTATTTCTTATGTTGCAACAAAACTTGATATTTGCAAACAATTTTGTATCAAAACATGCTCTTATTAAATAATATTTCATTTTGGTGGTGAACAATTCATCAATTAACTTACAGTTTGATAAAAAATTTAAGTTTTTCTTGCTTCCCAAAATATGTCAGGTGTACTTAAGAAGTTTGGAACACACCGCCCCAATTCAAAGATCAATTCTAAGGTTCTGTAATGCTATTCAAGTGGGAAATTAACATCTGGAAGTGAACAGAGTTCTATTTATAGCCTATTTGTGTTGCATAACATTGATCTTATGTTATGTGAACTTTGTTTAGCGCTGATCTAAGATCACAGAAATTTATACCGACCATAATGACAACAACACGAATCAGAAGTGGGAAAATTGTATTCATAACGAGTTTGTTTGCAATGTCTTAGACTTTGAAAGAAAAACAATGAAGGAACACATGAACAGAAGAATGCGTAATGCTAATTTTAAAAATGGAAAGAGATGTTGATTGAAAATGTTGTCAACATGACCCTAGCATGGCAAAATACACCCCTGGCAAGAAATATTTCAACACCCCAGCATCTACTCATCATTTTCAAAACTTTTGTCCATGACTATCCTCGTCCATGTTTCCTAATAGAAATAAAGCAATATAATGGAAGATTAACAAATATATTTTAAATTCACAGGTTTGAAGCCATGAACTTCAGATCTGCTAGTGAAAATTGAAACTGGCCTCTCACTAACAAATCAGGGAATAATGTAAAATATGTAAGATGAAAGCCCAAACCCTGTGCTTATTCCATGTCATCACAGGATTGTCATGTGTGTGTAGTATTAGGCCAAAGGAAAGTAAAAATATAAGCTTAAGCTATCCCAAGATATCCCCATTAAGTTAGAGATTCCGAAAACAAATATCTATAAATGAATGGTTTCTAAATAATTCTAGTTATGTACTTTTCGAGTTGTATTCCCAAAAATAGATACCGGTACCTATGAGTAGAGGATTTCTTAATAATTTCGCTTACATTGATATGCAATATTCTCATCTGGCTCTTGGACTTGTACCATTAAAAGTTATAATTCCCAAAATAGATAGCTAACTATAAATGGACGATTTCTTAATAATTTTACTTACATACAATAACAAATATTACACACAAACCGAAGGCCTACCCATGGGATCACCCATTTCCAGCATACTAGCTGAAATAGTCTTACACCGCATAGAAACAGACAGACATACATACTAAACAAAAACAACAAACACGCAGACAACATTATATATTGCACAGATACGTAGATGACATACTAATACTATACAAAGGAAACAAAAGACAGATCCAAAACCTAGATCAACACATAAACAAAACATTAGAAATTGAAAAAAACAAATCCATAAATTTCCTAGACATCACAATAACAAAAGTAGACAACAAACACACATTCAAAGTATACAGAAAACCCACAACAACACACATACACAACACATCCAACCACCCCACACAACACAAACAAGCCGCATTCCGAACAATGGTACACAGACTACTCAACATTCCAATGAACCAACAGGATTACAACGAAGAACTAAACACAATCAAATACATAGCACAAGAAAATGGATACAACCCCAACATAATAGACAACATAATACGTAAGAAAACAAAACCACAAAAAACAGAAGAATACAACACAAACACAAGAACACAAAAAATACATCACACTAACATACAAAAACAAAAACACACATAAAATTGCAACCTCATTCAACAAATTAAATTACAACATCGCATACAGAACAAATAACACTCTACAAAAACATCTCAACACACAAACAAAACAAATACAACCACACAGGCATATACAAACTCAAATGTAAAAACTGCAACAACTACTACATAGGACAGACAGGCAGATCATTTCAAACACGTTACAAAGAACACATCACAGCCATAACAAAATTACAAAACACCTCCACATATGCAAAACACATCACAAATGCCAACCACATCTACAGAGACATCAACACAGACATGGAAATACTACACATCCAACCAAAAAGCCAGAAACTCAACACACTAGAACAATATGAAATATACAGACACACGAAAACACACCCCATTCACAGTCTACTATATACAGTCGCGAAGCTTGAGGTAATTTTTTGCAAATCTCGTGATAAAGTGCTCCAAGCGGTTAGCAACTAGAAACAATAGACTGTCCATTGTCGACTTTGGACTGTGTCGTATTTCCATCGAGTGCTAGCTTGTTGCGTATTTCACATTGATGCTTGTGAAATGTTCGTTATTGGTTGTAATGAAAATGTTAATGGCTAAAATACAATAATTGGAATAATAATATTTTACTAGAGACGTAGAAAAATTAAGTTTGTTTTAATGAAATTTATTGATCACGTTTTATTTTCAATTCTGGTGGGATTATTATTGCTTAGGCCTAATTTTTTTTTTTCAAAGGATATGTTTTTAATTATAGCTGTTAATTTTGTTGTTATTTTTATTTGTTACTTTACTAGAGACGTAGAAAAAGTCTGTTACAATAAAATTTATTGATCACGTTTTATTTCCAATTCTGGTGTGATTATTATTGCTTAACCTCATCCCACTTTGTTAACTACGTAAGCCTACACTACAAGTACCGGTACGCGTAAGTTACTCCATTAATTCATATTTCCATTATTATTGTTGTAAAGGGAAATGCAAATTAATATTTATTGGTTTCATAGTTAATTATCGCTATAATCTTGAATGAGTGACGTGATTATGGTAAATTTCAGTTCGTTTTGCACAAACAAAAATAATATTAACCTATTTCTTGCAGATATGTACGAGTTTATGGTGGAATTTAATATACTTCATTAAAATAATAAATTAACTTTATGCATTTAATATTTCAATAATGGAAGGAAGGTGTTAATTTTTCCAAAAGAATACAACGAAAGTATAACATATTTTGTCGTCTACTAGGAGAGAGATCTGCGATGATGAGGCGGTAGTAGCGATCCTAGTGGTGGGCAACTACCCATATTTGCATTTTTACTACATATTGAGCTTCGCGACTGTATATAGTAGACTGTGCCCCAATGATATTCTCAACACACAACTCAATTTCAAAAAACATACACTCTTTGACTCTACACTACGAACGCACCCTCACAGGAAACAAGAGACGCCAAGACCAACAACGACCAGTTCTGAAGATGACCCAAAATAGGTCGAAACATGTTAACAAGGTACGTTAAAATTTAACACAGAAAGTTCTTATCATACATATTCCGAAGTGATACAGTGTTAAAAGTTGTGTAATCAAGATGTATAATTTTACTTACGTTGATACGCGATAGTCTCCTCTGGCTCATGGGCTCGTACCGAATCAACATTCTTCGTCATTGCCTTGTAATCTCTAGTAGCTTGCTCAGCTTTGAGGCGTTGGATTCGGGCTTCCAACTCCTGACTCCTGGGTTCAATTTTCGGCTGCGGTAACTTCACATCACAGCCAATCATCAAGTCATGAAACGAATTTGGCCTGTCACTATCATGATTTATCACAAATTGGTCTTGAAGCCACTTTATATCAGCAAGACAGAGATGCACTTCTTCCTCATCTTTCTGAATAACGCTTAGCCTATATTTTTTAATTCCTTCAGGAATGTCCGTATCATTTACTGTTATACTGTTTATAATGAATTCTTTCAGTTTTTCAGAAGGCTTGAACTGAAGCAGTGGATCTACGGAAGAATTCATTTTGATATTTTCTTCCCTTCTATTAACAAAAACTAATGTAAGTGAATGTCGTTATTGTCTTTCAGACATAGATGCACTGTATAAAACAATGTCTTTTACTTTCCAATGTGAAGTTTCTTTTCTAGATCAGAGTAAAACTCCCTCAGTTCTTCTTCTTTTTCTTCAAATGTGGCATCCACTTTTGAACATTTCTGGGTCATATCCTCGATGAAACTTTCCCACTCAGCTTTCCTGATTTCACGCTTTGCTAACAAGGCTGTATCCTAAAACATGAATAATCATTATACCATGTGAAGAGTTCGCGGGAAAAACGATGAATGTCACAGTTTTCTTAAGGTTGATGTCATTATCTAATTCAATGGATCACTGCGAAATTTAATGTTGTTCTTATGAAAAATGGTAAAAAGGAGAATTATCACCACGAATACAGTAATCTTTTCCTTTATTTTCTATAGAAACAGCACTACATCTTGCAGTTATAGACTCAATTAGATCATTATCTAATCCTTAACAGAAATGTGACATCCATCGTTTTTCCTGCGAACTCTTCATGTTTTACTACTGTTAAGACAAATGGATAAGGAAGAACTAAGCTACACTTTACAAATGATACATGTGGAAAATACTTTGCACTTAGCATGAGTATAGTCAGTGGCATAGCCAGGAATTTAAGATGGGGCTGGGGCCAAGTTTTGGAAACATCACTTGACAAATTTGCCCGTAACTTTCATGCAATGTATTTAAAAGATAAATATTTAACGTTTATTACTATGAAATTTAAAAATTAATTTAGACTCTTCATAAGTTATTATACAGCAAACTCTAGATTATTCGTGCTAATTACCAGACAAAACGGCATGAATAAACGAAAAACAAGAATAATCAGAAATGTTTATTGACTTGCCACAGTAATCGTTTGGCATAAGAAAATCATAAACATATATTATGTATAATTAGTAAGCTATAAGTCGCGATGCTGTTATTCCCTGCGTGACTCCTCCTCTTTGCTTACGTCTTAGGAAGTGAAGGCTCTATAAAGTCTAGGGAGGTAGTATCGTTCGCCATTTTTGTTCTTTCGTTGCCGAGCTACCATACGAGGAATCTATTTGCCACACAGTTAAACATTATCATGTCGTAGCTCCTATGATAATAAATCAAACACACTGTAATTCAGCAAATAATTGAGCAGCAAATAACGTCTTTGTGTGGTTTCTGCGAACGTCAACGAAAGAGCCAAAATGGCGGGCGATTATATTAAGTATTTATCGAGCCTTAAGAAATGAATAACGTTTTCATAAGCGAATCACAAGACGCAGACGTTTAAATGTAGCCGACCTGCAACGCGATTGGCTACTAGAAATTAGGGCGACGGGACTATAACTTAATGTATTTAAAATTATTTTTATTTTTTTACGGTAGAATAAAAATATCAGGCTGTAGTTTAATCACTGAACTTAAAAGCACTGGTAATCCCATGGGTCACTGCTATTGCAGAATTTTCACAGTTTTGTTTTCTGGATGAAGTAATCAGTAATGTTTCTCTGTCTTTTATCAGAATACTGATCACCTCACCACCTAATCATATCAGTTGAAATCTCTATACTGTAATGATCTATTTTAAAATAACTTCGCCAATATTCGACAAAAAAAAAAATAAATAAATAAAAAAAAATAAAAGTTAACAAATTGTAATTAGAAAGACAAAACATCCTTTGTTGCTCTACCGCTAAGAAATTAGACACTCAAAATATGATATAATTTATATTCTATTGTTTCTAATTACAGTACTAAATACATTACTGCATTGAAATTGCTGTACAGTACGTTGTTAGATTTAGCTTTCATAAATTTTTTTCAGTTCGGTTCGCTTATCTAGTATGTAATGTACTGTTTATACTACAGCTGTGTGTCGATTGTTGCTGTTTTATGACGCGCACTGTTAGTTGTGCAAGCTCAGTTCACAAGTATTCTAAATTTCTTGTCATTTCAATCTTTCGAACACATTCACTGAAGTATAAGAAAAAAAAAAAGGCCTTGCACGAATAATCTGAAAATCGGTCAATTTAAAACAACTTGTCAGCAGAAAAATGAAGGATTTGTTTTTTCTAAATATTGGCCATTATCGATAGAAATAGTCAAACAATATTTTTCTTTCAGTGTCGCACTTGCAATGACAATGAATTTTTTTTATGCTTTAAATCTCATGTAATTTAAAAATATTTCTTGAAAAATGGGGAGCCTTCGGCTCGGTGAGCCCCTCCTCCCCCTACCTATGCCTCTGACTACAATACAATTTGCACAGAAAATTACTTAAGAGATTTAATTATTTATTAAATGAAGCACGGTAAATGAAACTGCAATAATAAAGAAAATAAATAAATAAAATGAAACAACATGAACGTGAAGAAAAATTTAAATATTTCATTGTTGAATAGGAAATTCAAAGAATGAGATTTTTTTTTATAATGTGTTATTTAAATTAACGTCCCTACCAAGTAATACTTGGATCACACTTGCCCCAGTCTTTTTAGTCCAGAAAATCAGGGTAAGTGTGACTTACACCAGCTAACAAGTTTCATGTATAACATTTAATTTCTCACATTCTATGCATGCTATATTACCTTCCAAAATAAGACCAACAACATTTGTAACGTCCCCTCCCTTCCCCCACCCCAGTATACACAATCGTCCAAAATTTTCGTGACAAAGTTGAACATGTAGGTCTATGTAAAATGAAATATTTCCATAATGCACAAAATTCATTATTCCATATCAACTCTTCATTCAACATAGCTTCCAACATCGTAGATAAAAATATAAGCTACACTAATATTTCACTTCTGATTACAATTTCCTTTCTTAATTTGAAGCAACATTTCACACCTGGTGTCACACTTACCCCACTTGACCTTACCTGCAATGAGTTCAGTAATTGAAATTTTTGTGTAAAACGAAATTTAGTTTTAGATGCTGGATATTTAATATAGTTCACAGTTGCAGCCTCTTTACACTATGCTGCATAGTGACGCGATATAGGTGAACATTACAAAGAATTGATTTTGGCTAAAGTGCACATAGCGGATGTATGTTAATTGTTTATAGATTGTAGAAACTACCCACTTTTCACATATGCCACTTTTGGACTAATCTTACATCTCGTAGACATGTTAACATTGATGCTCGTAGCTATGTCTGTTATGTCGGTTTAGGCATAGGCCTATTATAGAGTGGCTAGATATGGCGAAAGTCTAATAGCAATTTAAGCTTGGTAAAACTTAGTATCGTAGGCCTAGGCCTATATGAAATGAACGTTTTTACAGATAGAGCAAGTATTAATATACAAATACAGCCTACACATAATACGTCGTTTTGGTACTCACTGTCTTCATTCGTAATGCCAATGTGAAGTTTTGAAGTAATAAAATATGCGGATATCGTTCGCAAAATTTAAATTAAAATCATTTCCATAATATATTAGGCCTACATGGATGCAGTGATTTGCATCGATAGTTGAAATACAATTATAAGGTAAGCCTGTCTTATAAACACTTTTAACCTGGAATTTTTCAACGATGTCGTGGTCTAACGGTGAAGACAAGAGACTCGTAAGCAGAAGGTTTCTGGATCGATACCCGATGATTCCAATAGATATGTAAATATGTAATATTAAAATATATATGAATTCATACAAAATGCAATGAAGGTAGTAGAAAATGAGAAGAGAGGGAAAGAATTTAAACGAAAAAAAAAGTTTCTTTTCTCCAGCCTTTTTATTTCCTCACTCACGTAGACACGAGTTAATGCATAATTGGCATATGTGAAAAACAAGCGGCTCCAGTATTGCGAACTTGTTCCTAGATTTTAAATTACTTCAATCAAAACATGATTAAGTGAAACTGTATCCACGTTTCAAATTTTACTATTTCCCGACTTACTGAACGGTGCTCCTCTTCCTTCTCAAGGATTCTGTTGCACATGCTCACAGCTACTTCAAGGTTGGCATTTAGGGTTGGTAAGTGGACATCAGATGCTAATTTTACTCTATCTAATTGTGTTTCCTTGATTTCTGTTGCCCTTTCAAGAATCTGGAACAATCTCTCTACTTCTCGATCTGCTCGTTTTTCCTGTACAAAAAAAAAAAAAAAAGAACAGGCATGCGGGCACTGATATCTTCACAAGTTACTGTGCTCGATTATTGTGATCTTACTTATACACAATAGTATTTTCATTTTTCAATCTCATTCCTCAATGAATACACAATTCTGTATCTGAGCAATGTAATGTTTCTGATCTCTGATATGCATAAAAATGAACATAGTTGTCGATTTATCTAAGAAATCGTTTCTAATTCCCTATTGTTTACTTGAAGTGTTTAATTATCCAAAACTTTGGTTTATTTGCACTTTTACGTAAATATTAGCATTACTGTCGAACAATTCTTACGTCGTATATACATCATAACCATACATCAGTTGTTACAGTTTTAAAGCTGTGAAACACACAAATGGACTTATGTCAAATGTATGAAAACTTTCACATAGATCAACAATTTCTATATACTCGATATAAAAAACAAACCTTCCAGGTTGAAAATTCAGTGAAAAGTGACTCCTTTTTTATGCTAACATACATTCGAACTATGCTTTCTGTATTCTGTAATTTATACTTTCACACTGGACTTAAAAAAAGGCTATTCATACACACTATCAGCATATCACTTTCACTTCTGAAACCTCACAATTTATTTCATTATACTTCCATACTAGTGATTAAAATTGGTTTTCCTACAAAACACATGCCTTTAATAGATGCTGCTGCTTTAGAATCACCAACATTTTGGTTTCGTTGTTTATTATTTTTCTAATTTGCTTACTTCAAATTCCTTCAGAAAGAACTTTATTTCTCCACTTAAGAAAGGTCGATGGTCAAAGAGGCGAGTCCATATTTCCCCAACATCTGAAAATTAATTTACATTTATATAACTGACACGTCTGATTATTTCTCACCAAATATGAAGCAATTAAAAACAATATACAATATAGGCATCACATGACAAGCCTCACCCTTGATGACTGCTGCCATATTGCAGTGCAGACATCAGCATGCAACGTAATCCAATGAGAGAATAGGGCGGGAAACATATCGGTCATAATTCGCTATAGCTTCCGAACGCAACGTTTCTTATTGGTTAAGCTTCAGCATTTCGAGCAATATCGATCCGTGAATGCACAGCCTTCTTATGCATCTGCCTTGTAACCCGCAAGACGGTGATTCGATTGCCATCGTATGTCAAATAGGTAATGCCATCTGTGGCAAAGGGAAGAACCTTGTCGGAAATGGGAATTGTGGGTAATTAGAGTTCTCCTAAAACGGCCAGACACCAGTGTTCATTGAGTTTCGAAAGTGAAAGGTAGTGTTTAATCGCAAATGTAGTAGTGTGAACAGTATATTGTCGTTTTGGGCTGAAAATTCTTTCAGGCCAAATCGTCAACATGCCGGGTTTGATTCGTGTGAGTGAATTTGTTGAAGAAACTCGTGAGGATTATAATTCGCCAACAACATCGACGTTTGTGTCACGGATGCCACAATGTAGACAGACAATTGCATCTTTGGAAGAGGTAAATTAATATCTTTATTGAATTTAGGGAGTTTTAAGAGGAAAGCAGTTACTGTTCAACTGTATAGTTATTAAACTTAGTGATGTTATTAGCGTGACTTGTGTTTTCTGTCAGATATGTGTCATTAATCCCTGTAATATTGTTGTTTACATTTGTGTGGCATCCAAAGATTAAGTTCGATATAATACCGGCAAGGCAGAATGTACTGTTATTGGCATATCGCACTTACTAAAACTATTTTGATGTTTTAGTTAAACTCATAAAGTCGTTTTATAGGATAATAATTGCGTAAACGATTAAGCTGTCAAAATTGTGTTTGAAGTGATCTCTTTTTTTTCATCCAATAACAAGTGTTGCATTATCAGCACTGTGTGCATGTCATTTGTTGAACCACTGTTTTCTTATCTTAGCACGATGCAATATCTGCAACTGAATGCAGTGTCATCGTATGTGCGCAGAGTGGTACACTAGCGTGTGTTTGTGGTTGTTGGTTTAGTAGTAAACAATTGGTTGGCTTCCCTTCCCCCCACCATTCGGCAACGAGGAAAAACGTCGCGTTATCAGAATACGATGTATTTTCCATACGTAGAAAGTGTCAGCCACTTCAGTCTTATCAGATCAGAAATGAATTTAATGTGGAAGCAGTAGTCATGTGTCAAAGGGGTTGAAAGGTATTGTGACAGTTACAGTACTTGTTTCTGTGAATGCAAATGTTACCCCTTCTACAACTCCTGAATTGAAACTTTCGAGAATCTTATTAACGATAGGGGTGTGTTGCAACTAAAATAATTATACGAGTATCAGATTGAAGTGACATTTCGTAACGCAAGAGTCGAAATGTTTACAAGTAGCTAACAATTCCTGATAGCATCTGCGGTACCTTAACTGACTGAGGGAGGATGAACGTAACAAAATATTGCTCGTGAATGATGTAGTAGATATGCGTATTGTATCAGGCATACAGTGTAGCGTTATTTCCACCATCTTATTGACGCCTTACATTGACATAGCAAACAAGTAGGCCTAGATCTATCCGGTGGACTTTCATGCTAAAGAATTTGTTTCGTTTCGTCCAAATTTCGTGCAATTAGACAGTACTTACTCTTCGCCTACAGTAGTTATTTTCATTTTCATGTAACTGGTATGCGCATTGTATTTAAACACGTCATTGCTGTCTCGAAGTGTCATTATAGTAATTGTTTTTTTTTTATAAGAACGAAAATAGTTCTTGATTATTTTGGTATGTTGCGTTCTGTTAGTTTGTGAAATTTATAAATTAAGACATGACACCATCTTACATACTGGTAATTTTTATTGTAATAAACATACAACATAAACTTGATGATTGTTTGTCTTCAACTTGTTCGGAATATTACGTTATCGTTCAGTCAAAACAATTTTTACAACTTTTCTCCCACATTCAATAAGTCTTTGAGCCAATATGTTTGAAATGGGCGTATACTAAAGGTTACGCCATACGGAGCAAAAATTTCATACGCAGTTGAATTCCATGAAGTCGGTAATTTTGAAATTAAATTTCAGGGTACTTCAGATGTACAGTACTCAGAATATCTTCATCTATTCATTTTTATCTGATACTTTTATAGATAGGCGAAGCTGCGTATTGGATTTTTGTATAGTAATAGCTTTTTCAGGGCCCAACATTTCAATAATATTCATATAATTCTTATTCAGTCATTCATGAATTTACCGAAGATTGTTTTGACAGTTCTTTGTTACTAGGAAATAGTAATAATAAAAAAGTTATACGTATTTGCGTGGCTTTTCACGGTGATTAAGTTGTGATTTGTGAAGATGGTTTCGCTTTGCAAAAGTGTGCTCGGATTTGTTTTCTACGATGTTTCGGAACAACTTACACATCCCGTCAAGGTCGTATCGTCGATACCCTGGAAGAGTCTAGTCAGGATTATGCGCATAGTAGCAATGCTTGGCTAGCTCGTATTACGGCAGGACCCTTCGTATTTTTCTATTAAGGCCTACAATTGTTGAATTTACGAATATCTGGATATAGGCCTATTGTCTGCGTGAAAGTTAATGCTGCATTATGAAAATTTCAGGCATTCATTTTTTTTTTTTTTGCAACCATGTGTTGAGATATAATTTTCCCATTGAATGGACTTGTCAACCATAAAGAACTCAACAGAGAAAGTGAGTCAGTGATAAGACTCTTGATTGCTGAAGCTTCGAACAGGCGCGGATACAGACTGGGAGAAGGTGGCAAGTGACTGGGGATGTGCCTCTCATCTTAATCCTCTGGTCCATTTAGTGGAATCGTTTTATCCAAAATATTTAGTGACGAGACAAAAATTTTTGTGTCATGGGACCTTCCCAACTTATTTATTAATGTGTATATATATATATATATATATATATATATATATATATATATATATAAAGGGTGCGTCAGAAAGAACGGATGGATTTCAAACTATCGATACGCAACGAGGAGAGAGATATAGTGAGGGGGACCACGACTGTTGGGTCAGCCATAGAATGCAGTTTCAGTTGAAAATATGGTGTTGGTCTGGTGTACAACGTGCTTTCATCGTAGAGACATTTTTGAAAAATGAAGAGTCTGTGATCGCCACTCAGGACTCATTTCGACATCGGATGTCACTCTAGGATTCCAACTCGGAATACAATTTTGCGGTGGGTGGCTTCATTTCGTATCACAGGTTCAACATTAAAGAAGAAATCACCTGGACGAAATTCTATTGCACTGAGATTGTCCGAGGCTACGGTAAGATCTCGCGCCCTGCGACTTCTTTCTTTAGGACCATTTGAAGGCGTAAGTTTGTAAACATCGATCACATACACTGGACGAACTGAAGACAGCGATTCGTGAAGAAATCGTGGCAATTGCACCAGCTTATGACTGTGAAAGTGATGGCGAACATCAGAAAACGCCTCGATGCCTGTATTGAAAGCCAAGGACATCATATGGATAATGTTGTTTTCCATAAATAAACTGCATGTATTGGTGAATATGTTGATAACAATAAATTTTTGATTTGATGAATCTTTACAATTTTCTTGCCATGTGAAATCCATCCGTTCTTTCTGACGCACCCTGTATATATATATATATTTTACTTCTCGTTCTTGTATTCTTTTTTCAAATATTGGCTACATAAAAACCAGTACAAGAAATTTGTGGTTTACAAGAGTTCAGTTTTCTTTGTAGAATTTCAGTTATCCATTATTATCATAGATTTAATTTCTTCAGGCGTACATACAGTTAGACCGTGACAGTAAATACATAATTGACTTTCACTTATAATCCACGCTTCAGTCCCAACTTCCTCTAAGCAAGCAGGACTAATTTAAGGCTTTTCATAGATTCATACTTTAATGCATGACGTAAGACACAATATTCTCATGTTACGTTTATTTTAAAAGTACCGGTAAGCTAAATAATGCCTACAAATAACATAATAAGTTATAGCTTTTATATTATGATTAAGAAACTTAGCACAAAGTATTTCTACTAAGCCTATTATTATTATTATTATTATTATGGAAAAATTTTAGAACATGGATTGCACCTACCAAATTATGTCTTACAATACTAAAAGGAGCAGATTTGTCTGGGTTTGTCGAATGCACATTATTATTATTATTATTATTATTATTATTATATTGTTTCCTTTGTTAGAAATGTCTAAATCAATTACCGTTACAAGCCCCAAACTCTAGTTCGCATTTCTTCTAAATCTTTAGTCCTTTATCCAGTTTTGTTCAGTTTTATTTAGCCATGTTGTTTATTGCAGCTCGAAAGATTATATTAATTACAGGATTTTTGTGCCCAAGCCTTTCGTTTCTTTAATGAATATTTGATGGAGAACCTATAGTTCTGAAGTTGGCAGGAATTTATTATTATGTCCAGTAGTGTATTTCTAAACAAGAAAGTGCTCTGGCTCTGGGATTTTGATAGTAGCGGTAGTAGTTGTCAAGACCAACATCTTCGCAGATATATTTAAGAATGTCAGACAAAAATACATGGGTTCGAATCTAGGTAGGCCTATAGAGGTTGTTAGATCTACGGAGTAGATCTCACTATGAAATCATTTAAGTTAAACATGAATAAAATATTACTTTTTATAAATGAAAAATTTGACGATAATATGAAAATCATGAAAGTACCCTGGCGCTTCCAGGCCTGAAACACACCCCTGATTATATCACCTTCATGCAGATCCGAATCCATAGTTAACCCATTCCATTCGTTTCTCCATTCTACACACCATAAATGAAAGTATAGCTAAAGCTTATTTCATAGCAATAAGGTAGGGTTAAGAAAATGTAGCCCCTACATTATGGCAAACTATAATGTAAAGGATAGGCACATTTGCTTGTTGCCGAAACTCTACCTTCTGGTACTTGTTCCATAAGTGCTTCATTTTACAAAGCCAGGCACCGGTCAGTTTACAGCTTCTTGCCAATGAAGATCTGAGTTTGATCCCATCCAGTCTCTGCGGCATTCCCTGTCTTGCAACGATGTAGGTTTTCTCCGAATATTTTAGTTTCCTGTCAAAATAGTCAATTTAATAGTAAAAATTCCACTATTTCTACATCATTCCAGTAAAGAATAGTATAGACTATACTCTAGCGGTCTTACTAATAAAAACTCTATATACAGACGTTTAACTGTCTTATACAATGAGTACCTCGTTTATAAGCCGTGTGTAAATTCCTTACTAATAATCACTACATACGTCGTGTATAACAGTACACCTGTTACACAGCTACGTCATAGTTTCGTCATTACTTCGTTACGAAAGGTAATAGAATATCTGAGGTTCTCTATTGCATCCGGCAGAGCGCTCTAGTGTTGCGTGTTAAATATCGATAGTACAACTGGCTCTAATCGATTACCACACTACATTTTGGTCAAAGAGTACAAGCTACAGCAATATTATTCTAATAATTCTATGATCTTTGGTTTGTTCTTCTGTGGTTACAAGGTAACCATCATCATAAAATGACAGTTGATACGAACAGCTGTTAGAGGGGCGGCCATTTTTTCCCTATATACAACGCTTAAACAAGGGGTTTCGTGTATATAACTACTGCAAAGCAATTCCCATTGTATAGTTACAGCTTGTTTATACGTCCATAGCTTATTCACGGTTTATTAGTAACGTTTTCTGTCTCAACTCTGCATAACTCTCGTATAAAAACTATACACGGTTTATTAGTAAGACTGTAGGAAGATATTTTAATAAAATCTAACACTACATTTTCTGCCTACTTTTGTTTTTATTAGGTATTAAGCAGTTCCTATAATGAAATATTTTGCCTTCGCCAAAAGTTAATTATCTTCCAGTATAGCAATAGAAAATGAGCGTATTTTATACTGATGATACTGCCAGGCGCATATTTTGAAATTCATCAATTGAGGGCATTATAATGATACCACAGTCTAGTATATACAGTCGCGAAGCTCAATACATAGTAAATATGCAAACATTAGATAGTTGCTCACCACTAGGATCGCTAATATCGCCTCATTACAGGCAATGCAAAATAGTACCGTCACAGTCTATTGTTTCTAGCACCCTCAAAACTCATGCTTCGTGACTGTATATAGTAGACTGTGATGATACTCACCATCACAAAAAGCGAAACTCTTCCTTTTTTAAATTTAAGGCATATGACAGTATTTTTGCAAGTAGAAAACAATTTGTTAACTGGATAGAAACTGTGGATGAGATGACGTCACGAACGTATTTGTAACCAATACGGCAGCCATATTGAGGGAAATATAGTAACCATTTTCGTACTCCCTCTAAACCTCAAAATATTCACTACACTCACAAAATTTCTAGATATATACCACAATGTAATAAAAAAAACATACATTACATAATCAAACCAAAAATTCTGTCGGTTTAATAAATCTTCGTAGAAAATGATGACTATAACAAAGTATCGTTTACCGCTGTGGAGTAACGGTTAACATGCTTGACCGGTGAAAAGGGGTGGTTGGGACAAGTTACCTGGTTGAGGATTTTCCGGCGTTTTCCCTTAGCCCTTTAAGAGCAAATGCTGGGTAACTTTCGGCGCTGACCCTAGACTCATTTCGCTGGTGTTCGTTCACCTTCATCTCATTCAGACGCTACAAAACCATAGCAGTTAATAAAGCGTCGTAAAATAACCAGTTAAAAAAAGTAATCCAATATGGCCACTTTATAGGGTGCAAAATCGTTCGCGACGTCAACAATAGTCATGGATATTTGACACAACAGAAAAGTTAAAGCACACAATAAATTAAGAAAAATTACTCAGTCACAACAAAATTCAAAATCACAAACTGTATTAATAGAGTATTTAAATCAGCTTCAGAACACGCGGCTTGCATTGTACACTAAACCATGCAACTACCTACCTATAATTCAGTGTAATAGTCTGTTGAACAGAAAACAGCCAGCAACCAAACCTTGCATTTGTCGTCGTAGCTGTCCTCTTTCCACAAGCACAAATAAATCCGTAGGGATAATTACGTTTCTCAAATTGCTTGCAAATCTTTAGCTTACACTTTGCTCCACGAACTACAAAAGCCTTAAAAAAAATAAAACTCTCTCTCCACTGTCCTCAAATTATGGGCTGACCTGAACAAAGTGATCAGTCAATCACACTCCATGTCCAACTCTAAACCAACGAATTTTGAAATGTCAAAAACGTTCAAATGTCAAAATGACTACGATATATCGCACGACTCCACCTATATCGATTCTTTCGATCATAACACCCGCATCATATAACGTAATAAGTTATGCCACCAAGTAAGTCATAATTTCCACCGTAGACTATCTTTAATTGTTAATGAAACAAAATGTCGGTATAAATAAACCTATCACTTTATCGACAGTAGGACTACAGATAATTAAATTTCAGTGATTCTCAAGCGGGGAGCCAGGAACAAAATACAATAATAATAATACTTGCAGTGTAGGCTTTCACGGCCGGAGTCTATAGATCGAGATCTATAATAATAATAATAATAATAATAATAATAATAATAATAATAATAATAATACTTACTTACAAATGGTTTTAAGGAATCCGCAGATTCATTGCCGCCCTCACATAAGCCCGCCATCGGTCCCTATCCTGTGCAAGATTAATCCAGTCTCTATCATCATATCCCATCGCCCTCAAATCCATTTTAATATTATCCTCCCATCTATGTCTCGACCTCCCCAAAGGTCTTTTTCCCTCCGGTCTCCCAACTAACACTCTATATGCATTTCTGGATTCGCCCATATGTTCTACATGCCCTGCCCATCTCAAACGTCTCGATTTAATGTTCTTAATTATGTCAGGTGAAGAATACAATGCGTGCAGTTCTGCGTTGTGTAGGCCTAACTTTCTCAATTCTCGTGTAACGTCTTCCCTCTTAGCCCCAAATATTTTCCTAAGAACTTTATTCTCAAACATCCTTAATCTCTGTTCCTCTCTCAGAGTGAGAGTCCAAGTTTCACAACCATACAGAACAACGGGTAATATAACTGTTTTATAAATTGTAACTTTCAGATTTTTTTTCAGTAATTATTAGCCTATTATTAATAATTTTAACAGGAGTTTTCCATAAATAAATAATGGTTTCCTTCACTTAGAAATAATAATAATAATAATAATATATTATTATTATAATTATTATTATTATTTTAAATTTATATTATCTACGAAGTTCCCCCTCTCCCTTGCCTAACAAAGGCAGCATATTTTCGATAGAACGGAATGAAAAGGAAGCGAAATTAATTTGTGCATTTCGTCCATTGTGAGATCGATTAGAATCAGTGTTGTCATGCGTATGACTATTTCACTTGTAATTTTACGAGATACGACCATACTCCATGTTGTACCTACGCAATTTTGTAGGGCTATTTTACTGAGGACACAAACTTATTTTGGAACTTGTTATGTTTGTCTATAATAAAATTGAAATAAAATTAGCGGTTAATTAGTCCCTTTTACATAAGTTTTCTTCATTCAGTTCGTGGTTGACTAATATGAAATAAGCATGCTTTTAAGGGGGTGGGGAAAGACACTTTGAAAATCGATATGGTGACTACTTTTGACTTACAGGTCATAATTTGTCTTCTTGAGCTCTAGGTTTCATGTACTGTGCGATTATATGAAAGCAATATGAGTTCAGAGAACATTGGATTTCTGACGACCAAGTCGGCCCATTCTTTTTGCCGCAAAGTTACATTCTGTACATACATACATCACCAAATAGGCTAACGCCAGAAGAATAAACGTTTTATTAATCCTACTTACTGGAAGGGTTGTGATTCTTCTCACTATAGTAATATTATGGTGCTAGTACGTATCTTAAAATAGGTCACAACCACTACCTATTAAGCTCTTCTCTATTACCAGACTCGTAAACAATGGTCTGTCGACACAGTCATGAAATAAGTGTTGCAGTTTAAACCGTCGTAAAATAAGAAGTAAATTTATGATAGCAGTTTCTTCCACAATTGGTAAGAACTCTGCTGTTAAACTCACCTCTGTTTCTGAGCTTCAGAATGTCAATGTAGTTACTCATACAAGAAAATACATTGGCATTCTATTATAATACCTAAGCCTGCCATAAATTTCTCATGAAAATACGGGACACTTATTATCGATTTTTTGTAAGGAAATTTAAGTTAGAAGTTGCTGAAAAATGTATCGAGTACAATTTAAGCAAGGGAGTTAATAAAAGAAGTAACATTATTGCCTTTAAACAATATTTTTCTATCCCACTGCCGTAAATATGCTGTTAGTAGCTTGTTTTTAGGGAAGTAACTGGATTTTATCGTGATAGTGTTGGTTACTATTGACGATGAGATGTAAAGGCTCGTCTCCACTATTAAACATTAATTAACAACAACATGTTAAATGTTAAATTGTTTACTGTTAACATCCCAACATGTTGACTGAACATGTTAATGCTAATTTCATTTAACACTTTGTCCACACTGTTAAACATGGTAAACTTGACTTTCTTTGCGTAGTCCACCATAAACAGTCTATGAGATTTTAATATAGATAGTGTTTTATTTTCAAACCTTGGAGAATGGACTCAGATGATTATATGACTTTTGTAATTGCCTCTATTACTTGTTACAAGGCTTTGAAAAGGAAGAAAATGATGTGGATGCGGCAATATCTTAGTAAAAGACACTATGCAGGATGCATTCTAAACTAGCTTAAAGTTGAATACAGTATCGATTTGGATTCAAAAACTTGCTGAGAATGTCGGAACACGATTTTAATATAGTGCTGCAAAAATACTTCCTGTTATATCAAAGAAATACACAATTTAAGAGCAGCCATTTCATCTCAATTAAAAAAATTACAGCGCGATTGATTATCATAGGACCTACGACATGATAGATGTTAAAGGAGTGGGTAATATCGTATAATTATTCTTTCCGAAGTTTTACGAACGTTAACATACATCACCAAATACGACCATTACTGACGTCAACATAGCATTAACGTTTAGCGTACGACGAGAGTGCGAAAACTCTCTATTGTATTCTCGAGAACAGTTAAATAATAATTCCAGTTCTCTAAAACAGTCGGCCTTCTTAGTTTTGCCCGTGTATTCTTTTGCAGACACACCCCACAAACAAGGCCTTTCCATCAGTGCATTAATTTTATTCTAATGTATTTTCTTTCGTCCACTCCGTTATTTCGAACAACTTACAGCCAACACCAAGGACCATTGATAGTATAAAAATGATCAAGATACGCGCCACAAAATCGGAACTTATAGTTGTTGCTATGGAAACTGTACGAACTTTGCCGAACTGTACCGACGCTGCACGAGCAAATGAATTGACTTGACATGTTTTCCATTTCTGCTGGAAAATACGCCAACATGTTAAAAGTGTTAAATTCAACATACTTAGTTAACATGTTAAGTCAATTGAGACTTGAAATGTCCATATACATGTTAAATTCAGCATGTTATATTATTGTTAAATGTTAAATGTTTAATACTGGAGACGCGCCTTAAGTCACACACTTCCCTAGTGAAGTAAGTGGAAAATATGTTTCGTTCAACAGGCACATAACAATAAACAAAAGAATACTCAAAACTCCCTACAGTTCTGATATTGCATCACATTCAAAGGATGCGAGAAGTCAAAACAGAGCTTGTCATTGTCACTACAAGGACGCAGGAGAAGACGAAGACCACGCATCGCCTGGAGAGGAGGAATCGCCAGGGCAGTGCAAGAGCAGAACCCTGATGAGAGCCAATGGAGTGACAGAAGACTCTGGTGACAAGCAATAAAAGGCAACCCCTGACAAGGGAGAAACCTTTAAAATTAAATGAATGTAAAGTGAAGAAATATATCTTTATTACATATGATTTGGGAGTGGAATAAACATTATACAGTATGCAATTCGTGAGTTAAGTAGAATTTGCCAGTCGGACTTTTTTAAGCAAGAGGGGAGATGAACATTTATCCTTTTTAGCACATGGATAATAGAATATACTTTTCTGCAGGTTTCTGTGATTTGCATGTCCCAGTTGAGATTATTATCCATGTTTACTATTTCAAAATCAAATATTTGCAAACATTAAAGAAATCAAAATAATTTCAATATTAATTTATGAAGTAAACGTCATTTAAAGAAATTGTCGATTTTTACATTTGAAATAAACTTTGATTAAAGTACGGGACTTTTGAGCGTCCCGACAAAAATTACGGGGACGCCGGACATTTAGAATAAATAAGGAGACTGTTCCGTTTTCTACGGCACGTGTGGTAAACTTAATACAGTGAAACCTCTCCTTACGGACACCCCCAAGATACGGACAGATTTTTATGTCCCAACTGAAATAATATAGAAACAATGATAAATTTAAATCTCGTTTACGGACACTCTCAGACACGGACAAGAACAGCTGTTTCACAGTCCTAAAGCTTGCTTTACCTCCTGACTGCGGACAGAACTTGGTTTTCAAAACCTAATGTGTTACAAAAATGGAAAATTTAGTTTTGAGAACTGTACAGAAATTCCTTAACATGAAAGAAGACAATAAGGGCCGTATTCATAGACATTTTTAGCGCGAGTTTCCGGTGGATGATCAGCGTTTTTCGTATTCATAAACCAGTGTTAGCGATAGGATATGATTTTAATTCTGTACAAGTAACCAGTGGATAGCCGGGGCTAGCTTAGTACGTTCGTAGCGCTGCGAAATGTCTATGAATAGCAGCCTTAGGGTATAGTAGGCTACCGCTAGCCCAACCGGCTAACCCTTGTTATAAGCGAGTGGATAAACAGAGTCATAAAATTTGACCTGTATGATAGGTCCAAGGTTTCCGTGATCGTGAAATTGTATTCGGTATTCGACGCATGATTGGGTTAGTAGGATTATTCTCTTCACTTCAATCAGTTGTTCTGCTTCGAGAGACACGGCACCTGAACGTAATAGTAATATGCGTTACAAGAGCGGTATGTTGAAGTTTTCATGTTCGAGGAAAAGTTTGAAAAAGCGAAACGTAGTTGAGCTTTTTTAATTTCCGAGAATTGAAAGAAAACATACCGCTCGTGTATCGTACATTATTTTGTGCGAAGATCGTTTATTGCATACCTGAAAGAGGAATTTCTAATTAGTTGCAATGAAATCTCCATCTTCGTTTCTGTTCAATGAGGGCAAATTTGCAAAACAAAAATATCTATCTTCAACATTGTTGCTTTAAAATGTTTTCTGTGTTTACTATACTCCAGCAGGCCGTGATATACGTCTGTCTTTTTTTTTCCCCCAGTCTATAAATGCGAACTTAAAACGAACGGTAAGGTTATGTAATGATTTAGAGTTTACTTAATTTTTGCAAATATTTAAAAACAATAATTAACAGTGCAATTTAGGTGAAATTGCAGTGGTAAGTTTCCAATTTATAATTATTACTATATTGTGTTAAAAGCCTAAAGCAGTAAAATCAATATGTCACTTAAGCGGTAAGAAGAGGGAAATTGTTATGTGTGTTAGGTTGGGAATACTGAATGTGGAATTTTTTTCTTTCCGCGGATTGGTTTTGTGCGGAAACCAAGCAAATACGCACGATCTCGCACAAAGGTTAAGTGAAAACTGTAAATTACAGTACGGCCTACTGCAGAACTGTAGACCTAGAATAAATTGCATGGCACAGTACTGTATTTTCCTTTTTCTGTCTTATATCTATTGTACTTAAAAGTTACAAAGAATTTACTCTAGTATACTATATTTAGAATTAAACTACAGTAATAGACCTACATTTCATTTAAAGCGTGAAGGGATAAATAATGCATATTATAAATTTACTGTTAGATTGGGGAGCCTCCCTCCCAATAAAGGACACCTTCCAGATGCGGACAGATTGTTACGTCCCTTCGATGTCCGTAAATGAGAGGTTTCACTGTAATACCGCACATTTGTGTGAGATACCCAGTTTAAAAGTATTCCGTATCTGAAAATGTAAATCGCGTAAGCTGTCTGTTGCATATTGTGCAGCCCTAATAAAAGGAATACAAACTAAGATGTTTGTTGGTGCCAAGTTTATTCTGTTGCCAAGACTAACGGCCGTGGGCTTCTGTTCTTTTTTATGCAGCAGTATCAAGTATAAAAGGAAGCTAGAAAGCTTTCGCTCCAGTGGCACCCACTGGAAATAAAGGTCATGGCTACAAATTCTTTGTCAAGCACATCAAGGGGAAGCAGAAAAAAACTGAAGACGCAGCCTTGTTTCAAGCTGAGGAATAGTTGATCTTGAAGGAGGAAAATCAGAACTGTGGAAATCAGAATGAAGAGTGTTATTTCCTGTTTATGTTGCTTTTACCTGTAATGGCTAGAGGCGAAGAACTGGAAGATGCATCGGATTTATCCTACTTTTTCCTCAAGGAGAAATAATACAGGCTTAACAAGACACCTTCGAGATGTTTCTAGTTTTGTTCTCTTCACTTATCGCGGTCAAGCCTCAGCTCATATGACGTATCTTACTAAGAAGACTGAGGTTCACGCCTCGAAGTATTCTGCACGTCCTCGATCATGCGTCATATCATCTAATTCTGTGACCCGTGTTTTAATCAACATGCAGAAACATGTCGCCTCCAGACATGTGTGGAGCACATACACGCTGTGATTAATCCTATGGTGCGGTACTTTTCACACATGTACGTATTTTTTAATATTCTCAGAACAGCACAGCATGATAAATCAAGGAGAGGAAGAAATCTTGGGGCGGTAATCACTATCTTAATGTTCGTCCTCAGCACAAGACATTGCAACCTCGGTTTTAGTCCACGTGGATTAGACAAGTAGGTGTCATTTAATAATGGAAGCAGCTTATTGGTTACAATATTGAAATTGAGGCGAGTGATTGGAGTGGCGACATAAGAAATTGAAAACAATAATGCAATTAAATTTCAAAGACCTGCCGAATGTTATGCACGAGGCCGCTCAAAGACCTGCCTAATGTTAACCATGAGAGCGCGGCGATAATACCTTGCGGTAAGCCTGAATAACTGTTTCCTTAACTGTTGAAAACTACAATATTGTAAGATTAAGTTTGGCAGCATATGAATTTAACCGTTCGCAGTTGAACTTAAGTCTTGAATATCATCGAAACTGTTAATTCATATGGATTAGTCATGGCTTTTAAGGAACCTGGAGGTTCATTGCCGTCCTCACATAAGCCCCTATCCTGAGCAAGATTAATCCAGTCTCTACAATCATATACCAACTCTCTCAAATCCATTTTAATATTACTGTATCCTACGTCTCTGCCACCCCAAAGGTCTTTTTCTCCTCCGGCCTCCCAACTAACACACTGCATTTCTAGATTCGCCCATACGTGCTACATGCCCCGTCCATCTCAAACATCTGGATTTAATGTTCCTAATTATGTCAGGTGAAGAATACAATGCGTGCAGTTAGCTCTTGAATTATTAATATAAAATAACACGGTAAAAAAAGTAATTAACCGGCAATTGAACTCGAGACCTCCGTGCTAGTTTGATGTGTGGATTCTGAGCAGTGATGCTGGCGCCTTTATCGTTATAGCGGGTTTTGGCTGGTGTTGACGACAAAAATTTAATTCTGGAGTCCAGAGAAAAGAAAGTAGCGACGACATACATGACATAGGCTATGTAGATATTAATAAATATTTTATTAATATTTTTCGTGATTAAGTTAGCACAAAAAAATATTTTTAATATTTTATTGTGGTATTTCTTTGCCGCTTTTTCATTTCCTAAGATTCCTTTCTCTCCTTGATTTATCATGCTGTGCAGTTCTGTCAATATTAAAATAATACGTACGTGTGAAAAGTCCCGCACCACAGGACTAATCACAGTGTGTTCTTTATGTTCTCCACACTTCTGAAGGCGAAACCGCATGCCGATTAAATCTCGGGTCACTGAATCAGGCGATACGGTGCTGCACTCATCCCCGATCCTTTGGCATAGATATTCTATACTTCGCTCCATAATGTCTGACAGGCGACATAAACATTGCTAGCAGAGGAAGAGAGAAGTATAATTAATATTCAACCAATAACAGAGGTCCCATACCACGCTTGTCTTGAAGTTGGGCGAGGATAGAACGCTTCAGACCGCCCAACTTCAAGATAACCTTGGAATGAAACCTCTGCCATCGGTCGAATAGCAATTATACTTCTCTCTCTCTGCCGGCAATGTTTACGTCGCCTGCCAGACATTATGCAGCGAAGTATATGTTTCCAGTCTTGTCGCTGTAGATCGTGACTATATGCCCATAATATTGCAGACATTGTGTATTTTAGTATCTATTAGCAGTAAGTGGCTAAAATTTCAAATCAGTGTGTACTTTAAGTGAATAGAGTGTACCAAATCACAGGCATGTAGGCCTAATGAATTTATAAAAAAATATGTTTAAATTAAAAAAATATTTTAAGGTGAAAGATTTACTCTAGAGTAACCATTCTTTTTGTATTTTAAAACTTAATGTGTATACTCGTACATACATCACAAAAAAAAATGAAAGTGCTCTGGTAAATAGTAGGCCTATTATATTTATGACTACTTGAAAATAGGCTATTTTTTACCATTATTTTGCATGCGATAACAAGGAACTCCCCTTAAATATACTGTAAAATACCTACGAAGATGGAAGAATATGCTGGCATTGCACAAATAATGTGGATCGAACATTGATTTGAGACCACTCACACAACGCCTGCAAGGCATTTCATAACAGATTCAGTTGTTTATTTTACAGTTCACATAATCTATACTAATAATAAATCTGTAGCCGAAATTTTTCTGGTAATTTTCGATTTTCCAAAAATATTTGGTCCTAACATATATAATTAACCACCTTGAAACCGAAAATCGCTTTTTTGAAATTTTTGTTTGTTTGTATGTCTGTCAGTCTGTCTGTCTGTTTGTTACCTTTTCACGCGATAATGGATGAACGGATTTCGATGAAAATTTGAATATAAATTATGTTCGTTGTAACTTAGATTTTAGGCTATATGGCATTCAAAATACATTATTTGAAAGGGGGTTTATAAGGGGGCCTGAATTAAATAAATCGAAATATCTCGCTTATTATTGATTTTTGTGAAAAATGTTACATAACAAAGGTTTCTTTAAAAATAATTTGCGATAAGTTTTATTCCTTGAAAGATTTTGATAGGACTGATATTTAATGAGATAAATGAGTTTTAAAATAAAATAACTGCCATATAAGGTCGTATAATGAAATAAAAAACAAATGACTTCTTCTATAAGAGGCCTTGGACAGCAACAATCGAAAGCTATGAAAGATAGCCTACAGAGAATGTTTCTGTGTTTGTATGAAGTAATATCGGAAGCTAAATTAACCGATTTGTATAATTAATTATTATTTCACCATGGGAAAGTGTAGTTTCTCTAGATGGACATAATGCTATAATGTTATTACAGTAACTTCTGATATAATATATAATATAATATAATATAATATAATATAATATAATATAATATAATATAATATAATATAATATAATATAATATAATGTAATAAATTTAAGTTATTTGAAGGGCTCAGAACCATAGTGGGCCAAACGCCATTTACTGAATACGTAGAAAACAAGGGTTAAAATTAAGTTATTACCATAATTAAATGGAAACCTATAACAAGTAAAATAAAGTCTACACATTAAATCTAAATGGTGTCAATGTTCATTAAACTATGGTTGTATGTAATAAAAATTAGAAACATGTTAAAGGAATTGTCATTGCACCAATGAGTGGTCTCTGGACCAAAATGATGGCATTTTAATTTTTTAATACAATTTAAATTAAGTAACATATTAAACGATTTATCCTTATATCAAACACGAATGTTCCCTGGATCAAATGTCCTATTTTAATTATGTAATTAGTTTATATTTATTTCTAACGGGTGCAGCGGAGCGCACGGGTACGGCTAGTGTTATTTATAAATCAATTACAGTATTAAATTTAATTCAGTCACATACCTTAAAACTAATGGAATGCATATGTCGTGTAAGGAAAGAAAGATAATAGATAATTGTAGAATGATAAAAAACTGTATAAAAAGTATACAATTTCTCACCTTGATTTTGTAAAGCACGTCTGTTACGAGTACATAAATAGACCCTTTGAATGACTATTTTAGTTTTAAATATGTTTGAAATGTTTTAAAACTGTTTAAATTATGTATATACGAGGCCTGTCTAAAAAGTATCCGACCTTAAATTTTCCCGCGCAAAGTGGTGATTCTAAGGCGGCGCCACTGTGTACGGTGGAAGGAGGAACCGTAATGCGCATGCTTGAATTTTTTCACCGCATTCGCTTGTGCCAGTCACTGGCTGGTGGTCGCCAAGTAAGTTGCTGTTCTAAGTGTTTGTCGGATTTAGTTTTCTCGCAAGATGACTGAACGAATTGAGCAAAGATACTGCATCAAATTTTGTCAAAAGCTTGGTGATTCTCAAAGTCAAACAATTCGTAAGATTCAGCAGGTGTTCGAGGAAGATGCGATGGGTGTAACACAAATTAAGGAGTGGTTCAACCGATTCAAAGATGGCCGCACATCAGCGGAGAGTGAGCAGCGTTGTGGCAGGCCCCAAACTGCTCGGAGTGCAGCTGTTGTTGAGAGGGTGCGAAATTTTGTGATGGCAGATCGTCGTTTGACCGTGCGGGAGATTGCCGAAGAGGTTGGAGTGAGTAAAGATTCTGCACATGCAATTTTTCGTGATGATTTGAACATGAACCGAGTGGCTGCAAAATTCGTGCCCAAGTTGTTGTCCCCAGAACAAAAAGACCTCCGTCGTGACGTTGCACAGGACCTTCTGGACACCGCCAACACTGATCCTGGGTTTCTGAACACCGTGATAACTGGAGATGAGTCATGGGTGTACGGGTACGACCCAGGAACAAAAAGACAGTCGTCGCAATGGAAGCATCCCGAGTCTCCAAGGCCGAAGAAAGCGCGGCAGGTGCGAAGCAAAATCAAGGTGATGCTGACTGTTTTCTTTGATGTCCGTGGAATTGTGCATCACGAATACGCACCGGAAGGACAAACGGTGACAAAGGAGTACTATCACGATGTTCTCCGGCGACTCCGTGATGCACTTCGGCGCAAAAGACCAGACATGTGGACGGCGAACAACTGGCACTTGCATGACGACAACGCCCCCGCACATTCATCCCAATTGATCCACACTTTCTTGGCCAAACATGGAATTACAACCGTTCGCCAACCTCCCTACTCTCCAGACCTGGCTCCTTGCGACTTCTGGTTGTTTCCAAAATTGAAGACACCTCTGAAAGGATCCCGTTTTGAGAGTAGAGAAGAGATAATGCGGAACGCGACGACGGAGCTGAACACCATTCCAAAAGAAGACTTCCAGAGATGTTTACGGCAGTGGAAGGATCGGTGGGCTAAGTGTGTGCAAGTACAAGGGGCCTACTTTGAAGGGGATTAGGGTCCCAACCCCGTCAGGTATTTGAAATATTTTTTCTGGCTAAAGGTCGGATACTTTTTAGACAGGCCTGATATATATATATATATATATATATATATATATATATATATCGACGTTTTACGCCCGTAAAAATTAGTGTTAGAGCACAATTTTTAGTCACCAGATAAGAATTTAATTATTACGGTACTTATGTCCGTCCGCAGTCTGGAAAAGTGGGACGGGAAAGGTACCAACCTAAACGCAAAAATATTCTAGAATTCATATTTGACTGAGTGGCGGTAGGACATTGTGGCGCTACAGCAAATCTTTCAGTAGCGCTATATCGTGATCCCACGGAAGCAAGTAGCGCAAACGTGGTGGCCCGAGCTCAGCAGCAATTGAACCGTTGTATAATAATTTGGCTTTGCAGTACTTAGATTTTATGTAATTGTCTTTCGTCCGAAACAGTGTAGAAAAATAAAATAAAAAAAATCCAAAAATATTTATATATCTTAAAGATACTATTTCCAAAATTAAATCCCTTGAATAAAATCCAGCCAAAAATGGTATACCACATAAAGCAAAATTAGAAATACATAAACAAACTGAAGTTATAGGTATTTGAAAGGACAAATTACCTATAAAACGAATATCTTAAATCACTGATCCCAAAAGCGCATACCGGTAATTTTCTTGTGAGTAGGTCTACTGGCTACTAAACACTTTAATATCTTTTTATCTATTTATGTCCATAACAGGGCAAAGCCCCAATTACAATAGACAGTACAGATAAAAAAACATATTGCATACAACACGAAAAAGAGGTAAAACAGATACATGTGTAATTACAAATTAAAGATGGAAAAGAGAAGGAAAAAAAAACAAATAGATACCACCTAAATAAAAAAGACAGATACAGATATAAATGAAGAACACCAAATAAAAACAAATCAAAAAGAGCCAAGTACAGACATCACAGCCAAAAATCTAAAATGTAGGCGGAGATATAATTGGCAAATTGCAGAGCAAATACAACACCATGTTAATAAATTCAATATACAGCACTACACAGCAGGCCCAATAGGCTCAATTAATTTATTCAAAAAACTCACCAACACAGAACATGTGTTTCAAGTAATGCTTTACATAACTTTTTCTTGTACATATTGTACGATAACGAAAAATCTAAATCCTGTTTATTTGATAGAGGATTGTAAGTTCGAAGCATTATTAAAAGTGGAGACATTTTATGAGATAGTGTTTTTGTTGTCTGTAAATAAAAGAGAGATAGCTTTCTCAAATTTGATTTACCAATATTGAAACTAATTAGCTGTAGAAGATCAGGGTTGTCTATTAAGCCATTTATGGTTTTGAACAAATACATTTGTTGTTGCAGATACAAGTGTAATTACAAATTAAAAATGGAAAAGAGAAGGAAAAAAAATAGATTCCACCTAAATAAAAAAGACAGATACAGATATAAATGAAAAACACCAAATAAAAACAAATCAAAAAGAGCCAAGTACAGACATCACAGCCAAAAATGCAAAATGTAGGCGTAGCTATAATTGGCAAATTGCAGAGCAAATACAACACCATGTTAATAAATTCAATATACAGCAGGCCCAATAGGCTCAATTAATTTATTCAAAAAACTCACCAACACAGAACATGTGTTTCAAGTAATGCTTTACATAACTTTTTCTTGTACATATTGTACGTTAACGAAAAATCTAAATCCTGTTTATTTGATAGAGGATTGTAAGTTCGAAGCATTATTAAAAGTGGAGACATTTTATGAGATAGTGTTTTTGTTGTCTGTAAATAAAAGAGAGGTAGCTTTCTCAAATTTGATTTACCAATATTGAAACTAATTAGCTGTAGAAGATCAGGGTTGTCTATTAAGCCATTTATGGTTTTGAACAAATATATTTGTTGTGCTCTTATCCTGCGACTACTGAGAGATGGTACATTAAATTCAACCAGCATGGATTCATAAGATTGGAATATGTTGTAACATGAATGTTTTTTCATATATAGCAGTTTTAGGATTTTATTCTGTACTCTCTCTATCTGCAATCTGCAATTGCAGCTTATTGTATGGTAGCTGTTTTAGTTTGGATAAAAGTTCACGGAATTATTCGCAGTGGTTGGAATTATTTGTGAATGTATTTGTTTGCGTTCTGCCATTTCAAATATTTGTCAGTTTTTAATATGCCTGTTGATCATAAATGCTCGTTAATTGATACTGCTGTATCAATTACAGATAACTGTTTTTCAGTTTTATTACACAGAATTATGTGCGGACCGTTTGCCTCAATCACTTTTCTCTGTTTTTATTTTTCCAATCCCAGTACAATTTCAAATATTTGTACTCCATTAATCGTATGCCGGATTCATATTTATGATATGGGATTTTAGTGTAATTAGATTGTTAGGAAGTCGTTTATGTATAATATTTGCTATATTATTATTATTATTATTATTATTATTATTATTATTATTATTATTATTATTATTATTATTATTATTATTATTATTATTATTATTATGTACGGATGCGAAATATGGACCGAAACGAGACAAATTATGAATGACAGCAGAAGAAATGGAATTTTTAAGAAAACAGCTAAATAAACATAGGCCTAGCAAGATCACAAACGTAAAGAAGACATTCACAGTGAATTTAAACTGAACCAATTCTGTCAAAAATTAATAAATATAAAACTAACTGAATCCAACACATACGGAGAATGGACAGGGACAGAATTCCAAAATTAATTCTCAAATACAGACCACAGGGCAGACAAATTCAGTACCGTTCTCTGAAGAGACTTTTGCATGACTTAGGTGGAAAGATCATATGGCGCAATTCTGTGATAGTTTTATTATTATTATTATTATTATTATTATTATTATTATTATTATTATTATTAGGCCTAGTATTTTATTATTGTATTATTTTTATTAGTAATTTTATTATTAGTATTTTATTATTATTATTATTATTATTATTATTATTATTATTATTATTATTATTATTATTATTATTATTATTATTATTATTTAGCACAGCCAGTATTAAGCTATGGTAGCGAAGCGTGGACTGTGAAGAATAAAGATGTCAGTAGAATAACAGCAAGTGAGATGAGATTTATGAGAGCAACAGCTGGATATACTCGCTGGGATCATAAAAAAAATGAGGACCTAATGCAAGAACTTCAAATAGAACCCATTATGCAGTTCATCAGCAAATATCAACTTCAGTGGAAGGGTCATCTCGAACGAATGAATCGATGCAGAATTCCAAAAGCACTGCTTCATTACCATCCATATGGCAAAAGATCTCTAGGCCGTCCAAAGAAGAGATGGACTGAACATTCTAGTTTGAGACCGTAACAGGCCATTTGGCCTAATACTTGTTAGGAAGATGATGATGATGATTATTATTATTATTATTATTATTATTATTATTATTACTACTGAAGTTTTGAAGTATTGAATTTTAGTATTTAGTAGTAATCCAGTCTATATCGTCCTGTGACGACTTCCCGTGTACTATCGTTCTCTATCGGTTACGGTCCAATCAATCTCCATCCTGTAGATTCTTTTGACATTGTTCTTAATATAAGTTACTGCATTTTAACCTAGGATTAAATAGTCTGTTATTTTTTATACAACTCATCTTTATTCACGACCGGCATATTCAGTTTAGAATTGATTTGTTTTACGATTCTGTATCAGTTTTATAGGCTGTTTAGAAATGGATATATTGAAAGAGATTGCAGTCTTTTATTTTTAAAAATTCAGTTAATGGAATTGCAAATCCCACTGACACGGTTTGTCGCTGTATCAAACTGTGTGACAGTGCCACGTACCTATATACAAATGATTTATAGCTGACTCGCAGCGGAAACTGTGACGTAATCCGGCAAGAGTTAAGTTTTTAATATTGTTTGGAGTCAATATTGGGTCCAGATTTTTAAATCAATAGAGCGACACAATGGACAATGATTTGCCCATTGTGAAACATTTAGTGAACTCCGTCGCACATTGAATGTTTTGCTGCTGTTGGAATTTTGTGAAGCGATTGGTGAACATATAAATTCACGTAGTCTACTTTGTGCTATTTTAGGGACGTATGGAACTCTTTAGTTGTAATTAGTGTGGGAGTTTCTTCGTATTAATGTAGGTCATTGACTCGTACAAATTAAGGAAGATTTACAGTCTATCTTCTTGTACAATACATTTTTTGACACTTGCTTAAGAAATGTCACTTCACTCGCTGCAGTTCCCTTCTAGAAATGGAGGTGCTATTTTCTTGTTTGTTGTTTTTCAGTTCCAGGGTATTTCGGTAATTTTTGTATACAGGGGGTCTCTAAATTAGATCGACAAAATTAGGGAGCAAATAGATAACCTTCGTGGAAGTAGTAGTAGTAGTATTTATTTATTTATTTAACCTGGTAGAGATAAGGCCATCAGACCTTCTCTGCCCCTCTACCAGGGGATTACAACTATAATATGAAGAATAAAATTACAATTAATATTAAATTTACAATTACAATTACAATAAAAATTAAAGTACGACAAGATTACCTGATTCTATTCTATAGTGATGAAATTACCATATATTGAGATATTTTGTGATAGATTAAGAGAACTATTTACAAGAAACCATGTCTGAACGAGTCTCAATTACTGACCAAGTGCCTAGTAAGTTTGCGTTTGAATTCAATTTTATTTCGACAGTCCCTGATGCTAGCAGGTAACGAATTCCACAGTCTTGGCAGGGCTATTGTGAAAGAGGATGAGTATGAGGAGGTGCGATGGGATGGTATTGTTAGTATTGTTTCATGGCGAGAGCGTGTGTTCAGATTGTGGTGGGAAGAAAGGTAAGTGAAGCGAGACGACAGGTACGAAGGAATATAAGAGTTCAAGATTTCGAAGAGAAGGAGAAGTGAATGTAAATTTCTTGCATAGTTTGTTAAGGAACCCATGGACTGCGACGCTTCGTTTCATTGCAAGAAGGCGGGAACGGAGGGGTGTGTCATTACTACTATCACTCGGTTTGTTTACGTCCGGAGCCCAGTATAATTTGGTATCGATTACAGCACGTTTGTTTACTTCCATTGGTACAGTACGATTATTTAGTCGTGACAGTCGCCGGCGATGTGCGCCTAGGTCAGGCGAGTCCATTTAGTTATGCCAAGGGGTGTTTGGGTTATTCACTCGCTTGTCTTCGAAGCGATCGGATGTCAAGCATGCGGTATAGCGTTGTGTTTCCAGTACAATTAAGCTGTTCTGCATTCCTTACCGACCGCTCGCCCTTATCGCTACTCCGGAACTCTACCCACTCCTCCTATTACTTCCCCTCTTTCGCGTCGCTGAGCTGTCAGGACTAAATAATCGGTCTGTACTACCTCTTATTATCCGCGTTATTCGTTTACGTAGTTTAGTACTTGTACTTGCACTCATTCTGTTGTAATGTTCAGTACAGTTTAATGCGTCGTTGGTTTCGTTTTTCTGTACGTAATTTTTCTTTGTTTGGATTAACACACACAATCGTGTGACACAGAATCGCTTGTTATTTGCACATATTTACTTTATCCCGACCTGTAATTCCTTCTTGCACTGAAACGAAGCGTCGCAGCCCATGGGTTCCCTAACAAAATATGTTTCCACGAAGGTTATCTATCTGCTCCCTAATTTTGTCGGTCTAATTTAGAGACACCCGGTAGACCATACTTTATCTTTCAAAGTTCCCCAGAAATAAGTTACTCAGGGTTATATTTAAGGATCGAGGCGACCACACATTCGTATTAATAATTCTACACTCGAATATATGCATGGATTTAGAAAAAAAACTTAATTCCCATTCGTGCCTCTCGACGCGTCACCTAGTCTTCTATAATTGAAGCTGCCAGCGACTCACATTACGGAGAAGCAATTAAGATATTATACAAAAATATTTTAATGTAGTTCGGAGTTGAAGTGTATACATTTTTACCGAGTTAAGTCCACTCAAAATAAATTGCTCCGTCTCTTGCTGCTTACAGGGTACGTGCATCATAGTTTGAGGAACATTTAGTATTTCGCTGCAGTGTCCGATGATTTTACAAGACAAACGACTAACCCCGTTAAAGCGGCAGTTAGAGTTAGCCCCTGGGGCCGCGGTTGTCAAAGCAGGTGCAAGTTGGCCCAGTTATCGGACGGGATAACAGATTCCATGTTGCGCCGGCAAGCCTCTTCCAGCTGTCTCTCCTCCCCTAGTGAAGACGGAGAGCTTGTTTATACCGCTTCCTGTTTTTAATTCCACGTTTTCGAATAGCTACTTTTATTTTTCCTAGACTGTACTTTCGTGGTGCACAAAGATGAGGGTGCAAGGAAAGTCTAAATATAGATGGATTCTGGGGCTGAGGTCAATACCAAGAGGGTGAAAACCCGAGGAAGGAAGAGCGAGCAAGAACAAAAGGATGAGCAGAGAAAGAAGGAAAGAAATGGGTCTTGAAAGAAGAAGCACTGTTCTTGCCATTTTTCCTGGTTTGTAACCGCTGTGTCGCACCATAACTCCATCTTGGCCCTCTGCCTCGACCTTGAGTTACAGATATCTAGAAAGGAAATAGCGAGGGGAAATGGGAGCTGATTCGGGATTGGATTTGGGATGACTTGATCTTGGAAGCTATATTCGGACGTCGCTGATCTTTTTGGGTCAATAATCGCCTCAGAATCTCGGCAATCTTTCTCGAGTATAGAAGTACAATCGGAAGAAACAAAAACAATGCAGTGATGTCATGTTCTGAGCTGTCTTACAATATTGATAGCGTTTACCGCAGACACGGGTTCGGTTTCCTGTTTTCCGTAGAGGTGCGTGTCTTCCTGATCACATTCACCGTGAAAATCTAAAAAAACGTATAATTGTAACAATAAAATTATTAACAGTGGATAGTTAATTATGGTACCTACTTTACTCCAAGGTTATGTAACAAAATAATTGAAAAATACCCAAGTTTGCAAAATTTTAGTGTCAGCAAATTCAAATATGGTGTTAGAAATTTAATTGTTAAATAATATATACTCGTTTAATGTGTAATGGCTATACCTTTGGATCAACACCGTTTGCTACCCCCTTCCACGACTGGAGTTCGATGATACTGGCGTAATATACAAACAAATCACTTTGCTAGGTATAGGAGGGAAGAAAAGTAGTTCATCCATTTACGTAAACTATTTATAGGAAGTATCGCGCTTTTGAGTTTGATCATTTTCATTAGGTTTTTGTTTAATCAAAATAGAGTACGGTATTAACAATGAGTGTTTTTACTCACGAAGTGAGTTATCCATGCGGACGTATTCATTATGCAGTGTATACTGTCTACAGCACATTAGCGTCCAATATAGAGAATGAAGTTAAATTGAAAAATAATCATAATATGGATATTTAAACACATTTTTGAAAATGGTGGCCGTTCATTTCGATACAGGCTTCAGTTCTAATGTGCATATTATCGCACCTTAGACTATTGTACCTAATCCCAATTACCAGTTTCGTCCTTCGTAACTAGTAACTCATGTTGAAATAATTCTGTACCTATTCTATAATAGAGTACTTACGTACTGTAAATTCAATCTTTACTTCTGCCCAATCCGAAAAGATAAAATTACTCAGACATACTATCTATTGTCTGTCCAAGTGGTTATGTCATAGGGTCTTACAAAGGGAGGAAATCACGTGACAATTACTTAACGAGGCCCTTTTATTTAAGTTGTTTTAAACAGTTGTATAATATTACGTAGACGTCCAATTCCTAACAGAAATTAATGTTCTCACAAAAGAGCTAAGACGACAGCCCAGCCACTAGCTGGAGAATAAAAGCACGTGGGGGAAACCGGGATACGACGTAGGCAAATGGACGACAGTACCTGTGCGAAAATGATTCAATATTGAAAGCTCTTTCGTCACTGGAAAACGCGAACATATTTTTGGAACGTACTGTTTACTATGACCGTAAGGCTACTATGACTGTATATGCAGGACGGTTGAACTTCGTTAGTAGAAGGGGTGGGGGTGAAGTACATTTAAAAATTCAGGTACAATAAAAATTGAAGTAAAAATAAAATGATATCCCTGTATTTGTATAAGTTAAATAGAAATTGTATTTTTTCTAGTTAATTTATCCTTATGTTTTTAAGCCACTTTGTTTATAATAATTATGTTTATATCTTTGTTAAGTATGTTAATCTTGTTTGTATAACTCCCTGAGCACAAGTTTTTACTTTCCAGGGATGAATTCTGTTTGTAATTTTATACAAATTATTTTACTTGCAATAAACTTGCTAGCAATAAAGAAATTAATCCCGATATTTACACGTATTGTATAAAGCGATAGTTTTGTTTTCATTGGCTTTTAGTTAGGTTATAATTATAATAATTAATTATATTTTATTTTTAAGCTATTGATAGGCCTAATCATTTTTAACTTCAAGAAAACAAAATTAAGAAATCCATTGTTTACAGTCACATAGATCAACCAGTGGTTCCCAAACTGTTTGAAGCTACAACCCACTTTCGGATGTTTTTTTTCAACCCCCGTACCGGTACTTAAATCCATTTTAAAAATACAATCACCCTGTAAAATCGAAAACAACGATAATTCCACTGAAAACCAGTGGATACCACCCAACTAGTAGTGTATCCGTACCTGCAAAACGAGACATCGGAATATCGTTGCTTAAGGTATAAATGCTCGTATTCCACAAAATCATGAAAAAAGCTGTTTTTGTCGCCGTTAATTGCGAGCTTACTTGTATAACAATTTTTAATTTTCCGCGAGACTTTGCAGGTAGATGCGCATCATTTAGACGAAAATTTTTAGGCTTACGAGTATTTGAACCATAAGCGACGATATGCAAACCGTTTTCCAATAAAATTATCTTTGACTTCTTAGACTGGCCTTCCTCGCTGATATATTTTTACGAACACTTAAACGCTTTGAATAGTAGTAGTTTGCAAGGCAAAGATGGTACCTTAACATAATAACAGCAAGGAATAAAATGGACGTATTTATAAAGAAAATCGAATTTGGTTGACATTACTGGCTGAAATAAAAAAAAAAATCAAGTAGACCAATGTACCTACTGGTGGAATGTTGAAACTTGGCCTCTACGCGCGCGCACACACACACACACACATACATACATACACACACGCACAGATATATATTTTTGCACAGCGTAGACCAGTTTTGGATCAAAAGAATGAAAGAATACCTCGAGCGTGCATAATAAGCTTTTAAAATTTTGATAGCATTTGCACACTAGTATTAAGTACAAAATAAATGTATGTTAATAAAGCGTTTTTTGTTAGTCTATATTTTGTAAACAATCTCGCAAACACCTTCCACTCTTTACACGACCTCTCCCCTCCAGAGGATCGCAACCAACACTTTAGTAAATTAGATAATGTTCTGTGTAAATTAGCAATTTCTTCGCTCTGCTCAAAGTAAAAATTATGTATTTCACTTTTGTCTTATTTGAATGCTTCGTAAGTTCTCCTTTTTCTTTCGTACATTCCATAGAAAACTCAGTCGGATTCATACCCTGGCTTTCGGGCAGTTTCGTTCACACTATTGTGTGGAGACAAGGCATTCCATCATGCATAAATATCCCGCCCTCAAATGGAAACCACTCGTTCATTACTGATACCACACAAGCCCTGATGACCTCTTTGTATTGTTCAGCATGCACTGTTCATATTCCTCTCTACATGTATTTTGCTCGATCTGTGCATTGAAATGGCTCTCCATATTATGTTTCTAGTTGGATATTTAGCTTATTGCACTGTGCGAGTACATTCCTTGAAGGTTTCTACTAGACGTTTTCTCACATATTAGCTATGTATTGATGACATTGTATTGCACATTATATTACTTTTGTATTGCTTATCTAACGTTGTCATTTCAAAAATGTACTGTAAATATTATAGTTTACAATTAAATTTACAATATCTGACACTGTTGTACATGCTGGTTCTCGTATAATTTGACATGACATGGCTGGAATGTTGTTTGTTCTGCGGATGTCACGTCTTGAAACATCCATCAAATGGCTTTCTTTTAGGCGTAACTTTTGCGTCATGTTCCTAGGCGACACGTCGCGTCGTTGCGAAATTGAATATTATATTTTCATGCGTTTTTCTTAGCAGAAACTGTTAAGAACTTTGTACGTGGACAATTTTACCAGCCTTTTTATTTGGTGTTATACCTGTACGCCTTATATCAAGGATGCAAAACTGTGCTACAATTGAAGCACACGTCATAAGCCGGAACACGTAACTTATCCTTTCCCTTCAACCCTCGCGTTATTGTAGGGTATGGGAAGAAGAGAAGAGAGAACAGTTTGTCAAACTTCACAGAAACGTCTTTGAAGGCTCCGGCCTTGTGGATGGAGGAACGAACTCTTTCCTCATACTTCCACCCCTCTCTTCCCCAGTTCTGCAAACCTGCCTTATATAGTTAAAAAATTGACATAAGGCAGAGGAAGCATACGCTTTCACTATTTAGGTCCTATACTTGCCAATGACTTTAAGAAACATTTAGGGCTTCTATGCATAGACATTTCGCTAGCCCGCGCTATCGACTGATTACTTGTACAGGATTCATATCATATATCATATCGCTAACACTGGTTTATGAATACGAAAAATGTTAGTCCGCTGATCATCCACCGGAAGCCCGCGCTAAGAATGTCTATGAATATGGCCTTTAATGTTTTTCTCTTTTTCGAGGAGAATATCTAGTCTTGACCATCTTCACTCTCATGGTAACTTCAATTGTGACTGACACTGCTACCTATCAATGTACCAAGATTGCGCTAGCTCAACTTCCTACTGCAATTAGGAATTGTAAGGTAGTAAAACTCGTCGTGTTCATTAGGCACAATTAGAATTACCACGAAAAGGAAAGAAGCGAGGGCATGAAAAATTTCTCTAGTGTGTTCAACTTGTAAAGCACAAAATCATATTTCTGGCCCATACTTTGCAGCTTCGTTGAAGTTAAGGGCCGTATTCATAGACATTCTTAGCGCGGGCTTTCGGTGGATGATCAGCGAACTAACGTTTTTCGTATTCATAAACCAGTGTCAGCGATATGATACGATATATGATATTAATCCTGTTTAGCACGCTCGTAGCGCGGGCTAGCGAAATGTCTATGAATAGCACTCTTAGTGTCTATATTGACGTTCTTTTATAGCATCGACGCGTAAAGAACTTCGATTTAACCCGTTTTATCTTCTAATCAATGTTTGTGCGTTTTTCTTCGGTTTGTAAGAAACATCGATTTTCATAAGACACACTAAAACATCGTTCTAATATTTCTGTCGCATTTAAGCACACTTAAATGCCATCGACCTGGGTCGGGATCGAACCCGCAACCTCCGGCACAGAAGACCAGTACTCTACCGTCTGCGCCACCCAGGCCGACTCGGATTCTTATTGCAAATAATTTTATACACATACGGTCTTACTAATAAAAACTCTATATACAGACGTTTAACTCTCTTATACTTATACAATGAGTAGCTCGTTTATAAGTCGTGTGTAAATTCCTTACTAATAATCACTACATACGTCGTGTATAAAAGTACAACTGTTACACAGCTACGTCATAGTTTCGTCATTACTTCATTACAAAAGGTAATAGAATATCTGAGATTCTCTATGTCATCCGGTAGAGCGCTCTAGTGTGCCGTGTTAAGAATCGATAGTACAACTGGCTCCGATCGATTACCATACTATATTTTGGTCAAAGAGTACAAACTACAGCAATAATATTCTACTTATTCTATGCTCTTTGGTGTGTTCTTCTGTGGTTACAAGGCATCCATCATCATAAAATGACAGTCGATACGAACAGCTGTTAGAGGGGCGGCCATTTTTTCTCTATATACAACGCTTAAACAAGGGGTTTCGCATATTATAACTACTGCAAAGCAATTCCCATTGTATAGTTATATATTGTTTATACATCCATCGCTTATTCATGGTTTATTAGTAACGCTTTCTGTCTCAACGCTGCATAAGTCTCGTATAAAAAGTATACACGGTTTATTAGTAAGACCGTTAAAACACATCAAATGCTAGTATTATTTTGTTTTTTGCACACCTACTTGTAGAATTTAACTTGTGTGTTCACCTGGGGAACAAAACTCTTTGCACAAAAAATGACAACCCCATTTATCCGAACACCATCGATATAATCTTTAGCGTGCCTTCTCCGGGAGGCCCGTATATAAAAAATTTAATGTATTATGTTTGAAGAAACGAAAAGTTATAGTTAGTGACAAGGTGACATAACATATTTGCCATTATAAATTTCTCAGCTGAGGATGAATTTATTTATTTTATTGGGTTATTTTACGACGCTGTATCAACATCTCAGATTATTTAGCGTCTGAATGGTATGAAGGTGATAATGCCGGTGAAATGAGACCGGGGTCCAGCACCGATAGTTACCCAGCATTTGCTCATATCGGATTGAGGGAAAACCCCGGAAAAAACCTCAACTAGGTAACTTGCCCCGACCGGGATTCGAACCCGGGCGACCTAGTTTCGCGGTCAGACGCGCTGACCATTACTCCACAGGTGTGGGCTATGAGGATGGATGATAAAGGAATATACTAAAGGCGTTTTTTATTCAATGAAGCAGTGGGCTACAGAAAACAGTAGGCAAAAAACGAGATGGCTGAATTGTGTGACAACTTGACAAGTATGGGAATTCGGAATTGAAGAAGAAAAACACAGGGACCGGAAGACATTTAGGAAGACCGCTGAAGATGCCAAGACCCATTTTGGGCTGTAGAGCACATAACGATGATGTAACTATAATAAACTCAGGTTGAAATCTCCCGTCAAATTGCGCACACAGAATTTTACATTACATAGATAAGCATAAAAAATTACTGTAGGTGCCCATGCTAACTGTAAGGTTGTGAAAACTTACTGTACTTGGAATTTTATTAAGAAACAGCGTCGTGCTCTCTGTGAATGCATATGGGGTCTACGCTATCCCGTGACGTGTCAGGCGCCTTCGCCAGCTTAGTGAGCACTGTCTACTCAAGGCCAACGGCTGTTCAATGTTGCGATAATTTTTTTTTAGTCAAGCTTTAATTTCGCAATCTTACAGTTGGTATGGTTGTATTTGTCCGTCTGCTGTGGAAACCTGTGTGTGCAGTTTGATGAGGGGAGGTTTCGGCATTAGCTCATTAACAAAACTTGCGACACTGAAAAATATCCGCATTCCTAAATATACAGGGACATCATTTTATTTTTACTTCAATTTTTATTGTACCTGAGTTTTTGAATGTACTTCACTCCCACCCCTTCTACTAAGGAAGTTCCAACTCCACACAGAACCAAGACCGCAGATAGTAAGCAGTATTGAGTTACTGATTATAGTACGTTCCAGAAATATGTTCGCGTTTTCCAGTGACGAAAGAGCTTTCAATATTGAATCATATTTTCGCACAGGTACTGTCCGTTTGCCTACGTCGCATCCCGATTTCCCCCACCTGCTTCTGCTCGCCCTCTGTAAAAGCTGGGCTGTCTTAGCTCTTTTCTGAAAACATTAATTTCTCTTAGGAATTGGACGTTTACGTAATATTATACAGCTGTTTAATTTAACTTAAATAAAAGGGCCTCGTTAAGTAATTAACTGTCACGTGATTTCCTCCCTTTCTACAATCCTGCGGCATAACCACTTGGACGGACAGTAGATAGCATGTCTGAGTAATTTTATATTTTCGGGTCGGGCAGAAGTGAAGATTGAATTCACAGTACGTAGAGTAGGTACAGAATTATTTCAACATGAGTTACTAGTACGAAGGACGAAACTGGCAATTGGAATTAGATGCAGTAGTCTATAGTGCGATAATATGCACAAAAGAACTGAAGCCTGTATCGAAATGAACGGCCACCATTTTCAAAATTGTGTTTAAATATTCATATTATGATTATTTTTCAATTTAACTTCTTTCTTTATATTGTACGCTAATGTGCTGTAGACAGTATAATATACACTGCATAATGAATATGTTCGCATGGATAACTCACTTCGTGAGTAAAAACACTTATTGTTAATACAGTACTGTACTTTGATTAAAGAAAACCTAATGAAAATTATCAAACTCAAAATCGCGATATTTCCTAGTTTACGTAAATGGATGAACTACTTTTCTTCCATCCTATACCTAGTAGAGTGATTTGTGTTTTACGCCAGTATCATCGAACTCCAGTCTTGGAGGGGGGAGCAAGCGGTGTTTCCGGTTCTCTAAAGGTATAGACAGGTTAATATTTAAAATGTTAGTAAAAATAAAATGATGTCCCTGTATAAATTAATTGGAAAAAAGGGCCTGAAGGTAACAAATGGTGATATAATAATATCTTCATATGTAGAAAATGCCGGTACTGATATTGCAGTGAAGTGTATTAAGAAATCGTCATACAATATGACAGGTATCGATTGTGATGGATTATTGGATTACTGATGTCAATCATGTTTTGATTAGTTGTCTGATGAAGTTGTCCTGGATTGTTTCTGTTCGGATTACAAGTAGCCTGGTGTTTACAGAGTCTGCTTTCCACGTTTGTTTGATGTGCTCTGTTAGTTGAATATATTCATTGATTTTGTTTGCATGGAGTGGACTATAGTTACTGTTTAATGTGACTGATACGTTCATTATACAAGGTGGGTCAAAAGTCGCTTTCCCCAATATTCGTTCTTAGGTTTCATACTTGTACACATATACAGATGTCATAACTTGAACATACGAATAGCTGGTGTACCCTAATAAGTAGTGGGTTGACGAGTACTTGATATGTCCCAGAACCCGGAGTCCCAAGCCCTTCCTCAGTCAGCATCGGAAACCTGTTCTACGTGCAAGACTTCACCCCAGCCTGTTTTTAACTACGCATTTCACATGAACGATGAAATGAGGGGAATGTGGAGAGTGTTGATGAACTGAGAGGGACACGGGAGTACCCCGAGAAAAACCATCTGCAACATCTGCTTTGTTCATCACAAATTCTATGACGACCTGGCCGGGGATCGAACCTGTGCCGCCTGGATGAGAGACCAACGCACCATAGCTTTCTATATCTCTTACAGGGAGCAAAACCCAAACATTTCGTACTATGTCTGGGTTAATATTTCTAATACCGTATTCTTTTAGCATATGACATTGACTCTCTTTTGGTTCACATTTTTGCATTATTATTATTATTATTATTATTATTATTATTATTATTATTATTATTATTATTATTATTATTATTATTATTATTATTCTTTCAGTATTATAAATACGTGTCATAACTGTGTTTATTCAGTCAAATTAGTAGGCGGTTTTTGAAGCTGTGTTTATGTCTTTGCTTCATTTTTATTACTTTCTTAGTCATAATCATAATTATCATCACCCATGGACTGAATCCTTTTTTCCCGCTCTGTTGTGTCTTGTGCCGATTTCGAGCCAATACTTCAACATCTTGTAATAGAGGGTCGTTTGTTCAGCAGAACACTTTAAGAAAGGGAACATGAGATAAAGAGGAGTATCTCATTCCCTAAAGGATATGAATCTCGAGATTTTAGCGTACTAGATGTAATTATGATCTGCGAACGTATTAGGAGAATGATAAGCCATAAGCCGCCCACAAAGATCCAGAACTTGCTGAGACCAGTTAAGGACGACCTTGGTCTTAGTACACATGGTGTCTACAAAATACCTTGTGATTGTGGGAAATGCTACATCGGGCAGACGGGACGCACCATTATGGAACGCTGCAAGGAACATCAACGCAGCATAAGACTATATTACCCCGATAAGTCTGCAGTAGCCCAACACAGCCTAGAAACGGGTTACAAGATAGATTTCGGCGCCACAACCATCTTGGACAAGACATCAGGTTAGTGGGACTTGGTTATCAAGGAAGCCGTCGAAATCCAGCTAGATGGCAATAGAGGGGAGTCTACAGCTGAGTACAGCATGGAAACCTGAGACGATAAAAAGAAAGGAGAGAGCACTCCAAGCAAATATGCTTGATATCGGTGCGACGGATATGACGTCGAACTACACCTTCTATGTCCCATAATCCTCCGCGAAATACCGCCAATCGCCAAATATTCAATTGCTACTATCGGTTTCGGTCATACATAAACGGCTTAGAATGGATGTGTAGGTAACAGGAGTATTAGCAGATTATTCTATCAATGTACATTTCACTGTATATTTATTAAAAGTATTATGGTTGTGACATGGACTGAACACTTCATTTGTACATTCTTTCTTTTATCAAGAAGGGTGTTGGCATTCCTTCACATGTTAAAGCATAGGGAGACATATCAACAGGCATATTCTACAGTTTAGCCGAGCAGAATATTAGCTTATTTTAAAAAAGTAACTCTTGCTGAACTTGACTACACTTTTGAAATATTTACAACAACATGAAACAATTTGTAATCGTAATAATATGAACAAAACGGCTGATAAACACGCCGGAAAAAGAGATGAACTATGGGTAATTTGACGGCCATACTTGTACACCTTTCTGGTTCCACCGTTTCAAGCTTACGGCCCAGGGTTGATGGAAACCTGTCATCAATACGCTTAGACCACCAGCACACGGCAGACAGTCGGGACCAGCAACTGGCTCCTGATTGGCTACCGCTTCCACCAACCAGAATGCGCCTGGCGGTCGGGACTAGGAACTAGATCCTGATTGGTCCGCAGCGGGAAGCCCTACTATTGCATATATATCGGCTAGACATGGTCTCACATCATCATCCTGCCTAAGGGTTTTCCGTGGTTTTCCTAAGGCGCTAAGACAAATGTCGGGATGAGCCCTAAAAGAAATGGGCCACGGACCTGCACTCATATCCCCATTAATCTCCCTAATTACTTTAAAGTAATTAACTAATTACATCTCTCCCCCCTCTTCGTAATTGAGCCATCATATAGCCAAATGGCTTGTCTCAAAATTGAGACGATTCAACAAGGCTCAGGACAACAATCACCTCCTACATAATAGCCAAATTGGCTAGTCTCTTATATGAGACAACTCATCCTGCCTAAGGTATTCCGTGGTTTTCCTCAGGCGTAAGACAAATGTCGGGATGAGCCCTATAAGAAATGGGCCACGGACCTATATGCCCTTCCCCATATATATTCCACCCTTATTATAAACGATGTATGCCCTAGTTCAGATAATATAAGTAGTCTATTAAATATACGAGGTCACTCAATAAGTCGCAAATTGAAAGGACAGGGACCTCTCAAATTGCAGATTAGATTACACGGCGCTTCTTCCGACGGCCTTCACATGCTTTGTCATCGAACAACAGATGACGGCGTCTTGCCATTCTAACGGCAAACACCAGCCAACTCCTCCTCGCCCCATTCCGTGATCACTTGATCAATCTCAGCCACCCTCGCGTATGTGGTACCTAAGAGGTTACGTCCAATTTCGGCTTCCCCTTCAAAATTTTCTAGAGCTCCTTCAGAGGAGCAGCGTAACCCGGAGTGAGACTAGTGGCCAACAGGCTTGGAGCTCACATATTTAGTTTTGTACAGCCCCCAACCCCTTGCAAGGACGCGTTTTGCGTACCTTTTAAAATTTTCCTCCCAATTCTCCTTCGATTTTTCGATTTTTCGTCTCACATCACTTCATTCCCTGAAGAAGATGGCAGAGCTAGCCATCGAAAGCTTGGAAGCAAATCTCCAACTCACCTGGTTGCGAACCCGAGAAGTGTTATTCTACATCAAACGCCGGGAAAGCCTCATGTCATAAGAGAATGATCTATCATAGGCGTGTTATTGGCATTATTGTGGTTCTTTCGTAAAGTATTTGTATTCTCATTCCCTAAAGGAGATTAATCTTGAGATTTTAGCGTTGAAGAAAATCACTAAAAATTTCAGTTAGGCTATCAGTTCTCGAGAATAGAACTGCTTTTTGTTGAATAACGAAGAACCCCCCCCCCCCTCTTCCCGTGTATTAAATTCATAATACGTTTTCGTTTCTACTGCACTGGTTCGTATGCCTTCTTGGAAACATGCTGACAAAATGTGTTGTGTGAGAATCCGACATTAATCTTTTATCTCTGGTGCTGATTTGTCTGTAATATAGGCTTGTTTCCTTTTGTTTCTGTGACAGTATTTTGGGATGAAAGAAATGTATTTCTTGAGGGGAAAACTCTTGGGAAGCTGCCACCAGAAACTCAAAACGGGTGCGGGAATGCAATATCGAAATGCATCTTGGAGAGATTGATTGTGATGGAGTGGTGTTGATGGAACCGTCCATGGAGGGTCTGTTGAGGGATTAGGTGATTGCTGTGTTCAACATTGTTACTAAGTCCTGTATTTTTAGAATAAAAAGTAAATTTCTCAAGCATTTTTTTTTTATTTCATATGCTTTAAAAATAATATTTGATTTCAGATTTTACAATTTTTCACTTTTTCGTTATGTAAAGTAGTCGTATACGAGTACAGTATAGTAATACTGAAATGGTAATTTGTGCGAGATCGTGCGTATTTGCTTGGTTTCCGCACAAAACCAATCCGCGGAAAGTCTAAAATTCCACATTCAGTATTCCCAACATAACAATTTCCCTCTTCTTACCGTTTAAGTGACATATTGATTTTACTACTTTAGGCTTTTAACATATTATTTTTAGAGACGTTCAATATAGTAATAATTATAAATTGGAAACTTACCACTGCAATTTCACCTAAATTGCACTGTTAATTATTGTTTTTAAATATTTGCAAAAATTAAGTAAACTCTACAACTCCACTAAAGTTACTGCATTCGTGATGCAAGTAACATTAAGGAAGCCGTGAAAAAATCAACAAGATTCCATAGACTGGGGGGGGAAAAAAAGACAGACTTATATCACGGCCTGCTGGAGTATAGTAAACACAGAAAACATTTTAAAGCAACAATGTTGAAGATAGATATTTTTGTCTTGCAAATTTGCCGTCATTGAACGGAAACCAAGATGGAGATTTCATTGCAACTAATTAGAAATTCCTCTTTCAGGTATGTAATAAACGATCTTCGCACAAAATAATGTACGATACACGAGCGGTATGTTTTCTTGCAATTCTCGGAAATTAAAAAATCTCAACTACGTTTCGCTTTTTCAAACTTTTCCTCGAACATGAAAACTTCAACATACCGCTCTTGTAACGCATATTACTATTTATACGATAATGCGTGAAGTACAATTTCACGCACTGTTAGCAGTGTGTGAAGTGAGCTTTTTCAACACCAGTGCGTGAAGTAAGCAAAGTGTGCTGGAAGTAATAATTTGAGGCTATCGAAAAAAAAAAAAAAACATTGTTTGGTACACATTGTGAAGTTGTATTTTGATAATCGTGTATTTGAGAACCTCGGCAAGCCTCGTTTCTCAAACTTACAATCCTGTCAAAATACTGTCCACTTCACGAACTTGTATCATAAAACAAGTTTCGAGTTTTTCCAGAAATACACTGATCGTGGCTGAACACGTTGACACCAGGTACCCAACCAACACAATACCGGTAAATACTTCGCCGAAGAAGTTGATCGCTTTTGCAGCTTAAATTTTATTCCTCCATATTCTTAAGCCTTATTTTCATGAAATTGTATAGGCCTTTGCATAATGCTTGAAAATTGCTTTTCAATGTAAAAGAAAAACAAATATTTGACTAGTCTAGATTATAAGATTTTGTAATTGTGAATTTTCAAAATGTTCAGTTTGCGATTTGTACCAAACTACTACTTAAAAAAAATTGCTCCCAAGATTTTAATGTTTTTAGTCATTATTTTCTTCCCCCTCTTAAAGGCAACATTCATATTAACAAGCCCTAGCTCATGGTCAGAATATCTACACTGAAAGAGGGAACAAATGTTTTTCTTCATATACATTTATATTTTTTAGAAACTTCTCATTGAACATTTTTTGTTTCTAAATTTCCGTTAAGGATAGGATGACTAAGCTTCAGTTTGTTGATCTGAGAAAAAGGGCTTTGCAATAATCTCTAAGCCATTGTTGTTGTTTAGTCAACTGTCCGAAGACAGGTCTGAACCTCACAAGTGATACCAAGAAGGCACCGCTTATGAGGAAACTATGCCAGGTTATAATGGGGTAGGGTGGCCAGTTCCTTTCCCCCTCCATTGCATACATCGCCGACTAGCTACATATTACACTAGTCAGACTTTAGATGTATGCAAAAACAATTGTTCTTCCTCTGACATATACCATCAAGTGAGATGTACCGTCTGATATAATAGATGTACATATCAGCCAGAACCTCAATCAGAGGACATCCAAACAATTTAAACAGTTTTGAAAAATACAGTTTTGAGAAAGTGAGCATGAATTTAGAGATTGCTGGATGCTATTGCGTTTGCGTGCCTGGATATTTTATTGCATAGGCTAACTTTGTGAATTTTATAGATATCTTAAAATGTCTTTAAGATACAAATCGTTGTTCCACCTTAGGAATTGTTAGGTTCCATTATTCATTCATTTACAGTTTTCTGCTCCTGGGTAGGTTCTTCATCGCAAACCGAGCATTTCCCAATTTTCCCTCTTCTCCGCCTACCTCTCTGTCCCCGCATATGATCCATATATCTTAATGCTATCATCTGATATCTTCTGTCCCGAACGTTTCTCCCGTATACCATTCCTTCCAGTGCATTCTTCAATTTATTTTTCTGTTTCTGATCAGTTTCAGCTTTATTCTTTCTTCATCCACTCTTCCTACCACAGCTTCATTTCTTACGAGTAAATTTGTGTGTCCATTTCACACGCTTCATTCTTCTCCATTTCCACATTTCAAAATGCTTCAGTCGTTTCTCTTTGCTTCGTCGCATTTTTTATGTTTCTGTCCCATACTCCACACAAAGTATTTCAGCGTTATGTTCTTTAGTTCTTTTTCCAAAGGTTCGTAAAAATTCTGATTTTTCTTTTAAAACCTTCCTTTGACATTGCTATCGTCCTTTTGACTTCCTTGCAGCAGCTAATGTTAATACTTATAACAATACAGACTAAGTATTTGAAGCTATGCATTTCTGTCTTATTTCGAATTCGCACGTTTACCTTATTTATTTTTCTAGTGACAACCATGGTATTCATCTTGTTTACTTTTATCTTCATCCCGTAGTATACTGCTTACAGCTGTCATTTAGCTCCAGTAGTTCCTTTAGTATAGTCTCCTCTTCTGCTAAGAACGCCATGTCATCAGAAAATCTTATGCACTTTGTTCTTCTCCCTCCACCTATTACTCTTCCCATGTTGTGAAAACAGTTCTTCAAAGAGTGTGGGCGATAAAGAGAATTCTTATATCATTATACAGGGTGTTTCAGAAATACGGGGCATAATTTCAGTATGTATTTCCCACATGTAGACAATCAAAATAGTTCATTACAACATGTGTCCGGAAATGCTTTATTTCCGAGTTATGGCCTTCACAACATTGAAATTCACCGGAACGTTTTTCTTTCCGCAGGTCGTTGCCGTCAAAGGAGACATTAAGAGGGCACTCTGACAGTTCATTCCGAGGCGAAGGTTACATTCAGTGTTGTGTAGGCGTTAGACTGTGCGACATGTACTTGTAAACAGACTTACGGGGCAGGCGTACACAAACTTCCTGGAAAACACCATACCTCATATTTTAGAAGACACTCCACTGATCAATCGTCAACACATTCACTTCTTGCATGATGGCGCTCCTGCACACTTCAGTCGTACGGCTCGCCGGTACTTGGATCGAAGGTTTCCTGATCGATGGCGAGGTAGAGGTGGCCCAATTGCTTGGCCTCCACGCTCACCTGATCTGAAACCTTTCGATTTCTACTTGTGGGGCCATTTAAAATCATTGGTTTATTCGTCTCCGGTGCCTGATTTGGAATATTTTGATTGTCTACATGTGGGAAATACATACCTGAAATTATGCCCCGTATTTTTTAAACACCCTGTATATGTGAGAGAGCGAGAGGGGGGGAGGAGGGGAGGGAGAGAGAGACACACAAGGCATGAATAGAACAGGTCCAAACCCAAGAATCCGGAGCTATATTATTACTCCAAGGAGATTTAAAATTAACTTATGCTTACAGCAAGAAACTTACAAAAAATAAAATTTTTACCTTTGACTAGTACTATTTGACCACAGTTTCATTTGCGGTACTAAACCCACCACTAATTAATAACGAATTGAAAGCTGACACTTTCTCACTGACATAACTGACTTTTTTTTGGGCGAGCACAATATTATAGTAGGAAGCTTTCGCCCCTGAACCTCAGCGCACTTGCTATGCCCTTGACCCTAATTGTCATATATATGAAGGAGAAGCCTTTTATTTTAAAGTGAGCTAATTTATTTAAAAGTAGACTATATTCAGAATAATTGGTAATATATAGGGAGCGGATTTTTATGTGCTAAAAATTTAAATATATTTATTTTTATGTGCTAAAAAGTACGAAAATATTTACTAAAAATAAAAAAAATATTTACCGTATATTTTTTTTAATATGACAAAAATACCTTACTTAGCTTGAAAAAAAAATGTTACAAGGTACTCACCAACCACACTTGAGTGCTAATAGTTGGCCGAGAATTGCAGTGAACAACAAAGGTCATCTCCAAATTCTCCATCTCAAATGCATGCCGATTATCTCTGAACAATGACTTATACTGTGAAAACGATCTTTCCACATCATAGGACGTCAGACGTGTATATTTAAAGAGAGGAATGTCACGAACACAAACACTGTCAATTGCACATATAGGCACACCCTCCAATACTTGAGCAACTTTACACATTTTTTTATATCCACTGTTTTTCCCAAACACATTCTGGAATTTGTCCCTTAGTAATTGTGCTTCTGAACCTGGTAGCGAGTATAGTTTAATTTCCATGGCAAGCACCTCCCTGTTTCAGACAACAGGTGTTTGGATGTTTCGAGTTTTTTATGGTGTCACACAAAAAGCTTACATTTCTTAATAGGAAAGCCAAATTGATTTTTAAACAACCATCTTTCAGTATATCTTGAAGCATATCGATTGACGAAGCCCGATAACAGGGAATCACAACAAGATATATTGCCTTACTTGATAGACATGAGCGAGAGGCGAGAGATTTGTTTAAATTAAATAATGTTCATTCCCGAGCTCTTATCTGTTGTGTTTCACAAACAAAGCGTGGAATGAAATCATCTTCAGCAACAATAAACATTCCTCATGTGTTGCAAGATCTCTCCTCCTCGTCCATGTTAATTTATTCTCTAATAATAACATTGATATGCTGCCTAGCAGTTGTCAGAACTTGAGGCGATACTATTACAAAAATGAATCACGGATACACCACACAGCGCTTAGAAACACGAAGCAACCAAGAATTCCTCTTGAGTGATATAATTGATTTAGTTTTAAAATATTTAAAAGTTATTGTAAAAAAATTATTTAAGTAAAAAAAACCTCAAGATTTATGTGTTTATAACAGATTTCCTGAAAATATGTATTTACATAATTTTTTGTGAAAATATGTGTTTTTATGTGAAATAAAATTCGGGTTTTAAACTTGAAACTTCATGTTCGGAATTTTTAACTTTGTTAATTATGTTTTATCACACCCAAAAAGAATATTTAATTACATAGGAATCCGCTCCTTAGTAATATGCACAACTAAAAATTCAGTGGGTCCGGATTCGATTCCATGTAAGGTAGTGAATGATTTATCTTCATTAGGACCTCTCTGTGTGTTCCATGCCTGGTATTTGATCTTCGCCTATCTCATTACCAGAGAATACCAATATGTCTGATATTGGCTGAAACTCTGTTCAAGAAATGTTCAACGAATCCAATTCGTGATATAGTTCTCTTAGATCTCAATCGTTTAAAACCCACAACCACTGCCTTCTACCGACATTGGACAGACCAAGAGGGAAATCTGCCACTGTTGATGGATCCTACGCAGAGCAAACACAAGTAGGTACCCTGTTTTTCGAAACGGGGAATGTGGAATTGTGGAAAGTGTTTGTGAAATGGAAAGTGAAATGTGGGAGAACCCCCCAAAAAAACTCGCAGATTTGGCTTTATTCACCACAAATACAACTCCGTTATCGCCGAGATTTGAACTCGAGTTCGCGGCCATCGTAAGGCAGTACTCTGTCAACTGAGCTGCCAACGCTGCTAGTAATAATAATAATAATAATAATAATAATAATACAATTATATTTACTTATTTGTTCCTTACTGATTATGGGTATAGTTCACATATCAGTGATGGTAATCGCGCCACATGTTGAGAAACCATGACAGTTTATCAAGTAACTTCGTAGCGCTGTAAATCTATTGTGGAGACCGGGTTGAATGGAGGATTGTACGCAGTTTTCGGGAATATCATGGCAGATGAATGGAACAAGCAGTGTCCGCTTTCTCTCCGTTGTTTACCCTCATCTCATCATGTTATTAACTTCTTCCGTCGCCACTGATCCTGCAAGCAAACACAAGTAGTAGGCCTAGGGGAGGAGCTAGTAGCATAAAATAGGTCATACATAACTCGCTCCTACATATGTCCAGTTCCTGTCTGATTACCAGAAGCAGGAAGCCAAGGAAAGTTACACGATAAAATGAGGAACAGATAAACATATTGCTTGTTCAGTCATACATAGCTAATTGGTTGTGTTGCGAGGTTCAAGGTCTCTTTTAAAAATTCATACTTACTTTCTGACTATGCGTAGTGTAAAGAAAGTATTGTGACATTGCAGATAATCGGTTTTCAGACTTTCGCGCAAATACACGTTCTCATCGCTGATAACGAAAAAATCGTTTTTTAAATGCCTTCTGTCTGCACACAGTGGCGCCAACTTTTGGAAAATATAGCTCAAATATTTGAGTTATAAACAGAGCGAAGAAGATGGTACCGAAAATAAGTTGTGAGGGTTTGGGCTATATCTCTACCGAATGAATAGTAGTAGCGCAGCTCTCAATGCCAATGAACCAGAACGACAAATATGTACAGCCGGGTGATAACCAAACTTGTGTTCCAATTGTCCAAGGCCTTAGAACAAGAAAATGATAAAGGAATAATAAAAAAAACAGTAATTTGTAATTATAAACTTCGTAACTCCCAATCCAAAATAATTTACCCATACATATAAATATAACATACAAAGTATACAATTATGATTCTAGCATCATTATAACAAATAACAAACATTTTCATTTTATCAAAAGAAGTAGTTCTTTTATATTCAGAAAAAAAAAATATTTGTACTCTTAAAATATCGTTCTACGTCACAAGACATTATTGAAGCAAATCTGAAATATTATACAGTATTTCTTACTATCATCAGGTGAACAACAACTTTGTTACTCTAATAGTGTATTTCATTTTATTGCGTTATTTTACGACGCTGTATCAACATCTAGGTTATTTAGCGTCTGAATGATATGAAGGTGATAATGCCGGTGAAATGAGTCCGGGGTCCAGCACCGAAAGTTACCCAGCATTTGCTCGTATTGGGTTGAGGGAAAACCCCGGAAAAAACCTCAACCAGGTAAATTGCCCCGACCGGGATTCGAACCCGGGCCACCTCTCTAATAGTGTATCTCGTATGTGTCACATAACGTTAAACCCATAATTATTTTCAAGAAAATTGTTCATTTATATTGTAATTGAGGGGTTGGGTGCAAGAAAGGCATTTTTCTCAAATGCAAGTTTTGAGAAAATTTATGTTGAAAATTCAAACCGTAATAATGTTTTCCATGCACGCCTTTACATTTTGGGTACTCCTGACTTCTATGATCACAGTATTGAACTACAACTTGGTGATCATATGCATAACAGATCAGAAAACACAATAAAGCGTTTTACTCAAAAAGGGCACATCCTCTAAAATGCCCTTCTTGCACCTAGTCCCTCAATTACAGCTAGGAAGTTCGTATCGTAATTCTGAAGTTGAATGAACTTGGACTGGAACGCAACCGAATGCATAGTAGCACAGCAGCACGAGACGTCAACAGACTAGTAATACGAAGTATTAACGACTGGTAACTAAACTTTTCTTTCAACCAACATTTAACGAAGAATAATTCACGAAAAAAATAAACGTGTTACACGATCCTGTTTGCATAATTATTTAATAACAGATGAGTTTACTTTTTTGGAATAATGTATCATATTAATATTACGTATTAAATAATACAATAATAACAGAGTAACTCATTTTGTTCAAAACTAAACCTTTAATATAAATTAACAATATTCTTCAAATTATTCACGACTCTACGCAGCTTCACAGAATGCCACTATGCATTGTTTATGTGAACGTACTGTGTATCGTCTGTAGCGAGCGGAAACAGGACGACGCACAGTGGTCAATTTCTTGATTTTAGGAGGACAAAATTATTTTTTGTTCTCTACTGGCAATAGCATCGGTTTTTTTTTACTTTCCTGTTAGTAATTGACACTCTTAAGATTACAAGACGTAAAATTTAATAATAATAATAATAATAATAATAATAATAATAATAATAATACTAATACTATCAAAATACATGCGATACAACTAGAAGTTAACTTAACTAAATATCAACTTCATGTTGATAATGATAATGAAAATATAATATTTATTATTATTATTATTATTATTATTATTATTATTATTATTATTATTATTATTTATAATTTTTACGAACATGCCCTACTGTTACAAGATATTTAGATACAACTAATTTATAAACATTGTTAACTTCTACAAATATTATATAAATTACCTGATATTATTGTAAAATGAAGACGGTATTCTTTCCCATCAATCACAGGAAGAGACGGCCTTAATCACTATCCTCTTCTGAACTCCCATCCGTTGAACCATGGGCAATGCTGTCCAGTCTCGGTGTTTCCAACAAACCTAACACTTCACTGCCAAGGGAACTTTTCTTTCTTGGTAATTTCCTTTTGCTTGAAATAAGCGGGTCAGAAGAAATTAGAAGCATGTGCAAAAGGTCCTTGTTACAATTTATTCTTGAGATTTTTCGAGTGTTGTGTTCTCGGAAAAATCTATACTCTTTATGTCTGGCTTCTTGGGCATCTTCTGATAACTGTCCAATAGGCAATATCATGTTGTTCATAACATCTGCACCATGTATAAGTATTTTATGGACAGTGGCAGGCATGTAGTACCATCCATACAATTTCACATAGAGATCAACAGTGTCTAAGGCATACTTTTTTAATGCACCAATGTTCAGGCTATATCCACTTGACATAACGTCCAAAATTACGGAGAAACGATGAATAAGAGCTTCATCAACGCCAGTTATTTCAGACGATTTCTTTGAATTCTCGAAAAATCGGCGAGAAGTGTTGCCATCGTTCGTGGTACCACTACCTGGTTTCACAACATCAACTAAAAGGCCCATTTCAGTTCTAAATTTGTTAATAATTTCTTCTTTCCTTGCCTCATAAGCTACTTTCTTCCTTTGATCCCCGCGTACCTGCCACTTCTTTATTTCTATTCTGTACCCAATATGAAGCAAATACTCAAAAAATCTAACTCTTGCATGCAGTGTCGAAAGTCCAAATTCAAATGCACTTTTATTTATAGGTAATGACTGTATTTTTTTTCAAATCATTCATGTCTTTCGGCTTAGCACCACATATGTAACACACTTGGGCTGAAGGATTATCCATGAGAGCGTTGCATATTTTGCCGTCGACCATAGTTGGATTTTGCCAGAGAACCGTTTTTCGCCCAGACTCTTCATCTTCACACAGGAGTTGTAAAGGCACTATTGAAGACAAAAGTATTTCAGAATCTGTAGCTCCTTCATACCCCGAAATATTTTGTTTGTAAAGGGAATGGCCTGAGCTCCCGTTACACCCCCATTTGTAAGTCATTTGAATTTTGTGAATTCAGTTTTCTTCGTTTTGAAAGGAATGAACAATAGATATACGCTCAACAGTGTGGTCAAGTAAACATTGTAATTTTGAAAGAGTGATGGAGCGGAGAAAAATTCTCTCCGGCGCCGGGGTTTGAACCCGGGTTTTCAGCTCTACGTGCTGATGCTTTATCCACTAAGCCACGCCGGATACAATCCCGACGCCGTTTAGAATCGTCTCAGATTAAGCTCCATCTCTGGGGTTCCCTCTGGTGGCCGCCCTCTGCACTACGTCATAGATGTCTATGAACGCAGGACCGAAGTCCATACATGTGTTGAGGTGCACTCAGATGAGTGACTGATTGGCCGGGATCCGACGGTATGGGCGCCGTCTTAAATCACAAAGTGATTTATTACGCATATCATATATATATATATATATTGATGTACCGAAGTACATATGATATTTCCATGCAGATATTCTGCGTCATCACATGATGAAAGAGTGATGGAGCGGAGAAAAATTCTCTCCGGCGCCGGGATTTGAACCCGGGTTTTCAGCTCTACGTGCTGATGCTTTATCCACTAAGCCACGCCGGATACGCAGAATATCTGCATGGAAATATCATATGTACTTCGGTACATCAATATATATATATTGTAATTTTACTTCTGCCAGTGAATCTGTAATTATTAGCGCTTCCTGACTGGGATAGCATTCTGATTTTGCATTTAGCAGTCTATAATATGGCGGGTAGATGTTTGCGCTTCTTTCTTTCGCACTTTTTTGTAATGCTACATATTGATGTTTTGTTAATTTTAAATCAACAAGCAAAGCTAGTGCCTCCTCTGTTGTATATGTATTACAATTAGGCTCAGTAGCTGGCTGTTGGCAAATTGTTTTTATTTTCCGGACTGATCTCGGACTTTTCGACACAGATTCTTGAATAATTGTTGCCACATTTCTTTTACCTTCATACGTAAGAGACATCTGTGTTGCCAGGGCAAGTTCTTGTGACGAACAAGATTTTGAAAGATTTTCCACTTTTCTTTTCTTTGTTTTTACACTACTCGAAGAAAACAGTTTCCTTGGGCGCCCTCTAACTGCACCCGAGGCTTCTCCTTGGCAAGATTCCTCAGTAGGTATTGGAACTGACAATTCTACATCAAGCCATTCTGAATATTTCTCTAAAAATCGCGACATTGTCCTATTACATGACCTCCACCTTCGTAACAGGTTACATGAAAAAATTCTAATTTTTTTTTAAAGTTCTGACTTAAGGTTTTCATCACAACCTTTAAATTTCAATTTTGACAATGCATATGAAAGTAATTGTTGTAACACTTGTGATGACCTTGCTTTCATTACACAGTTTGTGCTTTGGAGAAAAGTGAATAGATCGCGGCGCGTAACTGCAGTCGCACAATCTGCAAGAAAGTAGATATTTTGAAAAAACGGGCAAACCTCGGCAAATAAAATATATGCAGGCTTAGAGATTAAGGTCTAGGGAAATTGACTGCTAAGATTTTATCGTGACCCATCGTGAACCAATTTTTATATTCCAAGAGCAAGTTGCGAAATATATTTAAAATTATAATATTTTACGCGCATAAGTGTTAAGCATGTACACCCAAACTATTAATGTTATAGACTTGGAATAAAATGTAAAACATACCTTCAACATTCTTCTCCATTCCTGCACAACAGATTTAACGAAACACTTCACCAGTAACACAGAACCACACAAGAAATGCGATCGCTCCACACTGCAGATAACGCACGACTGAGGGATACGCAAGAACCCATAACTTTGACCCTCTCTCAAGTTTAATACAAACATCGAAGCCATAAACTATATTCAGTTTAGAAAGCTTTGGTTCTTTGTTATCGCATTCCCATACAACAAAACATCATCAGGGAAACTCGAAATTTCGACTTTTGTCCTCCTAATATCGCGATATTGACCACTGTGCGACGCGCGGGTGACTTCTATACTCCTCGATATACTCAACTGAAATCAACTGTTTTGGTACGAACTTCCTACCTATGGTTATAAATTAAAGTAAATAAATATCATAAATAATATTGATGATGATGATGATGATAATAATAATAATAATAATAATAATAATAATAATAATAATAATAATAATAATAATAATAATAATTGCAATAGCATGAGATAGAATATCGCACAAAAATCTTAATTATCTTTTTCACAGTGGACGTAATATCTAATAGAATTTAATCACATGCGGGAATTTGCACGAATTGCTGTACGCTGCAGCAAAATTTAAGTACGTAACAGTTCTTGAATGTTTACTCTTCATTGCCTTTATACAGGGCTACTACAAAGGCTTTACCCGATTCCATGGCCTTGTATTATGAAAAGTATGAGACATACATTATTGAAAGTTATACCAATAAAAAGAGAAACTCATCAAGTTTCTGGTCCATCAACTGCTACAAGTTCTCGATGTGACCTCCTCGACAAACATCCACTCGGTAGTCTAACTCCTGCCACACCCGCTGGAGCATATCACGATCAACTCTAGCCACTGCCGCACGGATCCGGTTATTAAGTTCTTCAAGATTAACTGGCAAAGGAGATACATACACTTGATCTTTGACAAACCCCCATAGAAAAAAATCACAGGGAGTCAGATCTGGCGACCGAGGAGGCCAATGGAGAACACACCGATCGTTGATAGAAGCCCGTCCACACCAACGTTGTGGTAGATGCTCATTAAGATACTCACGCACTTCCAGATGGAAATGTGGTGGAGCCCCATCTTGTTGGAATAAAAACCCTGGTTTATCTTCATGTAACTGAGGCATCAACCACATCAACGGGCTTCTAACAACGATCGGTGTGTTCTCCGTTGGCCTCCCCGGTCGCCAGATCTGACTCCCTGTGATTTTTTTCTATGGGGGTTTGTCAAAGATCAAGTGTATGTACCTCCTTTGCCAGTTAATCTTGAAGAACTTAATAACCGGATCCGTGCGGCAGTGGCTAGAGTTGATCGTGATATGCTCCAGCGGGTGTGGCAGGAGTTAGACTACCGAGTGGATGTTTGTCGAGGAGGTCACATCGAGCACTTATAGCAGTTGATGGACCAAAAACTTGATGAGTTTCTCTTTTTATTGGTATAACTTTCAATAATGTATGTCTCATACTTTTCATAATACAAGGCTATGGAATCGGGTAAAGCCTTTGTAGTAGCCCTGTACATCTGTGGACTCTTCGTGCGCCAGCCTGTAGATGTCTGAAACTGAAATATAAATATTTGACTAGAATAAATCGACAAATGTGCAAATATAATTGGGCCACGGTTGTGTTGGGCTACATCGAACAAAATTATTGTGGGCTTCCGTCAACATAGCGTGCGAATGGAAGATAGAGCAACTTTCTAGGCACACTGTACATATATATGTGCAGTGAGTTGTGACCCCGGCACGATGTTCAATTTCCCCTTGCCACATCGCTCATCAGATGTCTTCTTGAAACTGACGTTCTGTCTCTCTTGGTATAGACATTACATTGGTCTTATGTATATACAGACAGACCTTGTAAGTTGGTTTGAAAGTACATGGGAAAAGTAAGATGTCATTTCGGTACAATTCTGAACATAGAAATGTCGCATTGAACTCCGCTGAGAATTCATTTGAGATATTCTCCTAAGAATAAGAAGAAATGAAGTTAGCATACTTGTTATTTTTCTTAAAGAAGACAGGCGAGGCTTCTATTCTGAACATCTTTGTGTGCTGGGAAACTTAGGAGACGATTTCAGCCTGTTTCTTTGTTTCTTTACGTTGAGATTCCAAGTTCTCTTCTTTTATTGTCGTGCCGTCATCGATAGGGATAGTAAAAACTGTCTACGAAATAAGAGAACTTGCAAGAAAAACCTTTACAGAAATTACGAACTTGGCGAGTTGACTTCTGCATGTATATATAGGGTGTCCTATTTATCTTAACATCCTAAATAACTTTGAATGGAAGTGAGTTTTTGATTGGTACAATTTGCGTAAATGGTGTTTGGTTCCAAAAACTAATATTCGATTTATATCAAAATTAATGTTACCACGTAAACGAATTGTTAAAATGTATTTACTACGAAATGAACTAAATTTTATCGCAATGGGTGAATTTTCCGTGAGTGAGGGTGAGAATGAAAATCGTTGGGTGTAATCACTTTGGGCGAATATTCTTGGATCAATATTCTTGGGCGAATTTTTTTGGGTGAATTTTCTTTTTGACCAACTTCCATTGTACGGACTAGCCTGGTTCGTCTAGTGCAGGCCTGCACAAGGTTTGCGCTCTACGAGCCGGCTTACAGCTCATGAGCGGAATGCAGGTATTAGCTGCGCTCTGTATAGGGTGGACTGGAAGAAGGGATGATCTCGTACAAAATATACACAAAAGGAAGTACTGTTATGTGGTTCATGAAATGAATTCCCGTTCAGTGTTTGCAAAACTATCTTGGACTTATTAATTGATAGAGAAATATTTATTTTACAGAAATAATAGAAATTTTATACCTACTTAAATGTACAATATCATACATGAAAACGAGGTGTTGGCAGCTGAAAGGGACAGTAGCCTACTGATCGTAATGAAACAGATGTTTGATGCCTGCCTTTATTAATGTTGATTATAGAAAACAGTTGCTCATAAATATAAATGTTGAGCCAAACATAGCAATCATTTTCACCGCCAGCCTGTGTAGTCGTGGATATTATTGCTAATGTTTAGTCTTTTAAAACTCAACCAGGCTAGTAGTATTATTCAAACGATCTTTAGCCCTTAGGCCACATTGAAGATCAATAAGTTCGAGCTGTAAATCGTTGAATGTTATATTTTATTTAACGACGCTCGCAACTTCCGAGGTTATATGAGCACACTTAAATGCAATTGACCTGGCCCGGAATCGAACCCGCAACCTCGGGCATAGAAGGCCAGCGCTATATCAACTGCGCCAACCAGGCTCACTTGTAACTTATATGACATTGTTTCAACTGATGTTGAAGGAATTTATTATGATAACTTTAAACTTCTTTCCAATTAAGACAAGACTTTTAGTAGGTTATTTTACGACGCTTTATCAACAGCTTATGTTATTTAGCGTCTGAATGAGAAGAAGGTGGTAGTGCCGGTGAAATGAGTCCAGGGTTCAACACCGAAAGTTACTCAGCGTTTGCTCAGACTGAGTTGAGGAGAAACCTCAACCAGGTAACTTGCCCCGACCGGGAATCGAATCCAGGCCACCTGGTTTCGCGGCGAGACGCTCTAACTGTTACTCCACAGGCGTGGACCTTAAGACAAGATCTTGGAACCTAGAATTAAATTCATTTTGAATTTCAATTAATATTTGCACATAATCGTTTAACATGGCTTCATCACGAGCAGTTTCTATCGTTCGAAAGTAAGCCATATTACCTTCCCGAAACTGACTTACGAAAAGTGTAAGTTTACGACTGAAATCCCATAATTTATTCAACATATCAACACTGAGCTGGCCTTTTCTATCGTTCGAAAGTAAGCCATATTACCTTCCCGAAACTGACTTACGAAAAGTGTAAGTTTACGACTGAAATCCCATAATTTATTCAACATATCAATACTGAGCTGGCCTTTTCCCTGAAGAGAGATATTTAAATTGTTGAAGATGTATCTTTAGTATCTTTATGTCTGGACTCGTAATGACGCATTATGTTACTTCTTTTCTGCCTTTCAAAATGTTGTGGCAGATAAAGCACTGAGTATTTACTCCAGCAGCTATGAAAATATAAGCATTTTCCCATGCAACATTGAAAGAATTTGCCTGATCACCACTTTTCCGTCTTTTAGATTCCTTCATACTGTACTGTAGCAGTAGGTAAGCAACATGAAACAGTTACTGAGAATACGCACTGCACTCCACTAGATAGCTGAGTTGATCGTATCCCTCTCCTCTACCTATAGCAAGTCTATGTCATTCTGACATATCTTCCTCTCTGATTCGGCGAACGGTAAACACAGCTAGCGCGCGAGCTCGTTGAGCGCTGTTTGTGCAGGTATGGTCTAGTGGTTCACACAAGAATATTCACCCAAGTGAAATTTGATCCATAGACGATTGACACACCGGAGAATGCGGGCTAGGTTGGTTCGTCTAGGATCTAATGTCACGGTAAACATTCAGTCGCCGAGGACAACTCTTTTAGTAACAATATAGCTATGTTTAAAATTTGCCCAAAGTTCTCCCATTCAGAGACTTTTTTTAAATTTTTACATGACATGAAAACTCGTGTTCAGTTTTCACTTCCGGCACTTATTTCTAATATATCCATGAGGTTATCACGGGGCAAGTTTAATTCTCAAGGCAAGATGAACAATGTAGGCCACGTGTTTCGTTGACATTGAGTAATGTTCTTTCGTTTTGTGAACAAATGAATGCAGTCGTATATTAAAATAAGTAATAAATGTTGCCAGAATATTATTATTATTATTATTATTATTATTATTATTATTATTATTATTATTATTATTATTATTATAACTAAACTTCATTTAATTTGTTAAAAGATTTCGTAAGGGTGAAATGAATGTTACAACAAAGCATTACAAATTTATTCTTTAAACTTACTTCCGCATAGGAATTTTAGTTGGAGAACATTATCGTTATGATTAGGGCTAGGATTTTGATGACCTATAAATCATGAAAAAATATCCTAAAAACAATGCATTTATGACCTAAAAATCTAAAAAAAAAAAATGCTCTTAAAATGCCCTAAAAATTGATCTTACATAATTGGCTTAGTAGGAAAAGAGGTGTTGTATTACTTAATATTTAGACTAGTAATTAAATTAAATTTTACATAATTTTTTCTAAGTAGTACACTTTAATTAATTATTTTACCTGATGTAGTTTCCATGTATGATCGTTCACCCATGCGTCGGTATGTGGACGTGAGGTCAGCAGTAGGCTGGTCTGTCTTGGCCCTTCATGGGCTGTAGCGCCATGGATTTACTTTACTTTTAGTTTCCATGTAGTCTACCATAAGGCCGCTGTTATCCGGAATGAGCAGGTATAGAGGAGTCTATATTGAAAGAGTGGTTGAACAGATCCATTACATGGGGTGTACTACGTTAAAATGGCAATATTTGTGTAGAAAAACGATTAAAATATCATACAAAATAATGGGTATTAAGGGACAAAATATGTAAAGAAAATATCAAAAGAAATAAACGTTATTTTACATTAATAATGGGGATTTATGGCCAAAATTAAATGAAAATGCCTAAAAAAAATACCGAATAAAACAAAAGTTTCTCTTATGAGTTGAAACAGGTAAAAAATGCAAAAAATGCCCTTACAAATATGTCTTAAAACACTTAGTTTATCACACAACATATAAATACTAAAGCAGCTATGTTTCTGGCTTAGTAGAAAAAAATGCAATTTCATCATAATCCTAGCCCTAGTTATGATGATCATTGCGTAAATGAACTTATAACCAATTGGTCACAGCCAGAAGCTTCCTCGATGAAACCTTCTCAGAATTAACAGGCAATTCTATATCTTCTTATTCACCTGAAAAAAATAATACATTTTATATGGACATAATTAAAAACATGAAAATAGGCTACTAAGCGCGAAATCCGACGTTCGAAAGTACCACAAATTATTAAATCAGTAAAATAATCTATCTTCGGTTAGGCTTGGCAAACAATCTATGACATACATGACGCAAGCGAAAGAACTGTAGGTTCTTAAATATTTCTATTTGAACCTCTCTTCTCCGTCCGCACCAACTAGCAGTGTCGTATGTTCATGGGTTTGTGAGATAAGATACACTCATCCCTGGCACAGCTGTACAGTCATGTGCCGGCGCTACTGCTGGTCCGCCGGTTTCCTGGATGTCGCACACATGCCTTCCGATAAGCTATTCATCGACATTATCTACCTCAGTGCAGTTCGCAAACAAATGTGGTCGCATACTGGCAACTTCACACTTGGAAGTGACAATGCCACGTGTTTCCAATTACACGCCATAGCCTTTACACTATTCTAGGAATTCAGCTAAAGTGTGGCCAGCCAGAGTTGATCTTTGACGTTCGATAGTCACACGTGGTTATAAAATTTGCTCAGATGAAACAGCAGACTTCCGTCTGTTTTAACTTCGGTTTTTGTAGCATTTCCTCCTTTTTTGACGGAACGGCTCCTGTGACTCGGTCCCCAGGGCCTCTTTTTGCTAAAAACAGATAGCACCACGAGAAGGTGAGGATAGGAATTTGAGTAAGGGAGGTTATGGAATGCATTTCACTACTTCTTGCAACCCAAAGTAAAAACTTGTTTCTCGTAACAGATTTCTCTTAAGGTTGAAACGTAAGAGCAAAAATGCTTATCAAAGAGACTGTGCCACCACTCAGCCATATGGATTCAGCGTTTGAAATGCTGTATTTTTAGGTAGGTTACTTCTCAATTTTTCTGAATAATTCACTGTTACTTTCTCAGCAGCCTGTATGAAATAAAGTAACAATAGGGAATACAATATTAGAAGAAGTAAATGTAACTACACTATATATTTAGGATGTCCCGCGCCGTGGCGTCGCGGTCTAAGGCATCCTGCCTAGGACTTGCGTTACGGAATGCGCGCTGGTTCGAGTCCTCATGGGGGAAGACATTTTCTCATGAAATTTTGGCCATTATGGGACCGGTGTCCACCCAGCATCGTGATGCACTTGGGGAGCTATGACAGATAGCGAAATCCGGTTACGAAACCCAGATATAACGGCTGGGGGATCATCGTGCTAACCACACGATACCTCCAGTCTGGTTGAATGATCGTCGACCTCTGCTTCGGCTTGTGGACGTGAGGCCAGCAGTCGGCTGGTCGGTCGTGGTCCTTCATGGGTTGTCGTGCCACGGATTATTATTATTATTATTATTATTATTATTATTATTATTATTATTATTATTATTATTACATTTGAAAAATATGAAAGTGAAAAATGTTTACAAACAAATATAATTAAATACCAATAAATATTAGACATTCATTCATCCATGGTATTCTGCCTGTGGGCAATATTTCACTGTAAACCCAGCATTCACCAATGCTTCCTATTTTCTGCCTTCTTCATAGTCTCCGCATATGATCCATATATCTTGATGTCGTCTATCATCTGATATCTCCTTCTGCCAAAAACTTTTCTCTCGTTCATTTCTTCCAGTGCATTCTTCAGTAGGCAGTTTCTTCTCAGCCAGTGACCCAGTCAATTCCTTTTATCTTCCTGATCAGTTTTAAGCATTATGTTAGATATATTAACTCAAATTTTCAAAACTGATAAGGGCTAAAAAAAAAATAATTTGGAGTATAGAATACTTCAGTAATTCCCATTTCTCGTAGTATTGTAACGAAATTTGGACACTACCAAAACAAGATTTGATAAAATTAAATACTGCAGAAATTATTTTTAAGGAAAACAGTTGGATGCACTTTGTTACACTTACAGGAATTAAAAATTACAGGTATATCAGAAAGAATCAACACTTACAAAATTTCATACAACATACAGGTATACTAAGAATGGGATAACACAGAGTCATTTTACACAATTTTATTTACCTACCCGAAGGAAAAAGAAGACGGGAAGGACCATTGATACTCAGAAGATTTTATTTGGTGTGCCGGAACGGACCACCAGGTCTAGAATAGTGTAGGATGATGTTTGATACTTTCTTCCTTATCTATAATGATACTCTATATTATCTATCATATTTAATGACTCTTAGGGTGTAATGTCCTACGGAACTGGTAGCCAGAGTCATTGGCACTATCGTCACCATCTGAAATCACGAATATATACGAATGTGAAGAAGGGAAATAAGACTAAATAGCCATTATACACGTTCAGTTTTCGTGGGAAAGTGTTGGACATGTTGATGGTGCTCATACAATTATTTTTGTATTAATCTGTAGTATGATAACCTCATTTATAATGTCAACCATATGAACACCAGGCGAACATCTTTCATCATTCTGCTTACACTTCTTTTATTTTCATCTTCTCACTTTTTCCGCCTCTGGAGCAGGAAATCTGTAATAGATTATCAAAGAAAGAAGAGCTTCCTACACATTGCATCAAAGGAACTGATAACTAAGGGGCGGATGTTGATGAAAAATCATCCTTTTATTTTTCACATTATGACGATGCCTGTTAATATAGAAATCCTTTCTATGTTCATATCAAGTAAAAAAGTCATTTCTTATGTTGCATTTTTTGTAGTTTTTGACATTTTTGAACTAATCATTTTTATGTTCTTTTTGGCATTTTTTTGGTCATTAAATACTTCGAAGAACTTTTAGATCATTTGGAATGCATATTACGTTCTTCTTTACCGATAGGTCTATTAAATCATTTCCTAACTAAATAGGTCAGTAGTAATTACCTACTGAATAAGTGAATAACAGTGAAGTTTGAATTTATAGTTTGGAACAGACTCTAAAGTCCATCCCTCATTCCACTGAAGGCTTCACTTCACACAACGGAACTAATATAAAATGCTTGATAGCAGCTTAGTTTAAGTGAGGGCTTTCACCGATACTGTTCCTTTGTCGGTACGAGGGTGTCTTTAGAATTTATGTTTGTAAGGGGGGAAACTTTCACCATGCCCTCAACTTGATTCGGAAGGGATGTCTACTGTAGTAGACAGTATATTTAACAAAAAGATTGCAAGAATGCACGCTGCGCCCACAATTTGTTTTATCATTCACACTTCCTTATCTGGAAGATCTGTTAACAAAAGTGAAGCGCGGAAGGAGGAGGAGACTGAGAATGAGGGCACTGACATAGATCACCCCTGATTGAAACACATTGTAAACCCTCATTAAAATCTATAGTTTTCCCTTAAAATCTTCATTTTGTTGCATGTTCTTTTCCTTTATCTTAGCCAAATTCCAGGAAGTTGCCTCCTCTCTCCGAGATTTGCAGGGCAGTCATTGAAATAAGGTGACTAATATTTAAGAAGTTGTGGTGCGAGTACTTTGAATAATATTTAAATGTCATTTTCTTTTAATTTCATGTAATTTTTTCATTAGTTTAAGGGCATTTCAAGTAGATTTTTAGGTCATCAACATACGCCCCCTCCTGATAACATTGCTAGAGATTTTACTAATATTACAGTGTACAACTTAGTCATATGTGCCTCGAGAGGTCTCTTTTGACACTGTCTTCAGTTCGTCTTTGTAATCTAGTTTATTATATAAAGATGTTCTCTTCTGAATTTCAATATAATTTATGGTAGATCAGATCACTTCTTATATAGGCTTTTAAAGTTATCTAACCCGAGGGTTAAAATATAGCAGCTTTTACTTTACATTGATGGTGTTCTAAGTCTTCAACGCTCTCAGTTTCAAGATACAGAGAGATTGTTTTACTTTCGGTCCTTGAAATAAGTAAATGCAAGTTGACCACAAAAAGGAGGAAGCTTCTGCACCGGAATAACGCCTGTGGCAGGAGATATAATAATCAAAACGTATTTTCCAGCCATGTAGGAGTTGCTAAGATAACTGTGGAGTTTTCAAGTAGGCTACACATAATATAGGCTAGAGTTACGTAACAGTTGGATATTTTGTTCACTGTGAATTTTGTTAATGTGAGAGAAGTGAAATTGTTTCATACCGTAATTACGTTAATTTTGCACTTTCACAATTAGCATGGACAGCTAATATAATTTAGGTTATACTAGGGCATTCGAAAAGTAATGGAAACATAGTTACTGTTTCATACTAAATTTATTTAGGTTACTTTTGACATTACATACTTCAAATATAATCTCCTGCCGGTCCACACCTGTGGAGTAACGGTCAGCGCGTCTGGCTGCGAAACCAGGTGGCCCGGGTTCGAATCCCGGTCGGGGCAAGTTACCTGGTTGAGGTTTTTTCCGGGGTTTTCCCTCAACTCAATACGAGCAAATGCTGGGTAACTTTCGGTGCTGAACCCCGGACTCATTTCACCGGCATTATCACCTTCATCTCATTCAGACGCTAAATAACCTAGATGTTGAGACAGCGTCGTAAAATAACCCAATAAAATAAAAAAAAAAAAATAAAAAAATAGTCTCCTGCCATGTCAACAATACGTTGCCAAATTCTTGGAAGACGGCGAACACCATTTGCAGCAGCATTTGTGGATATCTCTCTCACTGATCAACCTGAAGTTGAATAATTTCAAGGAAAAACTTGTTCCGGGGCCGAGTATCGAATCCGGAACCTTTGGCTAAGCACCAACGCTCTACCGACTGAGCTACCCAAGCACTCTACCAGACACCGACTCCTCACAAGCAAACGTTCTGATGGGGGCAGATGAAAAAAAGTTATTTTTTTTTTCCTTCCACCATGTTAATAATATCAAAAGAAGTGCTTATACAAATTTTAGCCACTCGACCGCAATTACGATGCCGTCCAGAAAGTGATTTTCCCTGGGGCCGTTTATAGAAAAAAGCACAATTTCATAGAAATATTTATTGAAACAGATACAGCAACTGTTGCGCTATTTGTCAACATATCCCCACTGGAATTGAGACATTTTTCATACCATAGAGTCAATTTTTGTGTCGTAGAAGTCAGCCGCCTCAGACCAGAACCTGCGTTTGACTGAGTCTGCACCTCTCTCTGTCGATCCCATGATATGAGAAATGTCTCAATTCCGATGGAAAATATGTTGAAAAATAGCCCAACAATTTCTGTGTCCGTTCCAATAAATTTGTCCAATGAAATTGTGTTTTTTTTTCTGTTAGCGGCCCCTGGCGAATTAATTTTTTTACGGCCCTCATAATTGCAGTCGAGTGGCCAAAATTTGTATAAGCACTGCTTTTGGCATTATTAACATGGTGGAAGAAAAATAATTAACTTTTTTATCTGCCCCCATCAGAACGTTTGCTTGTCAGTTTTTCCCTTTATATTCACATACTGTACCTCATCAAAGTGGGCTGACAAATCGTCAAACATCCAACTTTGAGTGCACACAGACTCAATAAGAGTGTTAAAACCTCTATAAATGTAAATTACATCCTGTAGGATACAAAGTCGTATTCGCAGTGAACTGGTATTGAAGTTATCAACTTTTTATTTTCACATCTTTATTGAAGAAATTGCACAATGGACGCCATTACATGGATTGCACTCTATGGAATACGAACATACTATTATAATATAATACTGTATGTGAGTTATCGAAACTAAAATTGGGAGTTTCAGTCTGTAACAAAGCGAGGAGATCGTGACATAGGCAACCCGGCCCTCTCTTGCAAACAGAAAGAGCACAATAGCGCGGATTATGAGTTCATCTGTGTGGAGTTAACGCCGCTATTGTTAGAAACCTTTAGAAGGCATGGAGTGCTCTAATACGCCTCTGTATATTAATTACTTTCATGGTCTCACTTTTGTACTTGTAATCAGTTCGCCCAGACTACAAATTTTATAAGTTAAAATTCAATTTCTATTACGGCTAGGCTCGTACTTCAATGCATTGGTGACTGGCATCTTTGAAATAGACTTCCGTGCCACGTATGACTCTTGAATCATATTCGTAGCTTTCCGATCCGTTTCGTTTCGCTTTGGCATACCAATGTCAGAAATTCACAGCGGGCAACATGCATGTTATTTTTGTCGCAGAATTACATCTTTCTCTTCAGTAAGTTTGGAAGTGGAGTAATTTGGGAATTGACCGTTACTTAAAAACGCAGTTCTTCTTATATTACGTATCTTCTCCGTGTATTCCTCATGTGCTCTGTATATTCCCCTTGTTCTGCTTGTTCTCCTTGCATTACCCTTGTTTTCCTTGCATTTCCCTTATTCTCTTTATGTTCCCCTTGTTCTCCCTGCATTTCCCTGTTTTCCTTTCTATTTCTCTTGTTCTCCTTGTAGTCCTCTCGCTATTCTTGCGTTTCTCAAAGTTATTTAAGATGTGCTTATTTTTCTTTCTTTCAATCGATAATACGATATACCTCAGCTTTCTGGAGAAATTGTACCAAAATTGGGAGTGTCTTGATTTTGCAAAAGAAAATTAGTTATTAGAATGCCATTAGAATTCTATGTCAATCAAACTATCTTGAACATTGTCGATTACTTTTCATACCATCAATTGTCGATTACTTTTCATACAATCAAAGATATTAAATCATAAATTTATACATACATACACATACATACATACATACATACATACATACATACATACATACATACATACATACATACATACATACATACATACATACATACATACATACCTACATCAAAAGAAAGACTCAAGATAAAACTACCCCTTGCACCGGACTTCACAGCAATCATCTCGGGCCATGGAAAACTAAAGAATACCTACATAGATTTCACATCATAGAGGATCCAAGATGTACATGTAACAACATCCGGCAAACTGTAACTCATCTGATCTATGAATGTCGGGACACACGACAGCAGAGACCAGTTTTAATAGAAGATATACAAAAAAATGGAGGAACTTGGCCAGTTACCAACCGACAGCTCGTAACATTTCATTTGAGATCATTTTGTAAATATATATACTCAATTAACTTGTAGATAAACAATAACAGAATCAATTATAAAATAACAATAAGATAACCAAACTGTAAATATAGAATATAAGAAAACAGATGGTTAAGCAGATATAAAATTCAGATTAGATTAGATTTATTTATTTAACCTGGTAGAGATAAGGCCGTCAGGCCTTCTCTGCCCCTCTACCAGGGGATTACAACTATAACATGAACAATAAGATTACAATTAATATTAAATTTACAATTACAATAAAAATTAAAGTACGACAAGAATACCTGATTAATGAAAGTTAGGTAGTCGGTCTTAAAAACAAATATAATCTAAGGGTAAAAGAATAATAAAATTGTACATATGGCTCACTTTAGGTATAATGTAGATATTTCAAGTTTTTTTTAGGTAGGCTATATGATAAAAATTGGCAAAGATAAGATATACGGTACTTCATTTTCATATTATGGAAACATGTAAGATAATTATCAGGAATAGTTATTATAAGCAAAGTATGACACAATATTGTAATTTTAAATGTAAATTACCCAAGGCATATATAGTCTATAGAAATTTCAAGCTTATAAGTAGAGGATTAAAATTAGTTAAGGTGATACGTAAATTAAACTCTCATATTATGAAAAAGGAAATTTGTAACATAATATTGTAATACCACGTGTAAATTGTTCAGTCAAATGCATGTTATATTACTATGTAATGGGGCATGCAGTTGATGTTCTCAAAAAAAAATACATAGGCCTACATACATACACGACCTATTCCTTTACACTCGACGTACTGTCAAGAATTATTCATTATTATTTTTACAATAAATAAAACGCATTAGATACTTTGGATTTAATTAAAAGTTGGAATTAACTATTAGAAAAATAAATAAATAAATTTCAGTAAAAACTTATAATAAATTGTATTGACTATGTGATTTACGAGTCTCTGCACATTACAATGAATGGCTCTAAACATTTTAAGCGTTTCAAATGAAAAATATCTACTCTTTCTGATAAAATGCGTTTTCATCTTTCCTAATGAAGTGTTCTCTATTAAATTTTTCCATTAGAGCAATGACCTCTAAGCGAGCTTTATTTTGTTTTGGCATGTTCAATGAACAGCAGACCTGAACTTTTAAGTAGGGATGGATGCCGCCGAGCTATACTCCATACACACCTACACTGTTGCGAATTGCTTGGATACTCTAGGGGTGCTATTCATAGACATTTCGCAGCACGCGCTACGAGCGTACTAAGCTAGCCCCGGCTATCCACTGGTTACTTATACAGAATTCAAATCATATCCTATCGTTAACACTGGCTTATGAATACGAAAAACACTGATCATCCACCGGAAGCCCGCGCTAAGAATGTCTATGAATACGGCCCTAGGTGTCCAAATGCAGGACTCTTAAGCTTTGAGCAATTCAAACGACGGTAGATAATCTGCAGTTAATAAACTGTGTCTTCAAATTAACGAGGAGTTGCAGACTCGTATGCAAAAGAAATCGAGAATACCTTAGGGAATAGTTTGAATAATTTAACCCTTAACTCTGTTACAGGCCAACGCGTTCCTTTAATCGTTGTTGTATGATGGTTGATTGATGATCATTGGAATGAATTGGGATGTTCAACTGAATTCGTTTTTGTGTTGTAAGTGAAGTACAACAAATCTCCGAGAGATTTTAAGAATAAATATATTTAATGCTGCCTTGTTTGTGTGAGGTAGAGCCTTTTGTGCCTTTGACGCAGCTCGCTTTTCCTTCCTATGTTAATACTTTTTATTTTTGAAAACTCCGATGGGAAGGAAAGAGAGGATTTGAGAACAGGGAGCGATATAACAGTATGAAGGCGTCATTCCCCTCCAGCGAATGCGGGGATTCGTGTTTGGCTAAGCCACTCGTGACAATCCGGCTGGGAATATCCGACGAGAAATATGCTCCTCGGAACTGTGGTTCCTTCCAGAATACAAAAGCTTAAGTTTTATACCGCTATGCTTGTAAGCATTAAGTTTTCTATTAAAGTGATTAATTTCCACGAAGATTGTGAGGTTAAACCCAGAGCCTTTGTAGTTTCTTGTAAAATGCAATTTAAGAAACAAATGAAGGAAGCTGCATTATTATTTGTGAAGACTATTCCGTTAAGAAATCTTTCATCAGAATGAAGTTACGGAAAAAAGTAAAGAATACGTATTTCAACGAGTATATAATAGTCTATGCCAGTCGCGGCGAAAATGCGACTCACGAGCACATTGTGGCTCGCAGTGCTTTTCTCTCGCTTCCTACCTACAACCCCCACTCTCTTACTCACTGGAGTCAAACTCCGTTCTATTTGTATTTGTCTCGGACCTGCGAGTGGCGTATCGTCGCAATATCTCTCTCGAAACCATGTACCTCTATAAAAAACGAAAGTTTCAAGTAGGATGGGAGGATGCATTCTTTTGCTGACAATATGATGAAAATATTAAATGTATGATTTGTTCACAAATATTACCAGGAAAACGGTTGTATAACATAAAACGGCATTATAAGTTACCGGTACTACATGTTACTGATGAAACATTAAAAGGTTAAGTGTTATTGTTATTATTATTATTATTATTATTATTATTATTATTATTATTATTATTATTATCATCATCATCATCATCTCTGTACGTCGATTCTTTTACAGCAGATGTACGAATAATGCGGTTAGATTTTCAATTTAAACTCACAGATTTACAATGTGACGTTAAATGAAAACTAGATGTAAGGACTTGACAGATATTGAACTTTTCAAATCTTTGGAAAAAAATAAATATTTGAAGCTTCGTTCTTTCGCTTGCCCTGTTGAAGCCATGTTCGCTGTAACTTACGTTTGTGAAAAATTATTTTCAATAATGAAAATAGTAAAAATGAAATTTATATCACGACTGACAGACAAATACCTTCGTGATCAACTACGATTTAGGCAGTAGTGACATAATTCCTGATTTTGAAACTTTGTCGCAGAGACATTCTGAAGACAGTTAATTTTAGGTTGTGATAATGTGTCCTATATTTTCTTGTTCATTTCTTTCTTCGTGACACGTATTGAACATTAGTTTGTAGCCTTGTACTGTATAAAATTATATTTAAGTGCTTGACGTAAAGAAAACGAAAATCCGGTATTAAGTTGCTTCACTTCCCCTTCGAGTGTCTGCCTCCCTCCATAGGTGCTATGCACGTTGCAGTTTACACAGTGGCTCGGCGCACCATGGCCTTTTCGCCACGGCTGGTCTATGCAGATGACGTGAATATGTTAGGAGAAAATCCACAAACGATTAGGGAAAACGCGCAAATTCTACTTGAAGCAAGTAAAACGATAGGGTTGGAAGTAAATCCCGAAAAGACTAAGTATATGATTATGTCTCGTGACGAGAATATTGTACGAAATGGAACTATAAAAATTGGAGATTTATCCTTCGAAGAGGTGGAAAAATTCAAATATCTTGGAGCAACAGTAACAAATATAAATGACACTCGGGAGGAAATTGAACGCAGAATAAATATGGGAAATGCCTGTTATTATTCAGTTGAGAAGCTTTTGTCATCTAGTCTGCTGTCAAAAAATCTGAAAGTTAGAATTTATAAAACAGTTATATTACCGGTTCTGTATGGCTGTGAAACTTGGACTCTCACTTTGAGAGAGGAACAGAGATTAAGGGTGTTTGAGAATAAGGTTCTTAGGAAAATATTTGGGGCTAAGAGGGATGAAGTTATAGGAGAATGGAGAAAGTTACACAACGCAGAACTGGACGCTTTGTATTCTTCACCTGACATAATTAGGAACATTAAATCCAGACGTTTGAGATGGGCAGGGCATGTAGCACGTATGGGCGAATCCAGAAATGGATATAGAGTGTTAGTTGGGAGACCGGAGGGAAAAAGACCTTTGGGGAGGCCGAGACGTAGATGGGAAGATAATATTAAAATGGATTTGAGGGAGATGGGATATGATGATAGAGACTGGATTAATCTTGCTCAGGATAGGGACCAATGGCGGGCTTATGTGAGGGCGGCAATGAACCTCCGGGTTCCTTAAAAGTCAGTAAGTAAGTATATAATAGTGACACAGAGCAAAATTTAGTCCCATATACCTCAAGTGAATTTCGTAAAATACATGGAGAATTATCTTCTTCTTCCTACCATGATTGTACCATTTCTGCGTCACCTTCTTGTCATCATGTTGCCGTAAGAAATTGCTTAGCCTTGTTACCTAACACTGTAACGTTTTGTCGAGTAATATAGGGTTATTCAAAAGTCCCGATCGATTTTCATGAAACTGAAGTGTAGCATTTTTCTTTTCAAGATAATATAAGCATGCTTACTAAAGAAAAGATAATAGTTATAGTTTGTGGACGGTTGAAAGAGTTAACCTATGCTCAGGTCCAGGCTGTGTTTATGCGGAAATTTCACAAACCTGGTCCATCATGGGAAAATATGAGGTACTACATTATCAAAGACATGTCAAAGATCTTTTATAAAATGTGTGACATTGTAATGGGTTTTCTTATATAAAAGTTTCTTCGATGAAAGATCTTTTATAAAATGTAAGTGCATCTTGTTATCTTTTAAAAAAGATCTGCCTAACTTGAAACCAACATGGCGGAACGTAAATATTGTTGGACTGTTACTACGACCAAAATGCTGATAATGAGAATATGAAGCAAATGAAATGTTATAAAAACACAAAACACGGACTACAGAAACAGAAATAAAAGACGAGAAGTGTACATAAAAATAATTCAGACTATAACTGCTGTACAGGAGTGATGAATAATCTGGATAAACTGAAAATTCTGTGGGTTTGGGTAAAGGGGATAAGTCATTTTTTGTGCAGATGGGATTATGTTTGCCAGATGAACACACGTTAAATTATAGCCTACAAGTGGGTGTGCAAAAATCAAAAGAATACTAACATTTGATGTGTTTTATTTGTGTACAAAATTATTTGCAATAAGAGTCGGAAGTTTTATTTTCATTTATCTCCAAACTCATTTTTATGACTTACCTCCCTTTACCCAAACAACACAGAATTATCCTCATCCATTCTCAAATAATTTATGTAACTTTTGTGCGAGATCGTGCGTATTTGCTTGTTTTCCGCACAGAACCAATACGCGGTAAGTGTGAAATACCACATTCAGTATTCCCAACGTAACACACATAACAATTTCCCTCTTCTTACCGCTTAAGCGCGACATTCATTTTACTGCTTTAGGCTTTTAACATATTATTTTTAGAGACGTTTAACATAGTAATAATTATAAATTGGAAACTTACCACTGCAATTTCACCTAAATTGCACTGTTAATTATTGTTTTTAAATATTTGCAAAAATTAAGTAAAGTCTACTACTCCACGAAAGCTATTGTATTCCTGATACAAGTAACATTAAGGAAGCCGTCAAAAAATAAACAAGACTCCAGATGCCGATGTTATTACTGCAATATGTTTTATAAATAATATTGTTAAAATATTAAAATGAAAAATAAATCATTACATAACCTTACCGTTTGTTTTAAGTTCGCATTTATAGACTGGGGGAAAAAAAAGACTGACGTATATCACGGCCTGCTGGAGTATAGATATTTTTGTTTTCTAAAGTTGCCGTCATTAAACAGAAACCAAGATGGAGATTTCATTGCAACTAATTAGAAATTCGTCTTTCAGGAATGTAATAAACGATCTTCGCACAAAATAATGTACGATACACGAGCGGTATGTTTGTTTTCATGTTCTCGGAAATTAAAAAAGCTCAACTACGTTTCGCTTTTTCAATCTTTTCCTCGAACCTGAAAACGTCAACATACCGCTCTTGTAACGTATATTACTATTAAAGTCCTTTGCATTGTAGCTCCTTTTTTTATGGAAATTTTCTTGTCATGACTTGGAATCCAGGGTTTAATCCGCAGGCGTTTCCTTTTCTATTTATTTTTCAGTAATGTGCACATTGTAATATTTTTAACTAATGTAGCTAAGCATACATAGTACTGTTCGTAATTCATGTTTGCATATCTGTGATCAGAAACTATTTTATTTAACTATAAATGGAGGCTGATGATTCTTATTCCTTAATTTTAGGTTATTTTTGATAAAATACTTTATATAGTGTAATATACTGAAAACCCTTCCTTTTATCATGGATCTTTGATAATAGTACATTATGCAACGAGCTTATAATGATAGTAATTAAGACGCGAGGAGTTTTCATACGAGCGTGTTAATTACCATTATAGGCAAGTTTCATACGATTTTTTATGTTCGACCATATTTCTAACTTGAAATTATTCATAAGTATTCATGTTATTCTTATGTGACTGGGGAGCGAACTGACCTTGTGCAATCTCGTAAATTGTGAGATGTGCGCAGAAGCGAAAGTATTGATTTTTTCGGGGCAACGAATGTCGACGACTTTGATATAATCTAGAGAGTAAGATAAACGTTAAACTTGATATAACCTTGAAATTGAATTCGACATTGAAAAACGAGGTGACAAATTGAATTTATTTGAATATTATTTACAATTAACGCTAATTATTATAGTAACAGAACATAACTTTCTGCGACAGTATTGGATTTCTAGCCTGCGTGACGTTTTGCTAGTTGTCTTTCGATTGCATATCCGAGAATAATCGAAAACCTGAACTTTAATGAATAGGTGTACTTTAATGACATGCATTAAAGGACTGCTACCAGGTGTATAACTACTACATTTCAGCATGGTAGGGCATAAAATATTTTGTGCGAGATCGTGCGTATTTGCTTGCTTTCCGCTCACAACCAATACGCGGTAAGTGTGAAATACCACATTCAGTATTCCCAACGTAACACACATAAAAATTTCCCTATTCTTACCGCTTAAGCGTCATTTTCATTTTACTGCTTTAGGCTTTTAACATATTATTTTTAAAGACGTTCAATATAGTAATAATTATAAATTGGAAACTTACCACTGCAATTTCACCTAAATTGCACTGTTAATTATTGTTTTTAAATATTTGCAAAAATTAAGTAAACTCTACAACACCACAAAAGTTACTGCATTTATAATGCAAGTAACATTAAGGAAGCCGTGAAAAAATCAACAATATTCCAGACTCATCATAGACTGGGGGGGGGGGGGAAAGACAGACGTATATCACGGCCTGCTGGAGTATAGTAAACACAGAAAACATTTTGTAGGAACAATGTTGAAGATAGATATATTTGTTTTCCAAAGTTGCCGTCAATGAACAGAAACCAAGATGGAGATTTCATTGCAACTAATTAGAAATTCCTCTTTCAGGTAGGCTATGTAATAAACGATCTCAACTACGTTTCGCTTTTTCAATCTTTTCCTCGAACATGAAAACGTCAACATACCGCTCTTGTAACGCATATTACTATTATCATATTCTTTGTCAAAGTGCTTTGATAGACGTAATACCAGCTTAACATTTAACTAATGCTAGGGAAAGTGAGGTCTTCTTCTGAAAACCTATCCCAACATAGTCTTTTCCAGTCTCAAAACTCACTTTGATCCAAAGGGCTGTGAACCTGAATCTTTGCTGTGGAAGGCAGTATGCTGTTACGCGGTGCGTTCAGTTAAAAAATATCGTTTTATTTTCTTTATTATATGTTGGATTATCATGGTATGCCTCATAATTTAAACAACTGTGTGAATAAACATAATACGCTCTTTATTCGAGTACGAGGGGTTTAATATAAAATTCAAAAGTGAAATCACGACAGACAGCGGCACTCTGTAATTAATCCTTTTACCTTTAATAACACATCATCTCGTTCTCTGTGCTGACTGTCTGTGTAAACTACAATTTATTTGGCGTCGAATGATATGATACGAAAAGCGATTCAAGTGGACGAATAGAGAGATCGTCCAACTCTTTTGCTGCGAGACGCGGAGGGTGGATCTGAAGAGGAAACAGACGTTATCTGCGCTCTTCACCAATTCGCCAAGCTGGCACCAATCATTCATTATCTTCATTAGTCTCGCGACTATGGGCGTGTCTGACAAGCTGTTGCAAAATAACTGGACAGTTCCGGGTATTCTTATCTAGAACTGAGGAGATTGTTCCGGGAATTTTAGAAACCTGCTACACGTGTTCTCATTCCTTTGAAGGATTGCATCTTTCTTTCTTTTTAGGATTTTAATAAACACTAGATATTTACAAATAACGTGACTCTTCTGATCTTGTGGTCAGCAAGCAGTGTTACCAACTGGACGGAAATTCCGTCAGTTTCTGACGGAATTTCAACGTAGCGGACGGGAAAAGAATGATTTTGACGAGTGACGGATTTTCTGACGGAAAATTACGATTTACATGGCTTTTGACTTTTCTAGCGGCTGTCATTTTTAATTTTTTGGGGGATTTTACTTTTTCTTTGAACAGCCCTGTCCGTGCCGTACAATGTTAAGGAATCACCTGTTTCAAATTTCCTTGTAATAAAGTCAGAGGTTGAGGAATTATTATTTTAATCAAAATTGATAAGTAAGTAGTGTTAAAATTTGCTTTTTATTTGTATATAGACATGAGATGGTCATTATTATTATTATTATTATTATTATTATTATTATTATTATTATTATTATTATTATTTTTTATTTTTTTTTTTTTTTTAATTTTGACGGATTCTGACGGATTTTCAGATGTTAGACTGACGGGGATAAAATTTGTGTTGGCAACACTGTCAGCAGGGCGCAGTGCTACGATTATTTAGTCCTGACAGTCGCCGGAGATGTGCGCCTGGGTCAGTTACGCCAAGGTGTGTTTGGGTTATTCACTCGCTTGCCTTCGGAGCGATCGGATGTTATGTGTGCGATAGAGCGGTATGTTTCCACTACAATTAAGCTATCCTGCATTCCTTTACCGACCATTCGCCCTAATCTCTACTCCGGAACTCTCCCCACTCCTATTACTTCCCCTCTTTCGCGTCGCTGAGCTGTCAGGACTAAAAATTGGTCTGTACAAAGCAGACAGTGCAGATGATTTTTCCACTAACACTCCATCTCTCGCACATTTCATCTATCATCTACACTTCTACAGTACTAAACTATGCTGAGGTGAAATCTTGGGGTAGTTCTGGTTTTCAATGCTGGTACAGGAAGGGTTTGAGACTCTAGTCCCCTGGGACTATTCAGACTACGCTCTTTAATGGGCTGAGGCAGGATGGCCCACCTGTCGGCATCGGATTCACGAATGTGACTCAGGCCACTTGCCGGACTTGGACTATCATCGCTTATATAGGGCTCACAGTGGACCAAAGCGTGCCTACAAAAAGTGTAAGGACTCGTCTCTGGTCCTGGCTTCGAAAAGCTCAGACGACAGAAACATCTGTTGTTAACATACATTGCTACGACACGAGTCTCCCAGCTTTAATTCCCCCTCGGAGGAAGCCATGAATTTGATCATTTTTTAAAATCCATAGCCGTCGACCGGGTTTGAACCCGCAAATTCGGATTCAGCGGTTAGCATGCTGGCCGCCGGGTTTGGTATTGTCATTCCCTGTCATGAAAATTGTGGTAGACCTAAACTGAGTCCCACAAAAAAAAATGTAGGTAAAGTCACCCTTGCTAATAAAAGGGCTTAAGTATACTCAGTTCCGACTAAATTTCAAGACAAAATCTTCCCTCCCGCTTTTTCCAGACTTTGAACTGGCAACCAACTAGTACTGTTTGTTGGTGTGTTTGAAAATTGTATCACTATATTTTAAGATCGTCTAAAATTAATAGAAATCTATCAGCCTTTCTTACACTTGAAACAATTTTAAGTTGCAGGTAGGAACTTGAAAGAAACCTATTTTACCAATTAAAATGATGTAATACTGTATCTTGAGACGTGTTACTTTGTCACGTGAAAGTCTTTTCTCTTCGATTACATTTTTCTTCTCGCCGTTGCTGCTCAATAAAATGTGTTTGATATGTAAAACAATGAAGAAGTAATTTACTCAATGGTCACATTTAGAAATTAGCAGGCTTTGAAATTAGTAAAATAAGAGAACATTAGGTTCGACTTAATAACCATGAACTGATGCTCTCTTGTTTTACAAATTGTCAAATCCTATTAATTTCTAAACATAGCCAATGATTGTCATTTAGGCCTATTCCTTGTTCTTACAAACAAGTTTTTTATGACCTTTACGGCAATGCAAAAGCCCTATCCTATACCCAGAAAAACACACGGTATAGGCCTATTACATCGGGAAAGTTACAATAAAATGGTGAATTAAAGCGGGAATGGAAAAACTCGCAACTGTTTGTTGGTCTGTTAGTTGTGGCTGCGAAATTGGCCCAAAAAGAGAGAGTGGAAATATCGCATCACCTGTGCTATGTATGCGTCAGAGACGTAATCCGTGAGCAAATTTAATTTTACTGTCTTCAGATTGAATAGACTTTAGTTCGATAGTAAAATATTCTTCAACGACTTTTGGATGTAAAAACGGAAGCCCGAAGAAATACAAAAGGTAGCTACTATTTTCTGAATTGATCTTATATTCATTAGTCAAACCGAGTGACTTTGTTCATTTCACCATAACATAGCGTAATTTTGAATAAAGCAACTAGGGTATTAACAGTGAAATATTTTACAGAACTATAAAAGTACCTTAATAAATCAAGTAGATGCTCTAGTATTTTTTATCCGACCATATAATACGCTAATTACATGTGATGTAACTGTACCTTAATAACATACATTAAAGTACTGCTATTCATTATGTTATTACGATTATCGATTTCCAACTAAGCATATGCGATATCGATTAATATCGTACGCGCAACATCCCGCAAGCCTTGAGAGCACCAATCCTAAGTGGCAGGCGTAAATTTTTTAAGTGACATTGATTGAATCACTCAAATAAATATTCAGCCAACTTAAAACATTCCACTGGAAGCTATTGCCCAGATAAATTTCACAAACTCCACAATCAACAACAGGTATTTAAAATAAAATAAATTCTGTCAATGTTAATTTTAAATTCTAATAAATTTAGTTTATTTCCTGTGGGTTTATCTGTGTTGCTTCGAGATTAAAATCTTCAAACCTATGCCCTCCAAAAAGTCGTTAAATACGGCGTACACGCCTGCCATCTATTGCACTATTCGGGAAGACGCTGAAAAGACACTCACACTCGTGCCATCTGTTGTAATAGTCGAGAACATGTTGAAAATACACGTATGCTCAGCATTTCATTATCACTAAAGTAACAAGGTAAGATATTTGTAATAAGGTAAGATATTTGTAATTATGGTCGAACAAAAATAGTCGTATGCATCTTGCGTGTAATGGTAATTAAGACGCTTGTATGAAAATTTCGAAACTCGCGTCTTAATTACTACCATTATAGGCCTGTTGCATAATATACAATTAAGATATAGATATTGGGGAGGATTGTTCCGTGGTAGTAGAAAGAAGGAAACGGGCAAAATTGAAATTCTTCCAGGACCCAGTCCCGGTGAATACAGATAATTATTTCAGTAAAAGACGAGAAGCAAGTCGTACACTTAGAAACAAAAAGAGAGATTACTGTACTAGATTACTTGAAGGAAAAACTGAATGAGTTAGAAACAAATAGTAAGAAAAAAATACATTAGAGATTTATTTAAGGGCATAAAGGAATTTAAGAAAGGATATCAGGCAAGGATAAACGTGATCAAGGATGAGAATGCTTGCAGATCTCATTCCATCCTGAACAGATGGAAAAACTATTTTTGGCAACTACTAAATGTGCATAGGCCAAATAGAAATGATCGAGACGAAATTCAAAGGAAGGATATCAGGCAAGGATAAACGTGATCAAGGATGAGAATAGTGGCTTGCTTGCAGATTCTCATTCCATCCTGAACAGATGGAAAAACTATTTTTGGCAACTATTAAATATGCATAGGCCAAATAGAAATGATCGGGACGAAATTCAAAGGAAGGATATCAGGCAAGGATAAACGTGATCAAGGATGAGAATAGTGGCTTGCTTGCAGATTCTCATTCCATCCTGAACAGATGGAAAAACTATTTTTGGCAACTATTAAATATGCATAGGCCAAATAGAAATGATCGGGACGAAATTCAAAGGAAGGATATCAGGCAAGGATAAACGTGATCAAGGATGAGAATGGTGACTTGCTTGCAGATTCTCATTCCTTCCTGAACAGAAGGAAAAACTATTTTTGGCAACTATTAAATATGCAGAAATCCAGAAATGCATATAGAGTGTTAGTTGGGTGGCCGGAGGGAAAAAGACCTTTGGGGAGGCCGAGACGTAGATGGGAAGATAATATTAAAATGGATTTGAGGGAGGTGGGATATGTTGATAGAGACTGGATTAATCTTGCACAGGATAGGGACCAATGACGGGACCGGGTTCCTTAAAAGCCAGTAAGTAAGTACTAAATATGCATAGACCAAATAGAAATGATCGGGACGAAATTCAAAGGAAGGATATCAGGCAAGGATAAACGTGATCAAGGATGAGAATGGTGACTTGCTTGCAGATCCTCATTCCATCCTGAACAGATGGAGAACCATTTTTGGCAACTACTAAATGTGCACAGGCCAAATAGAAATGATCGGGACGAAATTCAAATACAAACTGCTGAAACATTTATACCCGAACTCCCATTTCATGAAGTGGAAATTACAATAGAAAAGCTGAAAAAGTACAAATCTCCAAGTATCGATGAAATTCCAGCAGAATTAATATAAGGGAGTGAAAACGCATTATCTAGTAAAATTTATAAGCTTGTACTTGCTATTTTGGGAAAGTAAATTGTACCAAAACACGGGAATGAGTCCATAATTGTACTTACCTTTAAGAAGGGGGAAGTTATTTATTTTTGTTATTATAAATTTAATTTGTTGCTGATCTCGTATTTGTACGCTTCCTTTTCTGCCTCCATTTATAATCTGCAGTGACGCTTAAAAATATCGTATCTGCTACCTCTATTGCTGTTTTATTATTTCACATTAATGTTCAGTATTCTGAGCCATAAAGCAGAGAAAGTACTAATATCAGCAAAATTTTATTAATGTTTTATTGTGCCGCAACGAAGCTGAAATGCATGTTGTTGTTTGAAAGTGAGGACAGTTTAGAAATCGATTAAACTTTATTAAAAATAAGTTTATAGAGAAACGCCATTTCATTCGCAAGAGAGTGGAATTCGTTACGATATTTGTCTTCAATTGTTTGATTTCCGCCACTTAGGCAATTTATTTCGAAATGTAACAAATTAAATCTATTCATTCAATCCTGTTGTGCTTACTCGCTTTTTTTTATCGCACTTCCTCGAAATAATGGTTTTCTCTCTATATAGGTGAATAGGTCTCAATCAGTGTTACGAATGCAACAGGGAATTTGCCAACACTCTGAGACGATTCAGTACATTTCGCAGCATTTCTCCTGACTGTTGTACACAACCTGGAAGATAGATTATTTATTAATGACTGAAGAACAAATTTGACCGCTTTTACGTAAATAAGTCCCACTAATTTCTGAAGTTATGTTTTCATTTTTATGTAATCTAATTTTAACCCATAATTATGTTTACTTCTGCGGTGATTGCATGGTCTAAACCATCAATCTGTCACGTAAGCAGTCCGGGATTCGAGTCTCAGTCAGGCTGGAATTTTTCATTTAAAAAACCCGAAGTGGCACTTGCATCGGACAAGGCTGCAGTTAGAGTTTTTCTTGGGGTTCTCCTATTCCAATTTATAGGCATTAATGTAATTCTGTCGATTTTCTATTCAGTTCTATTCTTCATAGGGCAACCACACCTGTGGAGTAACGGTCAGCGCGTCTGGCCGCGAAACCACTTGGCCCTGGTTCGATTCCCGGTTGGGGCAAGTTACCTGGTTGAGGTTTTTCCGGGGTTTTCCCTCAATCCAATATGAGCAAATGCTGGGTAATTTTCGGTGCTGGACCTCCGACTCATTTCACCGGCATTATCACCTTCATATCATTCAGTCGTAAAATAACCTACTAAAAAAATTCTTTATGCTCGACCATGCCGAAATGTAGTAATTATACACCTGGTAGCAGACCTTTAATGCATGACATTAAAGTACACCTACTCATTAAAGGTCAGGTATTTCAGCCAATGACGACTCAGGTTACAACTGTTCAGCCAATGACAGGTCAGCTTTCTACCGTTATAAAACCGCAAGTATCGATTATTCTCGGATATGCAATCGAAAGAGAATTAGCGAAAAGTCACGGAGGCTGGAAAACCAATACTGTCGCAGAAGGTTATGTTCTGTTACTATAATAATTAGCGTTAATTGTAAATGATATTCAAATAAATTCAATTTGTCATCTCGTTTTTCAATGTCTAATTTAATTTCAATGTTATCTCTGTAGGTTCTTATGGCCTAGCAAGGTCAATTTGAACATCTGTTCCTCGGAAAAAATCAGTACTTTCGCGTCTGCCAATATCTCACAACATACGGGACATTGGTCAAGGTCAGATACAAAGAAAATGAATAATATCAAGTTAGAAATATGGTCGAGCATAAAAAGTCGTATGAAACTCGCCTATAATGGTAATTAAGAAGCTCGTATGAAAATTATGAAACTCGCTTGCGCTCGTTTCATAAATATCCATACTCGCTTCTTAATTACCTTCATTATAGGCTCGTTGCATAATATACTATTATAGCATTTCTCCGATCACTGTTTGGCGACGTGCGGAGGGGGTTGGTCTAGGTAAAGTGCGGATGGCTGTAAGAACCCTGGATACATAGCTAATCTTAGCACATTCGACTAGTGCGGTGAGAATGCGCCTAGGCAGAGATTAGCGTAGTAGTTTTATGTATGATGGACGTACACTCCGTTCCTGGAAACTGTGGAGTAAATCGACGCATTTGAGTGGAGCCTATGACAAGCGAATGGGCGGAGCCTCTCAGTGCGGGAGTGTATTGCGGGCTGCATCGGCTCACGGCCGCTAAGGGGTAAGATGCGCGTGACAGAAGATGATAGGTAGGGGTGGCAATTTAGACGCACGTCTTCAATCAGTGCTTTTCCCCAGAACTGTCATTGGACTGGACACCTACACTCACCATTGCGCAAAGGACTTATTTCGGTTCCTATACTCCACAGATTCCAGAAACGAAGTATATCGCTGTGGGTTCAGTCTTTCAGGAAGGTTATCGTGGTAGTGATGATGGTGGTAGGGAGGTTGTGTATGTATGTGCCTAGATTTTAATGTTTTTTTTCAATCTGTCTGTAATCGTAAGTACTTGAAATCTTTTACTTGCTCTATTATGCATTTCATTGGTGACTAAATGCTTGAATTTCTTAATTTTTCTCAATTTTATGAAGTGGGGAGGATGTGAAAGAATAAGACATTATTCAACCAAAGCCCTCCCCCCTCCTTCTCTGGCACCGTCTTGCACCACGGAGACAGTCTTTGTCAGAAAACATCGACTTACTCTGAATTTTGCTTTTCCTCATTAATTTTATGTACAGTAGTGGCAAAAAAAAAACTGGACCGACCCTTGTAGCTGATTTCAGAGCCTTGTTCCTCCAGAGCACGATAGACTGGTAACTAAGACTTTCGTGGTTCGAATCCTGCCTGGGAAGGAAACCTTTTTTTGTTCCTTATTCAAATTTATTCCCAATACTTTTCGATTGCAGAGATATTTTACTACTTAATTAACTTATTATTCCCAGAACATGAATTTTACCAGTAATCGAAAAGTATTGGGAATAAATTTGAATAAAGAACAAAGAAAAGTTTCCTTCCCAGTCTGGATTCGAACCACGAAAATCTTAGTTACCAGTCTATCGTGCTCTGGAGTGAACAAGGCTCTGAAATCAGCTACAAGGGTCGGTCCGGTTTTTTTTGCCACTACTGTACTATAATAAACTGTATAACGAGAGAATGTTTATAATGTGTGTATGATATAAGTTAAGTAAGAAACTATTTAACTGATTTGGATAATTCATTCAGTATTGAAAAATGTAATTCCTGTGGATATATTGTGTCATTTACGGTAACTCCTGAGTGAACGGAGGACTGAGCAGAAATGCGACATAAAATAGAATTAAAACATATTATTCTTACGCGCAGAAAACGTGATACACTGTTGGAACTAAATACGAATGAACAGTATGCAGTTAAGTTTAATGTTATTTGAAGGTAATAAAATTTGTCGTGAATTTTCGATAAGACACGGCAAATAATATGGTACATCTTGATTACACAACTTTTAACACTATATCACTTCGGAATATGTATTATACTGTATGTCTTTCTCGTGTTAAATTCTATCGTACCTGGTTAACATAACAGACCGAAACATTTTAACCAGGTACGATAGAATTTAACACGAGAAAGACATAGCCTATAATACATATTCCGAAATAATATAGCATGTTAAGTGAATATTTCACACAAAATATGCTGATATTGCGTCATTTTGATATATAGATACTTACTTGATTTCAACAATAAAACGAATGACTCTTGTTTGCTATAATTGGTCTAGTGGTGCTTTACTTTATAAAATTATGGACATAATTAATATTTTCAAGTAATATCTTGCAGTTATTTTATTTACGTTTAGAATTATAGGATAGTCTCATAATTGTGATATTTAAAATTCTCTTGTTTTGAAGTAATCGGCATAATATACAGGTGAAAAATCATACAACAGATAATCTATAGGTAGTCTACTACTTTAACATGCTGTAGATTTAGATTTTTCAATGTATTTTAGATAAGGAAGGTCATTGCTGAGGAAGAGACTAGTGAAGTGCTTTGTGTGGAGTGTTGCATTGTATGCAGAAACATGCACATTACGACGAAGTGAAGAAAAGCGACGAGAAGCATTTGAAATGTGGATATGGAGAAGGATGGAGCATGTGAAACGGACAGACAGAATAAGAAACTAAGCTGTGTTGGAAAGAGTGGGTGAAGAAAGAATGATCAGTAGGGCTAGGATTTTGATGACCTATAAATCATGAAAAAATGTCCTAAAAATGCATTTATGACCTAAATATCTTTAAAAAATGCCCTTAAACATGCCCTAAAAATTGATCTTACATAATTGGTTTAGTAGGGGGGTTTGGGTTTGGGTTATTTTACGACGCTGTATCAACATCTAGGTTATTTAGCGTCTGAATGATATGAAGGTGATAATGCCGGTGAAATGAGTCCGGGGTCCAGCACCGAAAGTTACCCAGCATTTGCTCGTATTGGGTTGAGAGAAAACCCCGGAAAAAATCTCAACCAGGTAACTTGCCCCAACCGGGATTCGAACCCGGGCCACCTGGTTTCGCAGCCAGACGCGCTGACCGTTACTCCACAGGTGTGGACGGTTTAGTAGGAAAAGAGGTTTTGTACTAAAAATTTAGACTAGTAATTAAATTAAATTTTAGTACCAAGATTTAAGTTTATTTAATTTTACATATTTTTTTGTAAGTAGTACATTTTAACTAATTATTTTACCTGATGTAGTTTCCATGTAGTCCACCACAAGGCCACTCTTATCCGGAATTAGCAGGTATATTGAAGGGGTGGTTGGACTGATCCATTACATGGAGTGTACTACGTTAAAAGGGCAATATTTGTGTAGAAATATTATACAAAATAATGGGTATTAATGGATAAAATATGTAGAGAAAATGTCAAAGGATATAAACATTATTTTACATTAATAATGGGGATTTATGGCCAAATTTATATGAAAATGCCTAAAAAATTACGGAATAAAACAAAAGATGCTGTTATGACTTAAAACAGGCAAAAAATGCAAAAAAATGCCCTAACATATAATTATGTCTTAAAACACTCAGTTTATTACATACCATATAAATACTAAAGCAGCTATGTTTCTGTCTTACCAGAAAAAAATATGCAATTTTATCAAAATCCTAGCCCTAATGATCAGGAAGAGGAAAATGAATTGGTTGGGTCACTGGTTGAGAAGAAACTGTTTTCTGTAGAATGCACTGGAAGGAATGGTGAACGAGAGAAAAATTCGGAGCAGAAGAAGATACCAGATGATAGACGACATTAAGCTATATGAATCATATGCGGAGATTAAGAGGAAGGAAGAAAATAGGGAAGACTGGAGAATGTTGGGTTTGCAGTGAAAGACATGCCCTTGGGCAGAACAGTATTTATTTATTATTTTGCTAATAATTGTAACATAAAATATACTATATAGGCTACAGAAAAACTTTAGCTCGCCCCTGAAAGAGTAGAACTCGTGCTCAGGGGCGGATTCCTGAATTGAAATTAATAATTATACAATACAATTTGTCTTATGTCTACTGTGCAATTATAGTATATAAATTTAAATTGACAATTTTTCAATGTTTATAAAATCCATACATAACTTTTTAAATTTAATACTAGAACTATTAGAATTGACAAGATTAGGATATTTAAATATAAATTTGTTATATATTCTTGGGCCTAAATTACTACTATGATTAAATACTGTAACAGTGTTACATTTTGGTTCAAACAATCTTAAAGAATTCATACCTTTTGTTTCATAACTATGAGAATAAAATTCAAAATTATTTCGATTTTTATGTATGAATTTTATTAATACAATATAATAAATTTGTCTTACGTTAAGTACATTAAAGTCTAGAAACAAATTTTGAGATGGAAAATCAATAGGTTTATGAAGACATATTTTAATTATTTTCTTCTGTAATAAATAGAGTGGATTAAAATTGGATTTAAATGAGCTACCCCATGAATGAGTGACTAAATCCAAAATCAAGAAAATTTTCGATCCTCCTCATCCAAAACGACGATAAAATAAGAGCAACTTGTAGGTTGTTGGGTCTACACCTGTGGAGTAACGGTCAGAGCGTCTTGGCTGCGAAACCAGGTGGCCCGGGTTCGAATCCCGGTCGGGGCAAGTTACCTGGTTGAGGTTTTTTCCGGGGTTTTCCCTCAACCCATAACGAGCAAATGCTGGGTAACTTTCGGTGCTGGACCCCGGACTCATTTCACCGGCATTAATCACCTTTCATATCATTCAGACGCTAAATAACTTAGATGTTGATACAGCGTCGTAAAATAACCCAAGAAAAAAAAAATAGATTGTTGGTGGGTTACTGTGTTACTGGTGGCGAGAGGACATCAGCAGACTGGCAGACTGCTGGGCTGGCCGGCCGGCGCTGATGTGCGTGTCTCTAGTAACTGGTTGTGGATGAATATATTACCGGAGGCGTTCCAAGTCCTGTTACGATAGTAGAGACCTGACTCCAGTTACTATGTTTACAACCTGACGTGCAGCCTTCTAGGTCATCGCTTGCTCAATCAGAGTTTTTGGAAGTAGATGCTTGTTCTTGGCCCGAAGTAGGTCTGATGATGTAGTTGTCGACAGTGAATATGTTATCGTCACTATAATCATTGTCCACGAATATATATTTTAATAGAGCACCTTGTCGTGCTCTATTGAATATTGTGTGTCAAAGACTTCGTTTACTCATCACCGTAGATACTTATTAATGGAGAAAAATTCGTTCCGGTACCAGGAATCGAACTCAGGACCCTCAGGTTGGCGCTCTGACAAGGGAAGGGTTTCGGCTCGAACAGGAATTTCGTATCCAAAATTTGTATACAGGCCCATCTTTACGTATCTGTAAAGCTCCCAAAAGCATTCGCTTGTGTAATGTGTGGTTTGTCTGTACAAGTTGAGGGATGGGGAGAGCACTGCACAAGTTAAGGGGATGGGACACCTTACCCGTAAGCCTAGCCTAGCCTAGCCTAGCCTAGAAGCTAGTGCGAGTGGTAAAATGTCTAAAGCCCATTTAAGAACATTTTTCTCCAACGTTCTGTCTGAAAATATTGCAGCTAATCAAAAGTGTACACTGTTGTGTGAGTCATTGTATGCGTACAAGGACGCAACCTTAATAAATGAATCACTCCAAGGCTAGGACATGGAATGTATGATCATTCCACCTAAAAAAACTAAATATATCCAGCCTCTGAATATCTATTTCCTTAGACAATACAAAATATATGCTCGGAGGATAACAGATTACATAAGGACTCTTGCTGAGAATCCAGACTTGGGAAATCGAGTGTTTATAATGAAAATGCACTCTGTTATTCATAACCAGTTGTCTGCTACAATATACCGCCCTATGCTTCAGTATTCCTGGCAGTCAGCTGGTTACGTGAATCCTGAACAAAACTCGGACTTCAAAAATGTAATGATTTTTCAGCACTGGAGTGTGGTTCAGAAGATTGTTCAGGTGTTGCTTCTGCGTGTTGTGCTTATTGCTCTGTTCCATGCTGTTTCATGCATTTTGTAGGGAATCCTTATGTAGGCTACATTTTTAAAGAAGTGTATTGACCAATACCAACCAAACGGAGAGTTACACAAATGAATATTTTTACGGTCTTCATCACCATTGTGAGGTAAGCTGCTGTACAAATTGTTAACCAAAAATTCGTGTTCGAGCCGAAACCCTTCCCTTGTGAGTGCTCTTACCATCTGAGCTATGCCGAGACCCGATCCACAGCGCCGGCCGAACTCTAGTCCTTTGTATCATCAATGTCCTACTACCTGCATTTTAGACATATGTCATATATGCAGGAGCGCATATTTTTAATGACTTTATGGCCATTTCGTAAGTAATTATCCACGAATGTTACACTCTGCAAATAATAAAAGGGACCAGACCCTTATTTAGGGGTCCTTCCGCCTCTGGGCAAATAAATTGTCGCCCCCCATCCAAATAAAAAAAATACGGGATTTATTTTAATTTTGGCTTGCAGAACTTGCCTAAAAATAATGCAATTTTTTTCATAACTGAATTTACAAACATAAATGATTACCTAAATGAGTTCAGAATGCCAGTGGAGTAAGTCATTTTTCCCAAAATGAGTTGCATAGGTTCTTGTACTCTTTTAGAACAATTTTATTGTTGTTACTTAATTGTTCTTGTATCTAAACCTATTAAAACCCTGGTTTTATTACGGTGAAGTTGTCCCCCTGTTGGCCCACAATTTATCCTGAAAATATTACTTCACTTTCATTCTGACCCCCTTAAATTTATATGCGCTTATAAATGGGTTTCTTCAGTGTACAGAATACTAATATAAACCAAAAGAGGCTTCCTCCTTGCTCTGTCATTGACATACAACAGTTTAGACTCTATACCAGATAGCCTATGTGTTCTATTTCACCCAAATATATTTTTTACGAGTTTCTATAAATTTGTCGCCCCCTAAAAACTGCCGATCTGGGCAGGTGCCTAGTTTTCCACCCCCTGAATACAACGCTGAGGGGGGGCTCATGCTCCGAGGCTGCTATGTGACGTAGGCTCGATCCTACTTTGATTGCTTTTTCAGGAATTTTCGTCCCCAAAAAAGTGTGGTCCAAAATCATTCATTGTTTATGATATATCATAAGAACTGAAGTTCATAATATTACAGATGTAACAACAGTTTACTGATCTTCACATTCAACGTTTATGAAATAGCAGCCTACAAGAACTAAAATTGGAGAGTTTTTTTGAAGAAGAAAAATATAGTCCAAAAATGCAAATTTGAGATATTAAGCTTGTGGTGAGCGTATTGTAGCAGCCATCTACTGAATTAGTTGTTAGAGGGGAAAAGGCACCATAAAGGCCTATGTTATAGGAATGGAAATTTTCAGTGGCTTTCATAAAATATGTCCCAAGACTTTTTGTCCAGCCAGGACAATGGTAGTATTTACAAATATCCCATTTATATAATCTTGAAACATTTATCTATACAATTTTAAACTGTAGTAGATTGCCAGTACTGCTTCTTACGTAGGTGACACCTCAGAGAAAAATACTTTGGAACGTGAATTGTTTTCTTAGTTATGGAGTCATCGTTAGATGCAGAAGTAATCCCTTGAAAGAAACGTAAGCAACGGAAGAAAAAGAAACAGGATATTATAAAGAAAAAGAATATTAAAGGAGAAGTACACTTTAGCCACAACAGAGTATTTTTTTTTAAAAACCACCATTGTCCACACTTACTTGTCTTTACACATGTATTTCTATGAGACAATTTTTAAGTTATAAATGTATAGTACTTTAGTTTTCCGAAGTGTCTATAACACCTTAAGAAATGTCATGCTTGAAGTGTCAACAACACCCATGTCAGATAGTTTTTTGTTTCTCCTCAAAGCTTGTTCTTGGACTATGTTTTTTTTTCTCCAAAAAACCCTTCAATTCATAGCACAAGATAACATAAAACAGTTCACTGACTTTCAACCTCAGTGTTTATAAATAATCACCAGAACTAAAATTCGTAATATAAGATAATATCGTAGAAACAGTTCCACTGATATTCACCTTCGGCGTTTATGAAAAATTACAAGAATAAAATTCATAATACGTGATGTTGCATAAACATTTGACTGATATAAGATGTCGTAGAAAAACAAATCGTTGATCTTTATCTTCGTCTATTGAAGCCAAGAATTCAGCTTATTAGAAATAACAAAAACTTATTAATATATTGAAGGATTTTGTGCTACTTATTCCTTCCTCATTTTTGTAAGCACTTTCAACTAATGTTAGAAATTCACATTATCGGGATTCTGTGATCATGTGGGCAGGATGATGGCAAACTCCTATCGATTAATTCGACCCAGAACAAAAGAAAGACATGCGGAAGAATAACACAGTTTCACTTTACTGGCGGAAATCGAATCCGGTTTCACTGGATTTGTGGCTAGAAACGCTACCGCTTGGATGGGAGTAAAGTAACTTGACAGTCAAGAGGTTTATTACAATTGGGTTAATGAGTATTCAAGCATGAGTATTAGGGACCTCAACATGGTTATACACAGATTACCACTCGGTCTTCAAAGAGCCTCCGTGGCTTTTATTCGTGTATTCCATGCGAATGAATTTATATTTCCGTCTAGTCTCGTGCTTATCTAAAATGTAGGTCATGCACTGTATAAAGCTGCAATTCCTGTCCTCTTTCAACGGCATAAAAGGACGCAAAACCAGTTCCATCGATTTGACACCTAGGGCAGTCTTTGTGAGCCTTGTCATCACAAAGGCGTATTTAATTGAATTTGCTGTCGGTTGCTTGTAAGAAATCTCTGTTTCGTCTACATAGACAAGTCTTTGTTTGCAAATGCAGCCACTTCGCGCTTCTGAGTAATTAAAAGTAATTTTAACTGATACTTCGTTGAACAGGAGTAATTGACTGTTTTAAACGCATCCACATGTTGATCTTGGCCTCAGTCGCCGGAGTTGTTTCAGTTTTATTACAAACAGCGCGAACTAAGTTCTCTGAACATGGGCGTCGGCTGAAATATTTTCAGAGAGAGTAGATTGAATAGCATTTGATTCTGAAAGTACGAAATGTAGAAAGATTGTTCTTTGTTGACTGCAGTATCTGAACTTAATGGAGTTGTGGTATTTATTTAAAGAAATAAAAAATGACAGCACGCCTTAACTAGCAATTGGAGTAGGGTAAACTAGGGTCTGTTGGACAGTAGGGCATGTTGGACACTCCGTACTTTAACGTGTTACCACGCCACTTGTGGGCACCACATTCAGCTAGAAGTCAATGACGGAAGTAGCCACGAGTGGGGCTACTTCCATCATTGACTTCTAGCAGAATGTGGTGCCCACAAGTGGCGTGGTAACACGTTAAAGTACGGAGAGTCCAACATGCCCGACTGTCCAACAGACCCTAGTTTACCCCATTTCTTAATAATAATAATAATAATAATAATAATAATAATAATAATAATAATAATAATCTCAAGATTTCAACAAAAAAAAAAACTAAAACAATGTCCTTTTGAGGGAAATATGCAGTTCGATCTAAAATAGTTTTAAACGATGAAATTATCGAACAAGTACAGAGTTTTAAATATTTAGGATATCGCATATCTTATAATTGGGAAAACGATATAAAAGAAAAAAATTACAAATTTCAAAGCATGTGTGGAACGATTGAAAGAACATTACAAACAAAAACAACAAAAGAAACAAAACTAAAGTTTTATAAAGTAATGGCAGTTCCCATTGTGACATATGGATCAGAAAATTGGGCCATGAATAGATCAGACAGAAGATTATTAGAAACGTCAGAGATGAAGTTCCTCAGATACGTTGCAGGATGCACTCTAAAAGACCATATTCCTAGTGAAACAATCAGATAAGAACTCGAAATTTTTAATTTAAATGAAAAAATACAAAGTTACAAACAAAAATGGTATGAACATATTTTAAGAATGGATCCTTCTAACCTAACTAAACAAGCATTATTATACCAGCCACAAGGTCACAGAGATGTGGGACGTCCTAGAAGACAATGGGAAGACGAATTCTGAGAGCGGAACGGGCCGATGGCCTACCATGAAGGTGAATAATAATAATAATAATAATAATAATAATAATAATAATAATATGATGTAATAGATGATATGATATGCAGGCAGCGCATTTTCGTTCCCAAACAAGTTAGGGAAGTTATCGGTTAGTACATCCTGGTCGTTCAGAGTTCAGACTCTGACGCTAAATGCTTACGTCAGGACGCTACGAAAGATATAGTTCAGTACATAATAATAATAATGGATCATGAAAACTGTAAGTGGGATTGCTACTAAATTGAAATGGTCTGTCCAGCTACTTTTTAACTGCATAAACGCACCAAAACTTCGAAACTAGCGCTCTACAAAATATTAGTGCTACATATGACAGAAAATATAATTAGATAATAATACTGAACTAGTATATAGAATATATATTATAGAACATAATAGTAAACATGATACTATTTAACTGTATATACTCTATATGCAAATAAATCATGTAACAAAATCAGTTTAGTTACGGTGAACAAAACATACGAGTATATTCTGAGATTATGAAATTCATATCTTTTACCATAATTGTCAGTAAAAAATTTGTTTAAACTAAGAAAATGTTTTTCCAACGTTACAGGGAACGCAATTATAATAACAAAAAGCAATATACAAATTAAAAATATTAATATTTTACACAATATGTACAAATAATTAATTTATCAATACTTATACGCGTTGCAGTGAACGAAAACATAGCTACACTCTGAGGTTATGAAATGCAGATCTTTTACGAACATCACATAAAATTTGTTTAAACTGAGGGAATGTTCTTTCTACGCCATATGACATTACAGGGGCACATTTATAATACATTACATCATAGCATAAATCATCATTTCACATAAATCACAGTATGTTTCCATTTCTTATGCTGAAATAGTCCTTCCGAAATTCGAATATAACCAACTGTAACGTAGATCTTGCTGGAGGTATTCTTTTGAAAGAAAGAAAATAAAGAAGAAATAAATGTTGTATATTTTACAAATTAAGTTAAATTAATTTAGGCTCTAGCGACATTGGAATGGCACAAACTTGTGTTCAGAAACGAGTTCACTTAGAAAATTATTTAAAAAATACAGATCAAAATTAAACACAATATAACGTAGATTGATAAATTAAAATAATATTAACACAAAAGTCTGAATGAAAATTCAGCTTACTCAGTATTAGAATCAGATCACAATGTAGTCGTACGATGGGGTGTCTGAATTGTAGTGTGATTCATAGTCTATGCGTACCTGCTTAATTCTACTCTGCTTATGAATCCATGTGGTGTAATAGATGTACCAGAAGAAACTACTCGATCCGCTGTTCGTTTGGGAACACAAATCCGATGCTACCTTCTATTGGAACACTAAGTCAACGATATTTATTTGTAAGAAAAGGCCAGGTTGGCGCAGTTGGTATAGCACTGGCCTTCTATGCCCGAGGTTGCGGGTTCGATCCCGGGCCAGGTCGCTGGCATTTAAGTGTGCTTAAATGTGACAGGCTCATGTCAATAGATTAACTGGCATGTAAAATAACTCCTGCGGGACAAAATTTCGGCACACTGGCGACGCTGATATAACCTCGGCAGTTGCGAGCGTCGATAAATAAAACTTAACATTTATTTCTAAGAAGTCCAGCGAAGCGCATGGTTATGATTAGTTATTAAACAAGAATGGGAACACTTGGAAGTAGGAATATAACATCCTGAATCCGCGAGTAAACTGATGTATACTGTATAGTTAACCCCTTCGACTGCGCTGACTCCTCGTGAACGACTGCAACTGATGCTATTCATGAGAGTTTACTACATCGTTAATTTTTTTTTTTTTTTTTTAATGTCTGAACAGCTGGAGTCTACTCTTCGAACCCTACAATTTGGTGTGAATTGTGAATTTAATTAAGACACCGTGGTTCTCTTGGCCACCTCCTTTTATAAACGACTGGAAGAACAAGCGTGAAAGCAAGAGCGTACACTGAAAATATCCCACAGCACTAAAATCCAGAGAGGAGACAGTTTTGTTCTTCCCACCTTACTCCGTTAACGCACGTGTGTGTCAGTAAGAAATGCCGGAACTACACCGTCGAAATACCTATAGAATTGAGAACCCTAACTACTGCAGCTACACTATATCATTACACTCGCATAATTTTTAATCTTTAGTTTTGATTCCTTACGGTAACATGAGAATCGTTGATCTCTGATATTCTCATACTACAAATAATACACGGAGATAGGTCAAGCCTTTCAGCAGCCACAAGGCAGGGGCATGTGCTGGACACGAAACAACAAGGCACGAGGTGTTACTTTAAATAGTATGGCTCACCTGGATTATAGCTTTGCATCAGGACACGACTAGCTCATTCATAATTCACAATTCATGACAAACTACTTCGCCGTTACTATAGCAACAAAACGGTACTTTGATAAGCAAGAGGCTATAACCCTTTATAAACAGGAATTCTATACTGTGAATGTATAGTTATGTTTTACGAGATACGTGTCAACACAATCGTAACGTTAACGGGATGGAGGAAAGGTACGGGAAGACCTCCTCGTTTCTTGTTCTGACATTAGTAATATCACAACCTCTTTATTTACAAGCCATGGAAAAAGTAAAAACAACGTCGTATTGTGTCATAGATAGTCCGATTCGATATGATCTTGCAGATCGATCTACTTTATAGCTATGGCAGACTTGTTAAATTCTGAAGCAATTAGTGATGATTTCGTGCTTTTTTGTGTCCACGTCTGATATTTCTGACCTCGAGTCATTAGGTATTCATTAAATATAGCCTATAAAGTTATTACACTTTTCGTAGAGGTAGAAAAACAAGACAAAATAACGGAAGAAATAATGAATGAATTTAATATTTGTCTTATTTGGGTCAAATCATCCGAATGTTATGATTAGAACTCTAAGTTTGGTTACACCGAAAGTTACCCAGCATTTGCTCATATTGGGTTGAGGGAAAACCCCAACCAGGTAACTTTCCCCGACCGGGAATCGAACCTGGGCCACCTAGTTTCGGGGCTAGACGCGCTAACCGTTACTCCACAGGTTTCGACACTCATGTACAAAATACCACTTGGATTTAATAACAATAACAAAGTATTTATATTTTAAAGGCAACTTATATGCAATAAAAGATAATTATTACTACGGATAGACAAAACTAAAAAAAAAAAAAATTCACGAGCCAGTATCTTTCTTTTCAGGAGCCACCTCATTTTGTCCACAGATACAATGGGAGCTAAGATAGAGATACATTTACTTAAATATTAAATATCTGTGCAATGCAAACACACGCTCTCAGAGATGCTCAGGACAATATCTTGAGATGCGCAGTAGAGTTGTTTGCAGTATTTTCGCTTGTAAATATGAATATAGGAGTAATTATATAGTATTGTTTTCTCTGTTTCTATCAAACATAGACTAATGTCCTTTACACCGTGAGATAAACAAATTTTGGTGGGCTGTGAAGAGGCCACAGAAATAAATCATCTTTCAATGTTTTAATACAGGAATAACAGAAAAAAAGAGTATTAAAAAAAGTAATTTTTATTGTTTTAAATTCAGAAACCATTTACTCAAACTATTAAGATAAATGACTAAAATTTGTATGCTAATATAAACTATACAGGGTGGAAGTGAAATAGCCTTGTAGATTTTCAGAGCGAATAGCTAATGTTGTAAATATCAAAAACTGTATCATATTGGTGGAAAGTTAATAGTTTTTTTTTTTTTTCGGAAAAAATGTTTTTTCACTAATGTTTAACAACAATGTTCGGTAACTATTGCGAGTAGGATCGTGATTTTTGTCCATATCGATAGAAAAGCTAATAAAGAATAATTTATCCCTCTGGCGTATTACAATAGTGTGGACTGTTTTCGTGTAAATTTAATTTTAAAAACCTCTAAATTCAAGCCATTTCACGCTGTGAATTGGTTGCAACTAAGTGCCAGAGAACAGCTCATCTAGCGAGACACACCAGTTCGTTGACCTCTTACATCTGTATCACGAGAAGAGTGTGTTAGCGGCGATGTTGCCGGACTGCTGAAACTTGAAACTTAATTTTCTAATTAACCGTGCATTTAATCACAAAACTTAATACGCTGTAGGTGTTCTATTCATTTCAGAGTTCCTGTCGTTCCTTTCAATCTCCAAGATTATTTCACTTTCACTCTGTATAGTTCTTCAAAATGAATTACTTCTATTTTGAAATATTTAATTAGAGTAATGTAAATGTGGAGATAGGCTTCATGTCTTATTTTTGTAGCACAAAATAAACGTATGAAGATTTGTCACATTGTGATTGTGTAATTGAAAAAGTACTTGAAAGACATGTTGGTTCAGAAAAGTGTGAATACAATTAATAAATATATATAATAATAAATTTTCAGTCAAATACACTTTTCAATTTGTGAGGTCAGATAATGTTACATCACAATATTAATACTTCGTATTAATATTGTGATGTAACAGATTATCTGACCTCACAAACTGAAAAGTGTATTTGACTGAAAATTTATTATTATATATATTTATTAATTGAAAAAGTACTATTTTTATTCCACTCATTTTTCTCAAATCATATGATTTGACATGAAGGGAAGGTTTCAAAAGTGAGAAATTAAAACTTGTACTAGGTGTCCCTAACTGTTGACAATCGCAAAACTTTTTTTTTCAATAACTTTTTTCTGCCATGCCTACCCTATATTAAAACAATGAAAGACGATTTGTTTCTGTGGTCAGCTCACAACTCACCAACATTTGTTTATCACACCGTGCAAAGGATAGGCCTAATAGTCTGTGTTTGATAGAATCAGAGGAAAAAAAAAATGTTTTATATATTTATAAATATTCATATTTATATGCGAAAATACTGCGAACACCTCTCCCCTGTACTCTTAGGCCCAATTGTATAAAACTCCCTGACTAAAGATCAACTTTGATCGAAGATCGAAAAGTAAATCGAGTTCAGACACTTCTTCTATTGTATAAAACTTTTCTGCGATCAAATTACCTTGGTTCAAATGCAATCTAAGTTCACGTGAAAGGGATTTGGCAACATCACATAAACAGGTGAAATACGTGATGCGCGGACCATGTTATACAGGTTTGTTCAGTGTTGCCAATCTAGCGATTTTAACTCTATTTCAACAACAGTTTCTTTTAACTTTTATATTGCTTCAATAGGGATTTAGTGACCTTTTTAGCACCCCATAGTGACAAAATTAAGCTTTCTTTGTTGATAATGAGAAATCTAGCGACTTTACAACTACTTTTTGCGACTTTCCGTATTACACTCTGTTGGAGGCACTGGTTTTTTTTTTTTTGTAATGTAAATAATGGCGGACAATAAGAAGAAGGTTGACTGTTCTCCAAGTTGTTATCATGTTATGGTGTTTGATACTGCTAAACATAATAAAGCTTTATAAAACGACAATCTTCGTTTAGTAATACAGTTAATTGAACATTTATGAATGTACCTATCATATCCATTAATAATTAATGGTTGGTATAAACATAATATAATTATAGGTTATGTTATTTGATACTGCTGAACACGATAGAGCCTTATAAAATATAAGAATGTTTGTGTATTAAGGCAAGAAATTGAAAGAAATATATATAAATGTACCTAATATATCTATTAATATTAATAATAATGGATATTTTATATTTACAATCTGTCACTCGTATATTTCAAACAGAAAAGAAATAACTGAACTTGGATCATCTAACTTAATCGGAGAAATTTCTTCAGTCAAAGTTGACTTTAGTTTGAGACAAATTAATCTCAGATTATACTTTATACAACACAAAATTCCAAGTTCAGCTGAAACAAGGATCAATTTAACCTCTGATCTAAGATTAAATGGTTTATACAATCGGGCCTAAAATCTATATTTTCAAATACAGCTTTGTTAATACTGACAATAGTGAATAATTAGCTTATTAGCCTATAAGTTGTAAATCGTTGGCTTACTATTAATAATAATAATAATTTACTTAAAATAAAATACATTTTTTTCAACTTCAACAGTGCATATTTTGTTATTTTTAGTGCATATATTGCTGGTTTTTAAGTACATACGTGCATGTATATTTTTTCGTTTTCAGAGCATATGAATTCGTCCCCTAGTCATTCATTACTGATTTTTTTTTAGGAGAATGTCGCATAACAAAAATTGCTTTAAAAATGCTTCTCACAAGTTTTATCTCATACCAAATTTTGTTCGCTGCCACCTTTTAACTGTTCTTTGGCCCTCCGGTTGAGAATCACGTATGTAAACTACGCATCTACCGCAGATGTGTGGTCAGTTTCCTTACTTTTTGAAATTTGAATGATATAGAGGTTCGTACTGAAAGCCATGAGCAACACATTGCTATAATTTCAGTTCCAACAATGTAACAAAAACGATTATATGATCATAATCTACAGACTTCACACTATGTTTTGACATATTGTGACGCCATTAACTTCTATCATGTGACCACAGGCAATGTTTGCAAAATGGTCGACAACGATGGTTCGATGGCACGCTGTCATTCAGTTCCTTGTTAAAGAAGAAAAATCTGCTGCTGAAATTCACTTCAGACTTCAGCGTGCATACGGAGAAGTATGAGCCTTGTAGCGGTCGCCCTCGAACTGCCTCCACGAAACGCAACAAGGAAAGAGTTGATGAGTACTGGGATGCATTTTGGTTGAAATCCTTGAACCTGGACAGACCATAAATGCTGTCCGCTATATTCAGACAGTTTTGAAGCTTCGTCGTGCATTGCGCTAGAAACGCCCTGGAAAGAAGATCATCCTGCAACACTATAACGCGTGGCCTCACACTGATCGTGTCACTGTGGAGAAAATCAGAACATTTGAGTGGGAAACTCTCCCGCAATGCCCCTACAGTTCCGACTTGGCACCCTCCGACTACGATCTTTTCGGTTCTGTAAAGGAGCAGCTGCGAGATGCTTTAGGACATCCGGAAAGCAGTGCGTCATTGTCTTCGGGAAGATGAAACAGACTTCTACAGCAAGGGAATTTTCAAACTTACAGAACGGCGGGGAAAATGTGTGGAAAGAAATGGAGACTATGTTGAAAAGTGACAGAAAAGTGTGTAGATTAAGATGTTCCTGGTTTGTCTAAAAAATAACAATTAAGATATATAACAATGGATTGCTCATGACTTCCAGTATGGCCCTCGTAGTTCAAGAAAATAATATAATAAGCAAAACGGTCAAAGACATGAACTGATGCGGAACACGTGAATGTACTATGTAATAAAGAATATCACCTCCGCAACATCTGTTATTGATTTTTTTGTACACACAGATTAAAGACTGGGATTTGTCATTGCAGGTGGTTGGTTAAAGAAATTTAATTTTTCAGTAATCCCCTCAACTTTCACATGTTGCCTTTTCGGAAGAACACACACGTAAAGCTCTGATAAGGATTACTGGACTAGGACTTCATTGGGCTGTAATCATATTATCCTCTGGTCTCGCGCGGCGTAATTGAACGTAATAGGATTCTTTTTTCATTTGCAGAGTTATGGTATAGGCAGCGTTCGGAAACCTTTCTTATATAGACGGTAAGAGAAAATTATCTCTGCCCGCAGATGGTAAGAGAATATTGCGGACGGAGATGTTCAAACGTTTTCGCTTCTATATAAGGCTCATGCATAGCAGCGGCAGCCTTTATGATTTCTTGTGTGCTTTATTTAATATTTTCCTTGTGGTTAATTAAAATGTAATTTTGTTCAAGTGTCTTGTTTTACAATCCCTCCGCTGTGACGCAAGTAGCATTTCCAACTACAAATACATAACCGCTAAGATTCAGTAGTAGGCCTAAAACAGCCAAAATTATTGAATAACAAACTAGTGAGAAGAGAATCGGAAACGTGATTAATCATTAGTATTGTTACGTTGCATTTTGTTTTACTGAATTTCAGATTATCTTTCAGTTTGCAAGAAAACTCTTCCCGGAAAATATAGATGTTACACGTTGTATAGTCCCGTCACTCTTATTTCCGGCAGCCAATCACGTTGCAGGTCGGCTACATTTAAACGTGTGCGTCTTGTGATTCGCTTATGATGACGTTATGCATTTCTTAAGGCTCGATAAATACTTAATATAATCGTCCGCCATTTTGGCTCTTTCGTTGGCCTTCGCAGAAAGCACACGAGGACGTTATTTGCCGCTCAATTATTAGCTGAATTACAGTGCGTTTGATTTATTATCATAGGAGCTACGACATGATAATGTTTAACGGTGTGGCAAATAGATCCCTCGTCTGGTAGCTCGGCAACGAAAGAACAAAAATGGCGAACGATACTACCTACCTAGACTTTATAGAGCCTTCACTTCCTAAGAGGAGGAGTCACGCCGGGAATAACAGCGTCGCGACTATAACACTGCAGATCACTTCTTCAGGCTTGGAAATTCTTTCTACCGAGATTGAAGTTTGTTGAGAATATCCATATGATAGCTAAGCCAACCAACTACACACACATATCTACACAGATACCAGTACCATAAAATTGCCGTCGTAGTTTTCTACAATTTCTGGATTGCACACAAAATTGACTTTTTATTATCCGCTAAGTAAGAAATGTATCTTTATTTATAAGTAATCTGTTTAAGTAGATAGGGTCTTTTTGTAATTAAATCTACGAAACGTTACTTTGTAACAATTTCTAATATTTTTAAGTTCACAAAAATCTGTATTTACAGAGTGTCTGATAAGTGCCACATAACGGGCTAAATCATAAAATAATCTGAATATGATCACCACCGATTTCCAAACATATCTGGAGGCGGTGCTTCATGTTATTTACAACACTGTATAGAATTCGGCGGTGATTTCACGACACTTTTTCTCGATACGCGTTCGTAGATGTTGCACGTCACGAAATCTTCACTTCATAAACCCTATACCTTTTCCTGAAAGCAAAGTCAAGTGGATTTAGGACAGGCGACTTGGTAGTTCACTCTCTTGGCCCTCTGCGACCTATCCACCAATCGGGAAAGTTATGGCCAATTCCGAACAGGTAGGCCTATGGAGTACCGTCCTGCGTAAACCGTCCTTGTCTTTCGCTTGGCAAATCGACTTCCGGCATCATCGTATGTCATAAAAGTGTATAATTAATTTTTTTAACACTGTGTATATAATAATAATAATAATAATAATAATAATAATAATAATAATAATAATAATAATAATAATAATAATTCGCAACGTGAAAAAGAACTAAATTGTTTTGAAACCGTAAAACGTATAAGAAAGCAAGTGTCACTTCCATGATATTAATTTTACAAAACATGACTTCGTAAAGGCGTACGTGCTATCAAGTAGGTGGAATTGGAAACCACGACCGTATTTCCACAGAATGCGAAATTGCCCACCTTAGCGTTGGCTGCACACAGCCAGCTAATTTGTTTAGTTTAATTTGCGGATTCTGTCATTATGGGACATGGCGTTCGTATTAATTAGATACTGTACCTCGCGCACGTGACTTGAATCCGGTGTGTATTCAAGTAAGAGAGATCTGTTGGCAAATTGTTCAGCTTTATTCTGTGTGTCACCATTATAACTAGTACCAGTGTGTCCATCATCCCCAGCGCCGCTTTCACAGTCACCACTGCTTTCACCCTCATAGACTGTCCAGATCGGATATTTGTTGGTATAGAAGTGTATGTTTTTATGTATTGAAAAAAATTTAGTTTAATAAATGCTTCATTTCATAGCACTCCGGAATAAATTTAAAATTCGTTTTATGATTTCTTGAGAATCCTGTTACTACCAATTTATGGACATTTAAGAAGCAACTATATACACTTAAAGTGTAGTTACAAGTACCTTCCTGTTGCGTGCCGACCCGTGACATTTCACGTTCACTTTCAGCTTTATGAACAATTTACACAGCATCATAAACGGTGCTAATTCGTGACGGAGAGTATATGGACTTGAGACACCAAGAGGAAATGCATCTGTGGATAATTTTCAAGTACTCAAATGTATACTGTATTAATCACAATTCATCGCTTACTGTTTTGGAAATTAGAAACGTGTCTTATGTGTTGTTTTCAGAATAAGATTCTCAACTTCTTCGAGGGCTTTCATTTCGTCAACATTTGCCTTGCTCCATACTTAGACCTTCTAACAAAGGAACCATCCCAGGTCATGGTGCTTGAATTGAATGAAAATGCATATTTAAGCTAATTTTCGTTCGCTAAGAAACGTGGTGATAGTCGTTCGTTTCGCTTTTTCCTCGTTTACGAAATATAATGACTTGAAAATCGTTGCTACTTATACCGCTTCTTGCGCGCACTTGGATCCTCATAGCTCCGCGATACCGTATCTTAATGCTCTTCCTTTTCTCTTAACTCACATTAATATAGTACTCTTGCTGAAATACAAATTCAATTTTAATTAAAAATATGTATTAACTTTGTTATTCATCTTAAATATGACAGTGTGAATTCGAAATGAAGTGGTCGGAATAATGTGCCATAGAACAGTACAGACATTTTATATAGACCTGTTTTTCACACTCTTCTGTAAAACACACACACTTACTGTTTCCAAAATGTAATATTGTTGGAAGAACGCTATCAAACTTTTTCACATGTTTTTCCGTCATATATTCACACCTCTGCCACGCATATATTAGCATATCTTTGCGGACAGATGAATGAAACTGGTGATACGCAACAGAATGTAATGTCATTATGAAGCCCCTATAGTGCATATCGTGCATTGTGTCTGGAATGTTTTCACAAAAAATTTTATGTCTGAAATACTCTTCTAGCCTTTGAATTACAATTTTATATTACCTAAAGAAATACAGAGCCAAGGTTTGCACAAATCTTGTAGTTTTTGAAGGGATAATTTGTGTATTAATTGCAAAGTATTGTATATTTTTTCATCAATAAATATAGTGTTATCTATCTGACCACTCATTCTAGGAATTCAAAAGTAGTAGTGTATCTTTCTTAACATCCGGGAGAAATATATCTCTTTACTATCTTCTCACATATTTTTTGTCAGTTTACCTGAACTACTTGTATCGACCACGGCATTAAATGGCTCATCCAGAATTTTTAGTTTTTCACTTTATATATTTGCATTTATCTTTGCATTATATCTTTGCCCTGGTAGTAAAGTATTATTTACGTGTGTATGCACGTATGTAAGTGTGTTAATTATGTAGGCCTACATCAAAATGAGTAATACATTTCTGATTTCTGTTTTTTTTCCTTACAGGTGAGTTGTGATGATGGATGATGTGACGATGGTGTGAGTGAAAGTAAGTAGATATTGTTAGCTTATTTATCATTAAATATAAATTCGAGGAAATGTTCTGCCTGAAAATAAGCAGACGGATATTGCTTCTATGCAAGAAAGAAATTATTATTTTTTTCTGATATTGATTCAAAATCGTTCACTAGTTGAGAACAACACAGGCAAGAATTTAAGTTCAAGTTAGATATTTGCATTTTGTTGCTTAACATTATACTTACTTGATCTATTTTTGTTACTTTTAATGCACAATTAAATATAATTTCTTTACGAGTGTTGACACATAAAGGTTAAGTGTTTTTATTCAGATATCGACAGGTCATTCCAGTAATGATGTGAGTAGACATACCGTAATTACGTCACTAAGTACTGTCATTAAGCGCTGACCGCATGAAGGTCACTTAAGAAAGTTAAATCGAGGCTGTCATGAAATGTAATATCACGCATGCATCTAGCACTAATGTCTTCTTTGAATAAACGCACACATTCATTAACCGAGATTTGTTGCCGTTTATATAGACTTTGGTAGTGAGTTCCTGTAAGTTACTTCTTTATGACAGCAAACACATAATTACAATTATTATATTTAGGAATATGTGGACCTATATGAACAGGCAGCTGTGTGAATGACGTTTACCGGTTTTAATAGGATTCACAGTTGCCTGACTGCATGATCTTATTGCGACTACTTAATAAAATTAAGTACAGTGGAAGTACTGTGTTATATAGGCCTACTACATGAACAATTTTTTATTTTATTGGGTTATTTTACGACGCTGTATCAACATCTAGGTTATTTAGCGTCTGAATGATATGAAGGTGATAATGCCGGTGAAATGAGTCCGGGGTCCAACACCGAAAGTTACCCAGCATTTGCTCGTATTGGGTTGAGGGAAAACCTCGGAAAAAACCTCAACCGGGTAACTTGCCCCGACCGGGATTCGAACCCGTGCCACCTGATTTCGCGGCCAGACGAGCTGACCGTTACTCCACAGGTGTGGACTACATGAACAATATGTGTATTCTGCTACAGATTACAATAGTTTATTATACAAGTTTATGACTTCTAATTAATGTACACAAGAACTAGGATCTCTACTTGCGGTTTTTGCCATTCCAATGCTCATTGGATACACTTGCATTTTGCTAAAGATTCTTGCTGGTCGTCGTCTTGGTCAAGAAAATCAGTGTTCGATCCCAGGAAGGTTTTTCTAATAATCTTAGGCTTTGCGTGGATAGGATTTTTCCGAGTTTTCCCCTCTTGTAGGGAAAATTTCAGGTATTCGGACTCATCTAGCCAAATATCTCGCTATTATCAACTCTAATGACGATTCGACGCTAAATAGCCTAGTAGTTGATATTAGTTGATACCGAATCGTTAAGTAATCCCTACCCAGTGACATCAGAGACTGTCGGAATTTAGTAGCGTTTAAAAGCAAGCTTATTAAGCATTTACTTACTGCGTAAAGTAGGTTTAATTTTTACTTAATCAATAAAAGAAATGCTTCTCTCTTCATAACTTTTACAATAAACTGTCTAGCTTTTATTAATCAGTTAATCTTTTAGTACTTTGATTTTTATTGTATTTGTAAATTTAATATTAATTGTAATTATTGTAATTGTATTTTTAATATTGTAGTTGTAATCTCCTGGTAGAGGGGAAGAGAAGGCCTGATGGCCTTATCTCTACCAGGTTAAATAAATAAATAAATAATCTATTGAAAAATATCGTCGATAAAGAGCTCATTTAACCGAGCGAGTTGGCTCATGCGTATAGCATGGGACTCTCATTCGGGAGGTCCGTGGTTCGATTCCCAGACCGACCAACTTGACTGTGGTTTTTCCGCGATTTTGCACAGTTACTTATGCAAATGCCGGGTTGGAATTTTCATTGCCACGGTCCGTTTTCCCTTCCTCTCCCGCGTAGAAAAAAAAAATTTAGATTTTCATATTATTCATCTTTCTCATCTCATTCAATAGCCATATCTAGAACAAGACGCATGTCTTCATGCGCTTTCGGTAGGGGACGTCCTCTCTACAACCGTTCCTGAGTTCCCAGCCTTCCTCAATATCTTTGCCAGGATCCATTCCTTAAGAGCACTTCCAAGGGCGCTTCGCCTTGCGTGGATAGGATTTTTCCGAGTTTTCCCCTCTTGTAGGGAAAATTTCAGGTATTCGGACTCATCTAGCCAAATATCTCGCTATTATCAACTCTAATGACGATTCGACGCTAAATAGCCTAGTAGTTGATATTAGTTGATACCGAATCGTTAAGTAATCCCTACCCAGTGACATCAGAGACCGTTGGAATGGATCCTGTGCTGCTGTGTGAACTTAGAGCGGAAGAGAGTAGGAGGCTCCCATTGGGTGAGTGGGTGGGGAGTCACATGCGGCCGGTGGGCTGCTACACCTTCATCCCATACACTTCGGGGTGCACAATAGGCCTTAAGGCCCATTCACAATGAAAATTAAACATAACCGTAACATAAACACAGAAGTTTGCGCCCAGGCTACCAAATGGGATCATTCACAATGATTCACATAAGCACTGACATAAACATTACCGTAAGACGTTAACATGAAAGTTTGCAAACTCCAAACTTTCATGCTTATGCTTACGTGATTTGCAAACAGAACACAATCACGGAACGCTGAAATATATGACAGAATATGAGGAAATGGCGTCGTTGTTATGTTTCCATGGTTACCAAGTATGTTTGCTGTTATGTTTATGTTCCCATCGTGAATGATGGTATGACTTCTTGATTTTACTGTAACGTTAAGTTAACGCTTACGTTATGTTTAATTTTCATTGTGAATGAGCCTTTAGAATGGCCGACGTGCAAAGGGTCGTCCTAACCCGCCTGTAGCCACCGTGACCTAACCTGACGTAACCTAAGAGCTCATCTGGTACGCTGTGAAAGCTGATGTCCAATTTATTTGTAGGATAGTTTTATTAGTTTATTATTATTATTATACTTGTATTATTATTATTATTGTTATTATTATTAAGTAATGATAATTTTTACTAGGGACCTGAATTTTTAGCATATACTCGTATTTTCGTCCCAAAATTCGCATCTATTTTTCTGAAATTAGCATCTACTTTTTATTTTTTACTCTTTCATGAGCAGTTTTAGTTGTTTGTCCCATTTTACGAAGGAGCACATGTCTCACAAATTCAACCAATTCTGCCAATATAACTACGATAAAATTTATCGAATCGAGTGGGCAATAATTGATAAAAAGATAATCGATCGACATGTTTTGAGTATTTAAAACGTGTCTTTAATTTTTGTATATATATATATATATATATATATATATATATATATATATATATATATATAGGCTACACAATGCGCTTTTCGCTTGAAAAATAGCATTTTGCTGATAAATCGCTATTAAATAGCATTTTTTTCTCTTGATTTCACAATTTGATAGGTTATTCGCATTTTTTCCCACTTTCAGATCTACTCTAAAATCATGCTAAATCACCATATAGATGAAGAAAAATACTTTCTACCCCCACAAATAAAAAAATAACGGATTTCGCAAATGCGAAATTTTCAGCTCCCTAGTTATTACAGCAGCAGAGAAGGAATTTTCTAGTTCTCAGAAGCTTGACCTCATTTCTACCGTAAATGATTTGTATGGCGCCTAATGTTTTAATGGCTTCCCGGTTTTGAAGCAACTTGCAGAAAGAAGCACTTCAAGAAACCCACACTTCGGCCGTTGGGTATGTAGCATCAAAGTGGAAGGGCGTAAGCGACAGTTCACTGACTTGTATTTAGGGCGAAATACAGATCACGGCGATTGCACTAGATTTCATTTTTACGGCCGCTGCGCTCTTGAGTACGGTCGATCAACTTTTCATCGGCAAATTAAGTCACTTCCATAAGCAGTAGAAGGACAAGGGGGAGGGGACATTGATCGCCTTCCTCGCGTTCCCTTCAGACACATGGCGAGCGAGCGTGATATAACCATAACGGTAGGCCTTCGCATGATGAGTGCAACCGGTTATCGAGCGTTGGGGTTGCGGCGCAACACAACTTAGTTCGTGTTATGGACTCTTAAGGAGTACGCATGTTAGTGCCAGAGGCTCGTCTGATAGCCGGGATTTTAAGACAGAAGTGTTACACTGCGCTCATTTCGGATGTGAAAGGAATCGGCAGCATGTTGACACAAATTGTGAGTATACGAAGATTTTTTGTAACGCTGTGCAGCGGTGAAGTAACGATCCTCCGTAACATAGTAAAGGCTGGTTCACAATAAACCTGAAACGAGAATCGGAACGAAAACGAAAACGGTAAAATTGTTAAAATGTGTGCATTTAAATTTGAGTATTCACAATTAACGAAAAGCTTGCTGGAGCCCGGGATCGGGAACGGAGAGTTGGCCAAGTTTCAACTCTGGCGTTCACGTTTCCGATCACAGCCCACTAGATTCATTCTATTGCCCATCTAAAAGCTATTTTGTCGTCATATATTTTGTAGCAAGAAGACCGTGACATAACCTATGCATTATTTTGTTCTGTGCTGTGCATCATGGAGCAAGTTTTATTTGATGAGATTCTAATATTGAGTGTTGAGGAAAATCCTCACGTTTACGATAAGCGGCGCGCCTCGTATAAAGTTGAGAAAATGAAGGAAAATACGTGGCTTTCAATAGCTGCATCTTTGAACACCGATTGAAAGTGAGTCATATTTTATTACTGTATTGGTTGCATTACACACTACATATTCATGCTTCAATTCAATGACTACTGTTGTGTTCATTTTTGTTCTGTTACAAATGTTTCTTCTCTAATTATTTTACGTTATGGTAGACTTAAAATAGGTTGTGATAATAAAGATGCATGGACATATTTATAGTACCGTATCTAATGAAATGTTTCAGTTTAAATTTCGAAATTGGTTAACCTGTGTTTATGTTGGCTGCCTTGTACTCATGAGAGAACGCCATAGGTCAATTATACACAAATAACATCAGAATGCGTAATATCGACTTTACATATAGTTATTGACATGCATATCGATATGCATAGCCGTCTACGTTCTCGGTTTATTGTGAATAAAAAATTTTCACATTCACGTCCTCTGCTTCTCGTTTTCATTTTGGTTCTCGTTCCCGGTTTGTTGTGAAGCAGCCTTAAATGTTCTCTGTCGACCTCCATGGTGTCGTAATTCGATCGTTTGTTTTACAAAAATTTTAAAAATAATTTTAGACTTTATAATGCATTGAGGTTCCTTTCATTATTATCAGCATTAATTTTTATGCATGAAACTTCGATAACCTGACACACCACACACGGGAGGAAAAACATATACCTATCATTGAAAGCACCTGAACATTTTCACACATCCTACAGACTCGATGTGATTACTGCGAAAGCTATAAACCGTCCCAACTCACCCAACTCGTCCCAAATACATTTATTTCTTATTATTAGAGCCCGGATAAATATCTCGTTGCTTGCAATGTATGCGCGTTGCGAGTGCAGCTTGTTTGGGAGGAGTAGTGGAGGACGCAATCCAAGTAAACTGGAACTGTAAGCAGTAGGCACAGGGTTGTGTAAGAAGCTAAATACAGGGTAAATATAGAGTACAAGTATTAACTAGTGATGTGAAAAAAAAAAAATATATATATATAGATTACAGTAAATAAATGTAGTTTATATTGTAATAATCTTTATGCTCGACCATGCCGAAATGTAGTAATTATACACCTGGTAGCAGTCCTTTAATGCATGTCATTAAAGTAAACCTATTCATTAAAGTTCAGGTTTTCGATTATTATCGGATATGCAATCGAAAGACGAGGGAAATGTCACGGAGGCTGGAAATCCAATACTGTCTCAGAAGCTTATGTTCTGTTACTATAATAATTAGCGTTAATTGTAAATAATATTCAAATAAATTCAATTTGTCATCTCGTTTTTCAATTCTAAATCAATTTCCAGGTTATACATTCTCTACATTACATCAAGGTCAATGACATTATTGTTCTTTGGAAAAAATCAATACTTTCGCGTCTGCGCACATCTCACAATTCACGAGCTATGAACAAGGTCTTCTGTCAGATACAAGTAAAATTAATACTTCTGAATAATTTCAAGTTATAAATATGGTCGAGCATAAAAAGTCGTATGAAACTTGCCTATAATGGTAATTAAGACGCTCGTATGAAAGTTATGAAACTCGCTTGCGCTCGTTTCATAAACAAACATACTCGCGTCTTAATTACTACCATTATAGGCTTGTTGCATAATGTACTATTAGTTCTGTACGTCTGAAAACATGAAAGTTACAATATATGAATATTACCTAGTAAATAAAAGTAGTTTGTACAATGAAAAGTATACTAGAAGTTAATTTGTATTGTCATCTTTGTTCACCAAACACATTGCAATGAATAAGAATGTATATAGCTATATGTACAGTATATTATATATATGCATATATAATTTTTAACATTAAAAATGTTTGTAACGTGAAAAACTTCGCTCCACACCACACGATGTCATGGAAAGAATAGAAAATATTGTAGATCGTGTTCAAAAGTAGACAATGTTTTGTGAAAGTCTAGCAAGCAACTGTAACACAATCAGGATTTGTCTCAACATTTTTCTGTGATAGGCCCAGGAACTGCTCTATCACTTTTTCTGATAACGTTCCTCTACAAATTGCAGAGCATTAGGCATTTGAATATCACACATTTCTGATTTGGATCATATGGTTTATTTAGTAGGCCTAATAAGTCACCATCGAGTCAGAGCATCTATAGCTCAAATCCTACAACAACGTGGATGGGAAATGCATGTGGAAGTTCATTGTCTTTCTGTAAAAGATTTCAGTCGGAGAGCTGACATTATAGCACTTAAAAGGAATGAAAATATAGCATTGGTTTTAGATCTCATCATTCGTTTCGAAACACCATCCAGGCGGAGGAAGTAAATGTTGAGAAAAAGGCTATCTACGAACTCTGCCTGTCATTCCTGTCAGAAAAATATAAAATTCCAATTAATCAATGGATTGCGAGAGGCCTCCTGTTTGGAGCAAGAGGTATCCTACCAAAATTCACCGGTGATGTCCTTAAAAGTCTAAAAATTAATTTCTATGAAATTCAAGAAATTGTAATTAAAAATCTTACAGATTCTCTCCATATTCTTCTTATTGGAGCTCGTGGTGTGATTCCCAAGTTCTTTGAAAGCTTCAGGAAGACTTTTGAACTACCACAGAAACTTACTGCTGACATCATAACTTCAGTTTTGAAACGCTCTTGCCAAATTCTGAGTCATCATATTCACCCTGTTTAATTTTTTTTTTCTTCACTTTATAATTCATATATGTTTATTTTAATTTTCTTTCTACAAAATTTATGTAAACATTTAATATTGTAAAATTCATGTAGGAGAGTATACTGAGTCTTTCTGGGCTACCTCCAATGGGAAGCAGTTATTATCTTATCTAAATTACCACGTATATGTTAAGTTAAATTAATGTCTTTTCACTTGTTAACAACACTGTATTAATTTTAATCTTAATTTTCAACTTTGTTTGTAAATTAATTATTGTACTATGGCCTTCTGGATCCTTGTGATCACCCTCAGTGGAGGGTAGACAATTTTTTCAATGTTTCTCTCTAAAAGGAATTTTCTTGCGATGTACCTATTTAAAATAATTACTCCATTCATTGTAGCATTATAAATTACAATGTCAGTTTAAAATTAATTGAAGTTGTTATCAATTGTGTGATTCTAATCTTTAAATAAATTGTACAAAAGAGGCTAGATTTCACGCATGTAACAATACAGTAGATACTTCTAAATACAAAGACGCCTACTAATTTTTCTTTCGCTTCCATCGAACGCTGAATTGTTATACATATTTATAGAAGTTTTGAGGTTCGGGGCAGAACATATTTCGATTTATGTTGTTGTTTCGCAGGTGTTCGCTGGAATATCCGCTACAGTAATTTCATGAAACACGATTTGCATTTTTACGTGTTAGGAACGGCATTCACAAAAATAATTGAAAGCGGGATTTTCGTTGTATGAAAACGGGTGTGGTTAAATGGCACTGCTGATGGTAATAAAGATGTTTGAATGAAATACACTATCATTTGTAACTTACAATTCGCGTCGGCTGTTCTACTGGAATTAATTAATTCTGGCACCCGAACATGCATTAATTTAACATATTGGCCGCCACGCAACTTCTGTTTGATTCATAAAACTCATTAAACTCCACTACTATAAAATCGGATTGCGTAGCCATAATTTTCATTAATATTACTTAATTACCAAAACTTAGCACGAGGTATGGTCGATCGGTGATGGGTTACGCCAGTGAGTCCCATGTTCTGTTAACTGCGACATAGAATTACTACGCTGGAGAGCGGGGTTCTATTCTCGAGGCGTTTCGAGGAGGCAAAGGCGTTGTTAGTAGATTTTTTTTGGATACCAGTGAGTCCCATGTTCCGTTAGCTGAAACAAGCTGGAGAGCTTGGATGTATTCTCGACGTTTTTGGAGGAGACAAATGCGATGTTGGTAGATTTCTTTTATTTTAGTTGGTTGTTTAACGACGCTGTATCAACTATACTCTATTTTTTTTTCATGGAGTGCAGTTTCATAGAAAGGACTTTGCCGACAGACCTTCTACTGCCCCCTACTAATTGGTTGTCATAAATAAATGTCTTCCTTACTATGACGGAAATCTTGTCTTCTCTTGTTAGTAACCAATCACAGCCCTCGTTCAGAAGAATTGACAGGTGCCCATCAAATCCACGTGGAGGCAGAGTTGCCGCATCTTTTCCGAATTTCAAGAATCCCGTCAGTTTCACTGCATAATTTCGAAGGTCATCAGGACTGTGACAACTGTGCAATGTTGGGACGAGGGGACAGGATGGAATTGTCAGAGGTGTTTGTGTAGGAAGTCATAAATCTGTAAATGGGTATTCAAAGGAGCCACCGAACTGCACTCCTTGAAATAAAATAAGGTATACTAGGTTATTTAGCGTCGATGAGATTAATGATAGCGAGATAGTATTTGGCGACATGAGACCGAGGATTCGCCATAGATTACCTGGCATTCACCTTACGTAAGGGAAAACCTCGGAAAAAAACCCAACCGGATAATTAGCCCAAGCGGGAATCGAACCCGCGCCCGAGCGCAACTTCAGACCGGCAGGTAAGCGCCTTAACCGACTGACCACGCCGGTGGCCATGTTGGTAGATTTTTCTTTGGAAGCTTGTTTTCTCTCTCTTTTATTTCATGCTTTATCATTCACGTTGTCCTTGGTGCATAATGGTCACCATCCTGGACCAGGTAGAGGGTGATAAATTTTAGAATAATCATACTAACTTATTCTACTTAACAACACTTTCATTTTCAGAGATTAGTTAGCGTATAAAGAAATGGCCGACGAATTTACTCAGAGCCCTGTATTACGGACAGGGTTCGTTTAAGTGCCGTAAATCTACGACGCAAGACCCACAGCTTTACTTGCTTTCTGACAGAAGTCATATTCATGTTTTTATTGCTCTTTAAATTCGTAGCCCTCCATCGGGTTTGAACCAACAACCGGCATGATAACAATGGGACCACCGAGGACGACATTACATTTTTTAAAGCCAATAAATGGCGAGTTCTCCTGGAGAAAACTAAAGTTATGGATCCTATGGTACGTACGAGAACCCATGTCGAATAGGAGCTCCAGGAAAAATGTTTTGACCATTTTCCGCCCACGTATTCTGATGCTGAATGATATTTGCGGTTGAAAGCATCGTTAAAATAAACATACTGCTAATTTATCATTCACTATCGTCCATGATAATCATTCTAGGCTCTCAATTTGTAGGTTCAAACCGGACATGGCGATGGTTTTTGACGTAGAACTGCGACTTTCTTCTCGTTAGGTATGGAAAGATAATTTGTCATAAAATACAGCCCCCTTGTTATCCTTGTATTCACCTAGTTGTCATATTCACATTCTTCTCCTTGTATTCCCGGTGTTCTCGTATTCCCCTTGTTCTCCTTTTCATACCCTAGTTTTCCTTGTCATCCCCTTGTTCTCCTAGCCATCCCCTTGTTCGCATTGTAATCCCTTTGTTCTCATTGTATTTTTTTCTCTCTCTCTTCTTTTATTCCTCTTTTTCTCCTTTTGTCCATTTTCTCCTTGTCTTTCCCTCGTCTTTACCTTGTTCTCCTTGTATTCCTCTTTTTCTCCTTTTGTCAATTTTCTCCTTGTCTTTCCCGCGTCTTTACCTTGTTCTCCTTATCATCCCCTTGTTCTCCTTGTATTCCTCTTTTTCTCCTTTTGTCCATTTTCTCCTTGTCTTTCCCTCGTCTTTACCTTGTTCTCCTTGTATTCCTCTTTTTCTCCTTTTGTCAATTTTCTCCTTGTCTTTCCCTCATCTTTACCTTGTTCTCCTTATCATCCCCTTGTTCTCCTTGTATTCCTCTTTTTCTCCTTTTGTCAATTTTCTCCTTGTCTTTCCCTCGTCTTTACCTTGTTCTCTTTATCATCCCCTAGTTCTCCTTGTATTCCTCTTTTTCTCCTTTTGTCAATTTTCTCCTTGTCTTTCCCTCGTCTTTACCTTGTTCTCGTCATCCTCTTGTTCTCCTTGTCATCCCCTTGTTCTACGTGTATTTTTTCTCTCTCTTCTTTTATTCCTCTTTTTTTTCCTTATGTCCATTTTTCTCCTTGTCTTTCCTTCGTCTTTACCTTCTTCTCCTTGTCATCCTCTTGTTCTGCTTGTCATCCCCCTGTTCTCCTTGTATTTTCTCTCTCTCTCTTCTTTTATTCCTCTTTTTCTCCTTTTATCCATTTTCTCCTTGTCTTTCCCTCGTCTTTACCTTGTTCGCCTTGTCATCTTCTTGTTCTCCTTGTCATCCCTTGTTCTCCGTGTATTCCTTCCTCTCTTTCTCCTTTTATTCCTCTTTTTCTGATTTTGTCCTTTTTTCTCCTTGTGTTCCCTCGTCTTTACCTTCTTCTCCTTGCCTTCCCCTATTTCCCCTCATGTTCATTTGCTCCTTCTGTTTCTTTTTTCTTTATCTTGTTCTCCTTGCGTTCCCCCTTTTTCTCCTTGTATTCCTCTCTTTCTCATTTGATTCCTCTTTTTCTCCTTATGTCCATTTTCTCCTTGTACTCCCATTTTTCTTCTTGTGTTCCCCTTGTTCTCCTTTGTTTTCCCCTTGTTCTCCTAGTCATCCCCTTGCTATCTTTGTCTTCCCCTTGTTCACTATGTCTTCCCCTTGTTTTCTTTTTATCCGTGTATTTCCCCTTCTTCTCCTTGTATAGCTCTTTTTCTCCATGTATTTTGTCTTTTTTCTTCTTTTTTCCTCATTATAGTCCCCTGTTTCTTCTCTTTGCATCCTCTTTTTCTCTTTATAGTCCACTGATCCTTGTTGTATTTGTCTCTTTCTCATTGTATTTCTCTTTTTCTCCTCGTATCCCTGCTTTATTCGCATTATATTACTTATATTCCTCTTGTTTTCCATTTATTCAAATTGTTGTCCTCGTTGCGCGTTCTATGCACCTGTCGATATTTTCAAGGACACTAAAAGTCAGTAGCATGGCTTTCTTCGGAAGGAAAGTAAAGCCGAGGGTCGTAAATTTATAGTACGCAAAAGAGGCCTCCAGGCTGAGTGGCCTTGGTACACGTGAGCTTGTCCCACGCTTCTCCACGTGCAACCCATTTCATATCATTCATGGTAGGCAATAGGGCAAAGCCGTGCTGCTACTGTGAGGTACCCTTGGTCCTAACGATGGACGGAAGAGGAAACACTTATTCATGCATGAGGGGTACTTGTGAGCTTGTCGAGTGGACCTGGGAGCAAGTCATAACGATATAAATTACAGCAGTAAGACTCCGTGTGATAGGATAGCCCCAGGGACTGCTATTCGCAGTATCAATAACAACCGACACTTTGAGCATAAACACAGTCTTGCGTGTTAATTTATTAGACCAGACCGGCTTAATTTGAGACGATACATAATTATGTTACTGTTTGTTATTAATTTAATTAGATATATAATATAAAATTGCTCCGCACCGTAGCGTTGTTGTCTATGGCAGCATGCCTAGGACTCGCGTTGTTACGGAATGTTCTGGTTCCAGTCCTTATTAGGGAAGAAAGTTTTTGATGAAATTTCGGCCAGTGGATGGGACAGGTGTCCCACCCAGCATCGTGATGAATTTGGGGAGCTACGATAAGTAGGGAAATACGGTTTTGAAAACCATCTTTAACGGCTGGAGAGACAATCGTGCTGACCACACGTTACACTGGTTGGTTGATCGTTCACCTCTGCTGATGCATGTGGACGTGAGACCAGCAGCCGGCTAGTCGGCCTTGCCCTTCGCGGGCTGTCGCGCCACTGATATTTTAAGATCATGACGCAATACAATTACAAGAGCAATATATTATAACTTCAACAAAATAATTCAAATGAATGACTTCAAAGACTAAAAATGACAAAATGATGTTATTCCATGGAAAATTGTCAGACGGAACAAGAAATAGTAGGGGAATCGTATTTTAAGTTAGGTATCCCATTTTGAAATGAATATGTTAGGAGAAAATCCACAAACGATTAGGGAAAACACGGAAATTCTACTTGAAGCAAGTAAAGCGATAGGGTTAGAAGTAAATCCCGAAAAGACTTAAGTATATTATTATGTTTCGTGACCAGAATATTGTACGAAATGGAACTATAAAAATTGGAGATTTATCCTTCGTAGAGGTGGAAAAATTCAAATATCTTGGAGCAACAGTAACAAATATAAATGACACCCGGGAGGAAATTAAACGCAGAATAAATATGGGAAATGCCTGTTATTATTCAGTTGAGAAGCTTTTATCATCTAGTCTGCTGTCAAAAAATCTGAAAGTTAAGAATTTATAAAACAGTTATATTACCGGTTGTTCTGTATGGCTGTGAAACTTGGACTCTCACTTTGAGAGAGGAACAGAGATTGAGGGTTTTTGAGAATAAGGTTCTTAGGAAAATATTTGGGGCTAAGAGGGATGAAGTTACAGGAGAATGGAGATAGTTACACAACGCAGAGCTGCACGCATTGTATTCTTCACCTGACATAATTAGGAACATTAAATTCAGACGTTTGAGGTGGGCAGGACATGTAGCACGTATGGGCGAATCCAGAAATTCATATAGAGTGTTAGTTCGGAGGCCGGAGAGAAAAAGACCTTTGGGGAGGCCGAGATGAGAAGATAACATTAAAATTGATTTGAAAGAGGTGGGATATGATGGTAGAGACTGGATTAATCTTGCTCAGGATAGGGACGAATGGCGGGCTTATGTGAGGGCGGCAATGAACCTCCGGGTTCCTTAAAAGCCAGTAAGTAAGTATCCCATTTTGAAATACTTAGGGTATGAATTACATAGTCTCCTTCGGTAGCGTAGTTGGTATAGCGCTGGCCTTCTATGCTCGAGGTTGCGGGTTCGATCCCGGCCGAGGTCGATGGCATTTAAGTGTGTTTAAATGAGGCAGGCTTATGTCAGTAGATTTACTGACATGTAAAAGAACTCCTGCGGGACGAAATTCCGGCACACAGGCAACGCTGATATAACCACTGCAGTTGCGAGAGTCGTTAAATAAACTATAAAATAAAAAAATAATGTATTACATATTAAAAAAAAGCGAAAATTAATTCCATTTGTGGCACATTAATAACACTTAATAATTAAACGACGAAAGAACACAAGTTAAACTATGTAAAACTATAGCAATAACCACAATAGCTCGAAGCGAAAATTAGGCAATGTCCACCAAAGATAACAGCAAAGTTTTAAGCAAGTGAAATGTGATACAATACTTCAGATCCATTAAAGTCTGTACTAGGGTAAACCATAATACAAATAAAATGAGTATACGAGAGTCGAATTAAAACTTAGCCCTCTACTATGGGTTTAAAAATAGTCTACTAACCAAACAGATGTCGTATTACAAATCCAGAGGAAGATGTCAAGGTCGACGTTGAGAAAGGTGAAATTAATGAAACTGGAACAGGTTTTATTGCCTAATATATACAATAAAGACAGAAGAAGACTAACAGTATGCATAATTAGTCTGCTGTACCAGCTGTAGTGCACACAACGAACAATTAGTGGGCAGTTTGAAAGACGCGATCCTGTGTTCGAATCACGCTAAATGCTGCTACTGCTACTACTGCTACTACTACTACTGCTACTACTACTGCTACTACTGCTACTACTACTGCTACTACTGCTACTACTACTGCTACTACTACTACTGCTACTACTACTACTACTACTACTACTACTACTGCTGCTGCTGCTGCTACTGCTACTACTACTACTACTACTACTACTACTACTACTACTACTACTACTACTACTACTACTACTACTACTACTACTACTACTACTACTACTACTACTACAGGGACATCATTTTATTTTTACTTCAATTTTTATTGTACCTGAGTTTTTGAATGTACTTCACTCCCACCCCTTCTACTAAGGAAGTTCCAACTCCACACAGAACCAAGACCGCAGATAGTAAGCAGTACTGAGTTACTGAGTATAGTACGTTCCAGAAATATGTTCGCGTTTTCCAGTGACGAAAGAGCTTTCAATATTGAATCATATTTTCGCACAGGTACTGCCGTCCGTTTGCCTACGTCGCATCCCGATTTTCCCCAACTGCTTCTGCTCGCCCCTCTGTAATAGCTGGGCTGTCTTAGCTCTTTTCTGAAAATATTAATTTCTCTTAGGAATTGGAAGTTTACGTAATATTATACAGCTGTTTAATTTAACGTAAATAAAAGGGCCTCGTTAAGTAATTAACTGTCACGTGATTTCCTCCCTTTCTACAATCCTGCGGCATAACCACTTGGACGGACAGTAGATAGCATGTCTGAGTAATTTTATATTTTCGGGTCGGGCAGAAGTGAAGATTGAATTTACAGTACGTAGAGTAGGTACAGAATTATTTCAACATGAGTTACTAGTACGAAGGACGAAACTGGCAATTGGAATTAGATGCAATAGTCTATATTGCGATAATATGCACAAAAGAACTGAAGCCTGTATCGAAATGAACGGCCACCATTTTCAAAATTGTGTTTAAATATTCATATTATGATTATTTTTCAATTTAACTTCTTTCTCTATATTGTACGCTAATGTGCTGTAGACAGTATAATATACACTGCATAATGAATACGTTCGCATGGATAACTCACTTCGTGAGTAAAAACACTTATTCTTAATACAGTACTGTACTTTGATTAAAGAAAAACCTAATGAAAATTATCAAACTCAAAATCGCGATATTTCCTAGTTTACGTAAATGGATGAACTACTTTTCTTCCTTCCTATACCTAGTAGAGTGATTTGTGTTTTACGTCATTATCATCGAACTCCAGTCTTGGAGGGGGGAACAAGCGGTGTTTCCGGTTCTCTAAAGGTATAGACAGGTTAATATTAAAAATGTTAGTAAAAATAAAATGATGTCCCTGCTGCTGCTGCTACTACTACTACTACTACTACTACTACTACTACTACTGGTGGTGGTGTCGTGCTTAATGTGTCTGATTTGTATTCGGGAGGTCCGTTGTTCGATCGCGAGGGAAGATTTTTCGTACTTGAGGGTTTCGTTATTTCCCATGTCTCTCCAGGGAAATGTCGGGATTAGTACCAGTTTTTTTTACAAGGGTTACAACCCGTTCCTTGCCCCTACCTACAACCCTTAGGCTATTCATCATACTACGTATTGTTATCTTCTGCGAGAGATTAGCCATCTGTCTCGTAAGATCGTACTGAATGGCTGAAGATAACTACCCTTTGTCGAAGAAACAAGTGAGGTATGGTGTGAGGGCTAACCGTGGAAATGTCGGGAAAAATGTTATTGTTGCTATTGAACATTGATCAACCTTGGAACTGAGCTTCGGATTAATTTCTATTATTTCGGTGTCTATATTATAACCCATGTATTGTGGGTCTCTATCACCACGGCATGGCGCGTCCTCAGGTTGCGGATAGAGGAGACGGCCTCCAGATATGGAGGGTAGCTGCGAATATATTGAATAAGCAGTCGTGGACAGCCGATAAGGAGTGGTCCTCCAGCTTGGAGGTTGGGCGAAGGGCTAACAACTCATCACCGTAAAAAAAAACAGCTTGTTATGAATCCCTACAATAAGCCTCGGAATGGGACTGATTCTCTGGCACGACCACAGCAAAGGAATAACGTTAATCTTGCACAGGATAGGGACCGATGGCGGGCGTATGTGAGGGCAGCAATGAACCTTCGGGTTCCTTAAAAGACATTTGTAATAATAATGATTGTAGTAATATTATAATAACATTGTAACAGAACCATTTCCGCCGTTTTGGGTCTTTTAATAGCATATGCAGTTCTCATCTAAGCGGTTCGCGGTTCGATTATCGGCGTGGACAATGGAAGAGATTTATCCTACATCCATGGGACTGGTATTTGTCCGTTGTTATGTGCTGTTATTTGTTGCCTCAGCGTTGGCCACAGTGTGCGTATCTAGTGTGGATCAAATGACATATCGATGGCTGAGAACCAGACTGTTCTAAGTCCAAGTTTTTATAAGAAAGAAATCTGTGCTTCATTGTGTTCCAGTTCTTGTCTGCATATATGAATCGAACAAAATTGTAAATATTCCTCTCCATAAGGTTGCTATGAAGCTATTCCAAATTGTTTCATGAAGCTTTGAATGTCAGGAGCTTAAAATAGCTCTCCTGAAAAAAAAAAAAAATAGTAAATTGGACTTGGAACAGTCTGGTTCTGGACCATCGATATAGACTATCCTTCCCTACACGACATTTCATTGTAAGTCTATATGAAAGGCGAGGTAAAACATGATAAAAAAAATCGACGTATGTTTGTGTCGGGGACATGGCCGTGGGTTTTGTGTGAGTACGTCTGGCTTAAATCGACAGATCTACAGTATACGAGATCTTTTGTTTGGCACAAAAATCAGTGCGCTAGCATATCGGAGTTGCGAGATAAATTGCCCGGCAAATTTCGCCCACGGCCAAAATTATCGCCAGTCGCCGCAGGACCCCACCCGCGCATTCGCTGCGCCAACTCGAGGTCATGCTCGCATCGTAGTCGTGTACCCGACCTAACATACATAACCTACATACCTGTTCTGCCCATGGGCAGGTCTTCCACTGCAAACTCAGCATTCTCCAGTCTTCCCCCTTTTCTGCCTTCCTCTTAGTCTCCGCATATGATCCACATATTTTAATGTCGTCTATACGAGATCACATTTATTTCAATCGTGTTATTATTTACGAAGTTATGGTGTCTGAATGGATCACCCTGCAAATGTTACATAGCCGTTTCTGTTCTGATACCTCATGCGTTGGTCTGATTTTAAAGACGTATTCACGTTAATCCTTAAATTCGCAAAGTATCCTATAGGATACAACAGGTTAATAGGTATTTTAATAGAACAATAGGTCCACACCTTTGGAGTAACGGTCAGCGCGTCTGGCCGCGAAACCAGGTGGCCGGGTTCGAATCCCGGTCGGGGCAAGTTACCTGGTTGAGGTTTTTCCGGGGTTTTCCCTCAACCCAATACGAGCAAATGCTGGGAAACTTTCGGTGTTGGACCCCGGACTCATTTCACCGGCATTATCACCTTCATATCATTCAGACGCTAAATAACCTAGATGTTGTTACAGCGTCGTAAAATAACTCAATAAAATAAAATAAAAATAAAACAATAGAAAAAAATTGGTTGGAATTTTTTTCTAATAATTAAAGGAAGAAAATTTCATCTAAATAAGAGGACTCGGGGAAGGATGCAAGAATACTTGTAGCATTACCGCGCTGAATGGCGATACCAATGCGCTAACGTACTGCTTCGAGGGTCCCCAGAAAGCTGCACTGAACTTCTGCCTATGGTGGAGATGAGAACTTTGGCTTCACTACACCATGATCCAAACGTTTCAACCGCAAAAGGGACAAAAATATAATTATCTGCAAGATGTTTATATTTATGGTGTTTACTGACAGCGACACTTTCTGCTGCAGATCCTGGCGTCTTAGAGGTTGAAGACAAATGAGAAGGGGCCAGTGTGGAATCCCAAATTAAGGATTTGCCTACACGCCACGGGACTAGAGCCAGACCATCGGGTCTCTTGCCGGAAAATTAAAATTTCACAATATTATAATATTGTACAACATATAAAATGTTACAATTACACATATATAAACATTAAATATAAACATTTACATAGAGATAAAAAAATTTACAGGAGAAAAAGTTCGTCCAAAGGGCTGGACTCTGGAAGAGTACCCAAAACGCTCATTGCATTTCCGCGTTGAATAGCAATACTTAAGCGTTGACGCAAATAAGTAGTGCAACGGCGATCACCAATAATGGAGATCAAAATTTGGCCGATTTGAGATACCAAAACTTTAGCATCATGACTCCAAGGACCGAAGGTCTTCACAGGAAATGGGACAAAGATATAATTGTCTAAAAGATGAGCATATTTATTGACTTTCTTCTTCACGGCTAATTCAGCAGCAGATGCTGCGCGTCTGGAGGTATTCGGCAAGTGAGATGGAGCTAGAGTGTCAACGCAAGTGGAGTCCCAAATCAAAGATTTTCCTCTAGATCATGGAATTAAGGTAAGACCGTCGGGTCGTTTACCATCTGCGCGACTAATATCTGGTGGTATAGATATAAAATATGGATATTGCGATAGTTGTTTTCTTTACAGTCCGACACGGTTTAATAAACTAATGTGAGATGAAGTTTTGCCAATTTAAGGGTTAAAGGAAGATTAAAATGCTACATATTGTGAGAAGATGCACAGAGTTATTGAAGGCGCGTATTTGTTGTAGGTTGCTAATTTGTCATCTCATTACCTGAACCTATCAATCTACTCGGGATATAAGTATCCACAACCGAGATGTATCCATAACGAATAATTCGAAAGTCTACTTATAAACAGTGGTAAGAAATGCCGAGAGGCGGTTGTGAACCTTACTCGATCGGCCAATATTTCTGAACGAGGTCAGGGAGGCTGGGTCGCTTCTAGGTCCTCATAAAAACTGGTTCAAATCGATAGAGCGAACCAAGTTTTAACACGATGAGGAGGTAGACATTACATTACGTCGCTACGAGTTTGTGTTCCGGCTTAAGAATCGGCAGGGCAGCCATTCAGACGCTTCTTCGGACGATCCCATTACTATGCTCACGACCCTTCAGAAGAAACTCTGAAATTCTGATCATGTCCACAAACTTCGGTCTCTCTGTGAGGCAGTCCTTGGATTCTGACCATGTCCAAACAATGACATTATATTACGTGAACCTTAGAACATTTCGTTGAATTGAAATTTGGGAGAGCTTAATGTTCAAGTATGTGCTGGTTTTGTATCTTCGATGCCCTTTTTGAAATAAAGTTTTCCTTAGTTCACTAGAGGTTTTAAGTGGGGATCCTGCTTTTTGGTAATAAATGATACGCTCGAAGTTTTCTGTGATTAATTTCTTTGTTGCATTTACCCGTCTAGATACCTAAAAAAAACATATTTAAGCAAAATAGAACGGCGAAATAACGTGAAATTTTGATCACTATGCCAAATATGTCATTAACCACGAAATATATCCCAAAAACTACGAAATATGCACCAACATTGCATTCAATAGTCTATTGTTAAAAAACATGTTTGTGACTTTTGTAATAATAATAATAATAATAATAATAATAATAATAATAATAATAATAATAATAGTAATAATAATAATTGTTATTTATATTTATTTTATTTATTTTTATTTATTTATTTATTTACTATTATTTATTGTGCTGTACAACAGCCAGAGGCCAATAACAGTTCAGCACAAAGCATGATTACCATAATTAATGACAATATGACAGAATTGATAATGACAAAATAATAAAAAAGTGCACAAAAATAATTATTACACGTAAATACAATTACAATGACGATGAATGGATAAATAATGGATGACTTTAAAATACATAACTAAGAATATTATGAGAATAATAGTGATGATACAATGATACTTGAGTATAATGCCTAAAAGAATATAAAAATGATAAATCATTGCCAAGAGCAAACTAAATCCATACATTGAAGGGATCGAATTCGCAGCCATGCATGTTGGCATTTTTAATGCATCTGGAGACTGGTGAAAGAAATTTCGAATTTCTAATATAGAACAGTTTGTGGACTCTCATATATAATAATAATAATAATAATAATAATAATAATAATAATAATAATAATTAGTATAATAATAATTTATTTTATTCTATTTTATCTGGCAGAGTTAAAACCTTAAGGTCTTCTCTTACACTCAACCAGATCTACAATTAATACACGTGCATAAGCAATAATAATATAATAATAATAATAATAATAATAATAATAATTAGTATAATAATAATTTATTTTATTCTATTTTATCTGGCAGAGTTAAAACCTTAAGGTCTTCTCTTACACTCAACCAGATCTACAATTAATACACGTCCATAAGCAATAATAATATAATAATAATAATAATAATAATAATAATAATAATAATAATAATTAGTATAATAATAATTTATTTTATTCTATTTTATCTGGCAGAGTTAAAACCTTAAGGTCTTCTCTTACACTCAACCAGATCTACAATTAATACACGTGCATAAGCAATGATAATATAATAATAATAATAATAATAATAATAATAATAATAATAATAATTAGTATAATAATAATTTATTTTATTCTATTTTATCTGGCAGAGTTAAAACCTTAAGGTCTTCTCTTACACTCAACCAGGTCTACAATTAATACACGTGCATAAGCAATAATAATAATATAATAATAATAATAATAATAATAATAATAATAATAATAATAATAATAATAATTAGTATAATAATAATTTATTTTATTCTATTTTATCTGGCAGAGTTAAAACCTTAAGGTCTTCTCTTACACTCAACCAGATCTACAATTAATACACGTGCATAAGCAATAATAATAATAATATAATAATAATAATAATAATAATAATAATAATTAGTATAATAATAATTTATTTTATTCTATTTTATCTGGCAGAGTTAAAACCTTAAGGTCTTCTCTTACACTCAACCAGATCTACAATTAATACACGTGCATAAGCAATAATAATAATATAATAATAATAATAATAATAATAATAATAATAATTAGTATAATAATAATTTATTTTATTCTATTTTATCTGGCAGAGTTAAAACCTTAAGGTCTTCTCTTACACTCAACCAGATCTACAATTAATACACGTGCATAAGCAATAATAATAATATAATAATAATAATAATAATAATAATAATAATAATAATTAGTATAATAATAATTTATTTTATTCTATTTTATCTGGCAGAGTTAAAACCTTAAGGTCTTCTCTTACACTCAACCAGATCTACAATTAATACACGTGCATAAGCAATAATAATAATATAATAATAATAATAATAATAATAATAATTAGTATAATAATAATTTATTTTATTCTATTTTATCTGGCAGAGTTAAAACCTTAAGGTCTTCTCTTACACTCAACCAGATCTACAATTAATACACGTGCATAAGCAATAATAATAATATAATAATAATAATAATAATAATAATAATAATTAGTATAATAATAATTTATTTTATTCTATTTTATCTGGCAGAGTTAAAACCTTAAGGTCTTCTCTTACACTCAACCAGATCTACAATTAATACACGTGCATAAGCAATAATAATAATATAATAATAATAATAATAATAATAATAATTAGTATAATAATAATTTATTTTATTCTATTTTATCTGGCAGAGTTAAAACCTTAAGGTCTTCTCTTACACTCAACCAGATCTACAATTAATACACGTGCATAAGCAATAATAATATAATAATAATAATAATAATAATAATAATAATTAGTATAATAATAATTTATTTTATTCTATTTTATCTGGCAGAGTTAAAACCTTAAGGTCTTCTCTTACACTCAACCAGATCTACAATTAATACACGTGCATAAGCAATAATAATAATATAATAATAATAATAATAATTAGTATAATAATAATTTATTTTATTCTATTTTATCTGGCAGAGTTAAAACCTTAAGGTCTTCTCTTACACTCAACCAGATCTACAATTAATACACGTGCATAAGCAATAATAATAATATAATAATAATAATAATAATAATAATAATAATTAGTATAATAATAATTTATTTTATTCTATTTTATCTGGCAGAGTTAAAACCTTAAGGTCTTCTCTTACACTCAACCAGATCTACAATTAATACACGTGCATAAGCAATAATAATATAATAATAATAATAATAATAATAATAATAATAATAATAATAATAATAATAATAATAATTAGTATAATAATAATTTATTTTATTCTATTTTATCTGGCAGAGTTAAAACCTTAAGGTCTTCTCTTACACTCAACCAGATCTACAATTAATACACGTGCATAAGCAATAATAATATAATAATAATAATAATAATAATAATAATAATAATTTATTTATTTATTATTTATTTATTATTATTTATTATTAATATTTGTGTGCTGAACAACAGCCAGAGGCCAATTATAGTTCAGCACAATACACAAACAGAAGATACAAAGGTGCAAAACAAAAATAAATAATATCATAAATAACAAAAACATACATGAATACAATTGTGTACAAACAGTAAAAACTAATAATCAAAACGAAACTAAACCTTAAAAGGATCTAAATTGTGCCCATGCAAATTGGCATATTTTATGCATCTACAGACTGGAGAAAGTGATTTTGAATTTCGGTTATAAAAAATTTTTTGAAATCTTAAACCTTTTGTAGGAATACGAAGGCTGATATTGTTTATGATAGACTCACAATCAATATCACCCTTGATAACTTTGCAAAAAAATTGATAATCAAGATTTAGACGTCTAGCATAAAGGCTACAACAGTTAAAATATTTACAGGTAATATCATAGTTAAAGTCAGTGGAATTGGGTATATATCGAAAAGCACATAAGGAAATAAATTTTCTTTGAATATTTTCCAATTTAACCGAATCGGTTGAAGTAATGGAATTCCAGGCTACAGATGCATATTCAAGTTTAGAGCGAACCAAAGTAAAGTATAGAATTAATAGTGACTCAGGAGTAGAAAAAGAATAAGTTATAGACCTTATTAAACCAAGCATTCTTATTGAATGATTATAAATATATTGAACATGATCGTGAAAGTATAATTTAGAATCGAGTAGTACACCAAGATCTTTTATAGAATTTTTCCTAATAATACAGGCGTTATTAAGAGAATAATTAAATTTTATGGAAGTAGTTTTTCGAGAGTACGAAATGACAAAAGTTTTTGTTTCATTAATTTTCATTCCATTAATGTCAGACCAAAGTTCAATGGAGTTAATATCATTTTGAAGAGTTTGGCAATCGGCAGAACTATTTATTGAGCGAAAGATTTTGAGATCATCAGCAAATAACAGGTAGTTTGAACTTATTCTTTTACATATGTCATCAATAAATAATAAAAATAATAGAGGGCCCAATGTAGATCCTTGGGGAACTCCACATAAACAATTAAATGGGTCCGAGAGAGAATCACCAAGACGAACACAACATTGTCTATTAGTTAAATAGTTTTCAAACCAGCTCACGTAGTTAGAAGAGAGACCAAAGTTTTTTAATTTATTTATCAGAATATTGTGAGGTACAACATCAAACGCTTTGCTAAAGTCGATATAAATTGAGTCAATTTGACCTTGGGTTTCAACAACAGGCATAACAAGATTAAGGTAGGATACTAAGTTTGTAGTTGTTGATTTACCTTTAGTAAAACCGTGTTGTGCTGAATTAATTTTATTCTTAACATAAAATGAAACATGTTTGTGGATTATTTTTTCAAAAATTTTTGAGAAATTGTTTAATATTGAAATAGGTCTATAATTGGAAACAACATTTTTTTTACCATTCTTAAAGATAGGAATAACGGATGCTTCTTTCCAAAGCATAGGGTATGTACCGGTTAATAAACTTAAATTAAATATAAAGGTTAAAACGGGTATTAGAATATTAGAACATCCCTTAATAATAAAATTAGGAATGCCATCAGTGCCCTTTGATTTATTAGGTTTAAGCTTTTTTATGGCTAATGAAACGTCTTCAACTGTAATTTTAGGTAAGGATAAGAAGTCAGTAGAATTATACTCCAACAAACAGAGATTAGAATTAGGCTGTTTTTGAATCGATTTGAATTGATTAGCAAATGCATTAGCAATTTCTTGCTGATCAGTAATGTGAATCCCATTTATTAATAATTCGGTGGGATAATTATTGGATTTACGAAAAGATTCTACGTATTTCCAAAATTTCTTAGGTTCATTCTTCAAATTTTCATCAATGGATTGTAACCATTTAAATTTGTCAGATTTAATCATAGCTTTAACTTGTTTTCTGTAATTGGAAAAAATTTGATAATGGTGATCAGTTTTGAATTTCTTAAAATTTCTATGTGCTTTGTTCTTTTTCCTAATAAGTATACGCAAGATATTTGAAAACCATTTAGGATAGTGCGATTTTTTTTACGAAAGTGACAGGAACAGCAAGAGAAATAGCTTTGTTCATAATCTGGGATAACGCGTTAGCAGCAACGTTAACATCAGTAGTTTGATATATGGAATTCCAATCATGATTGTATAGAGTGGAATAGAGTTTCAAGTAATCACCTTGAGAATAATTTATGAAGGTACTAGATTGGCAGTGATCAGGTAGCGACAAATACACTTCAAGATTAATGGAGATAGATGGATGATAAGAATCCTCCAAAACTAGAGAATGATTGGCTAGTTTTACTGTACTATTAATAATATTAGTAAAGACAAGATCAAGTAGATTTTTATTTGAGACAGTAAAATTAATTTGGTTTAATCCCAGAAGGCAAGACGAGGAATATAAATCACTGGACTTGATTTTAGAGTAGTAATGAATATCATTAAGATTAAAACCAGTTGACCAATCCATACCAGGACAATTGAAATCACCAATAATTACTATTCTAAAATTATGAGTATCAAGGTTTTTTTCAAGAAAATTGAGGTAAGATTTTAAGTGATTATGACCGAAATCAGGTGGGAAGTAATGATTTCCAATTAATAAATTAATACCATCAGCCATTTTAATTTCAATCCAAACACATTCATTAATAATTTCTAAATCATATCGCCGACAGGTAAAAGGTAACTGGTTGTTAATCGCTGTTAGGACACCCCCACCTCTTTTTTTATTGGTGTCCTCATACGTTCTGTCTGCTCGAAACACAGTATAATTGTTAGGGAATAAGTTTGTATTTAATACTGATTCAGATAACCATGTTTCAGTAAGACAGATAATGATATCATTATTACTTACTACATTTTGAAAAATTTCATCAATTTTTGTATTAAGACCACGAACATTTTGGTAAAATATCTCAAGATGATTATTAGAACTGTGCATTGAGAGTTAGAGAATAATATTAAGAGGCATTAACCCTAGAATCAACTGAAGTACCTGGTGGAGCAAAATGCTGCTCAGGTTTAAGTTTACCAAAAAAGGGTGCAATGAGGCATCCCGCAGGCCAAACATCAGAATTATTAATTAACTCGAAATCCCTCTCATCAACTGAGATATGAAAAGAGGAATACGACTGGTATTTTGTTTTCAATTTAGTTATTTCGAGAGACCTTAATTTACGTTGATGAAAGAGTGAATCCTTAATATTATTCTCGTTTACATTAGGACTAAATCTAGAAACAAAAAGAGATTTGGTTCTGATTCTCTCTGGAGCCATTTCTAAGTTGCTATTAGTTAGAGTGCCAACTTTAGGATCTCGTTTCTTAAATTTTTTGCGAGTGACAGTTTGAAAACCATCGGAGTCTACGTTATTTGATAACGCAACAGTGCTATCGTCTGTGCGTACGACAGCAGAGATTACCTCATTACTGTTATGATGAGTAAGAGCAAATGAAGTACTCGGTGCTGACTTCGCATGATTGCGAGAATTAACAGTGTCAGACAAAACACTACTGTAGGATTTAGTAACCGGGTGAACAGTGGACTGTTGACCCAATTTTGGGACAATCTGATCAGGCTTGCAAGGACAGGAATTTTTTACCAAAATCTCGGCCATTTGTAATTTGAGGGCAGTATTCTCGCTCTTTAATTCGCCCATTTCTTTTTCAAGATTTTTAACATGCTCCAGAATAACTGTTAAAGTATCTAGAATGGATTCACCATTCAATCGTACCGTCTCTATTTGAACAGAGAGAGATTCCTTACTTTGTAAATTAGGTAGTTCAAGTTCTCTAGTAGGCGAGATGATCTTCTTATCGGTCTTCTTGGTCGGTTTCACAGGAGTGTTATCACCATGAACCGCCTTCGCAGCACTGGTACACTCATCACACTTGAAGGAGGAAATACCTCCCTTCATGAAAAAATCGTATTCCACTTCACTCATATTTAAACAATCAAGATGAAATCTTAGGCCACAAGGCCCAACACACTTTAGGAACTTTTGTCTGCCGAAGAAAGCAGCGCTACATTTAGAACATGTATCTTTACTAGGCGGCATTGTACGCAGTTAACTAAGCGCCTTAAATGAGGACACAGACGAATGTAGATAATAATAATAATAATAATAATAATAATAATAATAATAATAATAATAATAATAATAATAATAATAATAATCTCATTTGCTACATGATCAAAGAAATGAAATGTTACGGAACGAGCAAAGCGTATGAAAAAGTGTCATTTTTGTGGTATTTTTTCGCTATAGAGTACGTCTAGCAGTAATTTATGAAAAACTCTCTGCCTGCCTGCCTCCTGCCTCTTTGTTCTTCTCTCTTTCGCTCCTTTTATTCAAATATTATAGCAAAAATAATAGAAGGTAAGAGAGATGCGTAATGTAGCACGCTCATATTACGGCCTCATATATAATAATATTGCCTAGTATTTTGTATCACTTTTTAATGCAGATTTTCGTAAATATAAAATTGATAGAAATGGTCATGATACGTATAGCTTTTTATACACATTTGAGGACAATTAATTACGCAGTCTACTTGTTGTTGTTTAGTCAACTGTCCGAATATGGATCTGAACCTCGCAAGTGATACCAACAAGGCACTATTTATGAGGCAACTAGGCCAGGGGTAGGGTAGCCTGTTCCTTTCCCCCTGAAATCTGCTTAAGATATGTAAATTGTAATTATGAATGAAGTCGGTTATCTTACTTCAGAGATGATAAGGAATGCATTTCGTTTGCAATCTAGGAAAGGAAAATTCATATTTTTATCTGCGTCATGTATTTGGAATAGCATTTGAGGAAAATCAATTCTAAACATTTATAGTATATCCTAATGACAATTTTAGGCTAATATTTAACGACGTTGTATCAACTACTAGGTTATTTAGTGTTGATGGAATTGGTGATAGCGAGGTGGTATTTGGCAAGATGAGATCGAGGATATGTTCTGTGATAACCAGACATTCGCCGTACAGTTGGGAAAATCCTGGGGAAAATGTTAACCAGGTGATCATTCCAGGCTGGAATCGAATCCATGGCCGAGAGCAGCTCCGAATCAGTAGGCCTAATTGATAAAGTTAATTTTGCGAAATCTCTGAAACGTGTTGTGAGAAATTGTGTTTCATCATTGTGATATGTTATTTTTCTGCTTATGCAATTTGTTCAGGACGTGGTTTCTTTATCTATACTGCTACAGACAAACTTCTGTTGTTATTGCCATTATTATTATTATTATTATTATTATTATTATTATTATTATTATTATTACTTTTACGATCTGTGGATACTAATAGGCCTAATTTTGTTGCACATTCTTAATCAACACAAGACATTTTGAAGTATAGTATACTCTTGCTAATTCTGCCATTTCTCGCAGATTAGCAAGAGTGCCGGATTACTGAGAATGCATAAAAACGTTAATTCTCCATTAAATTTAATCTTACATGCTGCACCAACCACTGCACTTGCACTTCTAAATCGAAACTAGAACGTTACATACGTGGCCGGCGCGACGTGCCTCACAACTCGTGACGTCACAAGGACGAGTAACCCCGCCTCATCTATGCAGCTGCAGTTACTGATTAATATCAGTTGCAATAACAATCAATATAAGCTCAGGTTAATATGTAATAAACCCTGATAATTTTATTTGCTTAGAATTTATAGGCTTTCCACCAAATTCCTGAGTTGTTTGAAGAAGTTTAGTTTGCAAGTAATACAGTCTAACATGCCATCGATGTAAATTTCTCAGGAAACTATTACAGTAGAAGTTATAGGAAGTACATTAGAAGGAACCTGATAATTGAAAGGTCGGATTATTGAGGATCGAATTAGCAAGAGTGTAGTGTAATTAGCACAGAAAAAGTCCACGTACCTTTGGACTTAAGAAGTTACTTACACCTTCGAAGTTAAAAAAAAATTGATTTTTCTTATAATAATTTAATATAAATTCTTAGCTTATATCTGTGAAAGACATTTTAAGAAATCTTCCATTGCAGTCAGCAATATGTAACTTTCACTCATTTTCTCAAAACTGTATTTTTCGAAACTCTTTAAATCACGTCTTCCACAATGTTTTAGATAATTGCTTGAAATGTTGCATGATAAATTTTCTTAGCAAGATCAACAAATAATATTTGAGGAGAAAAATTCGCTCCGGCGCCGGGAATCGAACCCGGGTCTTTGGTTCTACATACCAGGCGCTCTGACCACTGAGCTACGCCGAATTCAATTCACAGTACCGGACCGAACCCTCCTCCTTCAATGTTTCCCTTTGTGGCCTGACTCCAAGTTAGGCATATATGTTGACGTATATTAAACTAGGAGCGCACTCAGCTGAGTGACTTGTTTGGCGGGATTCTGCAGTTAGTGCACAGTAATCTGTACAAATACTCGTATATGCACTGCAGCTATGAGAATATTATAGATTTATTAATTTGTCCTACAGAATAATATCTGTAATATTGACAATTAATATTTGAGGTGAAAAATTCAGGCGACATTGAAGGAGGAGGGTTCGGTCCGGTGCTGTGGATTGAATTCGGCGTAGCTCAGTGGTCAGAGCGCTTGGTGCGTAGAAACAAGGACCCGGGTTCGATCCCCGGCGCCGGAGCGAATTTTTCTCCTCAAATATTAATTGTCAATATCACAGATATTATTCTGTAGGGCAAATTAATAAATCTATAATAAGATCAACAAAATTTAGCTCAATCCTTAAACAGAAATTAAAAATAAATAACTTTAAATAGGCCAATATGAAGAAAAACATTTTCTTCCTCTTGCGGTGCAGATATTCTAACCATTGAACTAGGACTTCTTAATGTGAATATTATCTTCTATGCAAAAAGAATACTTATACTTACTTATTGGCTGTTAAGGAACCAGGAGGTTCATTGCCGCCCTCACATAGGTCCGCCATTGATCCCTATCCTGAGCAAGATTAATCCAGTCTCTACCATCATATCCCACCTCCCTCAAATCCATTTTAATATTATCTTCCCATCTACGTCTCGGCCTCCCTAAAGATCTTTTTCCCTCCGGCCTCCCAACTAACACTCTATATGCATTTCTGGATTCGCCCATACGTGCTACATGCCCTGCCCATGTCAAGCGTCTGGATTTAATGTTCCTAATTATATCAGGTGAAGAATACAATGCGTGCAGCTCTGCGTTGTGTAACTTTCTCCATTCTCTTGTAGCTTCATCCCTCTTAGCCCCAAATATTTTCCTAAAAACCTTATTCTCAAACACCCTTAATCTCTGGTGGGTCCCTATCACCACGGCATGGCGCGTCCTCAGGTTGCGGATAGAGGAGACGGCCTCCAGATATAGAGGGTAGCTGCGAATATATTGAATAAGCAGTCGTGGACAGCCGATAAGGGGTGGTCCTCCAGCTTGGGGGTTGGGCGGAGGGCTAACAACCCATCCCCGTAAAAATCAGCTTGTTACGAATCCTTCAAATAAGCCTCGGAATGGGACTGATTCTCTGGCACGACCATGCAAAAAGAAATACTAAAAAAAATATAAAACATTCTTGAGAATAATATTTACATAGCAATTTGATACAAATCACAAAATGAAAATTTTGAAAATTCACAGTTCCCAAAACTTTTCGTGTAGACAAGTATTTTTTTCAGACATTAAGTAGATAACGTTTCGTAAAAGTATGGCTTAAGGATACGAGGGAATACAATTTATAAAACATAAATTTGTAAGGGTGGGAGGTGTATGTGACCCCTTAAAGAAGCTATTTCGCAGCATTTTTTCCTGAGTATAATCTCATAGACGTCTAATAGGCTATTCCTCCACAATATTAAATAAGAACTGGAGTGCATCGTGAAGTGAGCCGTAATTGATTGGCTTGAATGTAGCTGCGAGTGGGCCCAGAGAGTCCTCTAACGCACAGAAAACAAGAATACATGCTATAGTCCAAAAAGGCGAACGCTGAATTGTATGTTCACGTGTTGGAATTTGTATAATGTGGAGTAATTCTTCACGATATCAAGATTGAGGGTATACCTATGTATAATAGCTGTCAATGACTGTGTTGGTCACGAGAGGTGCTGGGCTGCAATTTATCTGCTTTACGAAAAACCGCGCGTAGTGATCCATCACGAAGTGTGAGGGGCATCCGCAGCCCGTTACTGCTTCAATACGGAATCGTGTTGTTGTCTTCTTGCAGGATATGAATCATAAATTACATTTTGTGGAATTAAAAGAAAGTTTTTATGACCTACATCGTAACTTCTATTTCTTGGAAATTTACTTCCTACTTAATGTAAGTGTGAAATCGTGTTGTCTTGTGCAAATAGTCTGGGGGTATTCTTTCCAACTCAAATATATACAGGCTGTACTACGTGTAAGAGAAGCATTTTTAGTAGTTAAGATTCATTTTCTCATGTCATTACACATGTTACTCAGATCGGAAATTGAAATCATTGCCTTGTTAAAAAAAAGAAAAAGGCTTGTAAAAGCGTTCACTATATCAATCCTAGTATGGTCGATGCCTTTGCTTTCATATGCTTTCTGTTTAATAAATAACCGTGCACTATCTCATTTTTTCGGCTTTACGGACATTATCGATAAGCCACGCAGGTACAGGCTTAGAAAAAAGTTTTGTCGCACAGATACTTTATACGTCCCAAAAAAGGAGGCATTGCGCATGAATCAGACCTACAAACGAAACAGAACTAATTTTTATACGTGGGGTGTAACTTTAATAGTGGCAACATTGCTGTAAAAGCGAAACGAGACGGAGTTAATTGTTGTCACTTCTACCACATGTTAGTCTATGTCTGCTCTCTTCCCCCCCCCCCACCAAAAGGACTCTTCCGTCCGACTCACAGCGCATGCACTGTGAAGAGTTGAAGTTAGTCTCCTGCTACAGCTCTAAGCGGTTGTGTTTCGCCATGTTTACAAAGCAGGAACAGCGATCTTGGCTGAATGTTAATGCACAGTATTTCCGTCATTTTTTTAGCATAATCTGAGACCAGCGTTGCGAAGAAAGCGCCTACACGTTTTGCAGAACCCTCCCATCTTTTGCAAGATAACGCAGGGGCGCACATAGCACAGCCTGTAGCTGATTTGTACTGTCGCTGGGGGTGGAAAGTGCTTTTCCATCCACCACATTCACCGGACTTAAGGTCCTGTGATTATGACGTAATCCCAAAGATGAAGGAACCACTACGTGATGTTCGATTCCGGACTGTTCCCGATATTCTGCAGGCAGTAGGGCGGTCCATCAGAAACATCAACAGAACAGGAGCTGCTACAGGGATACTACGACTTCCACATCGCTGGCAACGAGTTGTAGACAATGCTGGTTACTACATTGAAGGATGTAGAAGTTTTACAGATGTATCACTTGTAGGCCTATATTCGTAATAAATAAATAGTTGCCATTATTAAAGTTACAACCTGTGTATTACTATGATGTACCGAAGTACATATGGAATTTCAGTGCAGTATTTCTTCGTTTCCATATGGTGAAGAATCGGTAGAACGGAGAAAAATTCTCACCGGCACCGAGACTCGAACCCGGTGTTCAGTAGATCAACGTTCCATCTCAACTGAACTCCAAAACATACACAACACAAGGACACCCACTACAGCAGCGACATTCAGCGGGTATGATTTCTATTGCATTGCAAAAACCGTCAGGTTTTTTTACGCACCCTGTACTACCTGAAATGCGATGTTTGCTTAAAACGTAACAACTGCGATAATTAGTGCCCCACAAATTAAACTGTTGAATTGATGCAAAAGTTCGCAGCGTTTTTTCGCTGTGGCAGAAGTTTTGATTTGAAACGAATATAAGACAGAAATTAATCTGTAATCTATTCTCCTGCATTATCTATGACTCTCTGCCAGCGCTGGGGTAGCTTTTTGATTCCGCGTCTGAAGAAATTTGTGGTTTAGGGTTAAAGAATTCGTTAAGTCAAATTTGTAAAGCATCTCTGTTATTAAAGGAGTTCTCTTGAAGATTGTTGGATAGAGAATGAAAGAGGTGGAATTCTGAGGTCGCAAGATCGGGAGAATATGGAGGATGTGGAATGATCTCCTAACCAAGCTCCTGGATAGCTGATTTCTTCATGTTAGCGGAATGTGAGTGTGCGTTATCGTGTTGCAGCAGCACTTGATGCAGTCTTCCCGGTCGTCTTTCTTCAATTACGGCCACAAGGCGTGTGAGTACCTGCCAATAAGTGTCAGCAGTAACCCTTAAATTGGCGATGTATCCTATAGGATATAACAGGTTAATAGGCTATATGCTATAATTTTAATAGAACAATAGAAAAAAAATTGGTAGGAAAATTAAAATTTCACAATACTATAATATTGCACAACATATAAAATATGGACATTGCGATAGTTGTTTTCTTTACAGTCCGACACTGTTTAATAAACTAGTGTTAGAAATGAAGTTTTGCCAACTTAAGGGTTAAGGTTACATTTCTGGGAAGGGATTCATAGTACACGATCTCTTCTTTATCCCACCAGCAGCATAACATCATCTTTTGTGAATGGACACTAACTTTTGAACGTAGTGTTTTGTGTTGAAACGACAACATTTTTTCTTACAGTGCTTCCTCCGATGGTGTTCTTCCCTTACACGGCAGAAATGTTTCGAGCCGCCTCCGCTGCCTTTGCTCCTCTATTAAACTCAAACAGAAGAATAGTCTATGTTGGAAATGTTTTTTCCCCCCACTTCACACTGCAAGTTTTTAAGCCTACATATAGCACAAACTTTCTTGAAATCCTCAAAATTCGAGGCATATTTACAAGCACAAAACTCCAAATAAGAAATTACAAGTGTCAAACTAGCTCCTAACAACGCAGTGTTGTGATGACCGACAGAAACGCTACGAACTTACGCATCTATATAATATTTATTTAAACAGACGCAGCTGCCATGATGTAATTGATGTAAAATAGTAATTGTTAAAAATCTTTGCAGAAGAAATGTCCAGATTACTTTAAAAAAGTATTAATTTATTTAAAACTGTGGAAAATTGCAAACATCAACCATTTTGTGCGGTGATAAGTGGCAGCGTACACAATCCCATGGCAACCAAGCCTACGCAGTGCCGATCTTACTGAGGTTATTAACATGATTATTAATTTATCTAAACATACAGCGGATCTGAAAACGGTTTCTGGAAGCTCGTAAAATTCGACGTAAGTTATATCATAGCCAATTAAGAAAAGGAGGCATACTTCAGAACACCACGTGCTACTTAGCCTAGCCTATACCTATAAGTAGGCCTAGAAGGACTGTGCCACTTGAAAATAATAGTGAAAAATGTTCCTTATAAATGATACAAGGCTAAATAAATATATATAAAAAATGTTTCTTACACCAAAATAAATCCAATAATGCAATAACGACATAAGTACTTACGCAGTATTCTGAAGTAATTCTAGAAGAGGTACAAATTGGACCTTTTCCATTACCGATAATGAAAAAGAAATTCATAACGTATCAGAGATTGACTCTATCTTCGTCTTCAGGTGAAAAACGGAGGGAGATGAGGTTATTATACTTGTTGGGGTTGTTACAAACAACTATTCTGCTTAATTGGTCACTTCAGAGGATTCAAGTCCGGCAAGCGTGGAGCCCATTCGACGGGACCTCTGCGACCAATCCAACGGGCAAAGTTATCGTCCACTGCATGAGCTACGCAGACCGGTGGACATGGGCGTCCGATTACGGCAGTAACTAATGGCCCAGCGTCTGAAGATATGTCAAATACGTTGATAACTTATTGCTATGGCGATGTGAATGGATATGGAGAAGATACAGCAATGAGCGTGAACTAAGACACTCTCTCTCTCTCTCTCTCATTCATATATATAAAACACACTGTGTTTTGTCCTATGTTGCAGAATTTTTCGAACACTTTGTATAATAAAGATTGCTTTTGGCTTCAGTTCCTAACTTCATCCGAAACCTCAACTATGTTACTGACGTGGACTTCGGAAATCCTGTGAACTGAGGTGTTACCAGTGAATCAGTGTAGGCTACATATTTGGAATGTGTAGATATTTTTATATTTTATGCATTCGGATCTGCTCCTCACTCGTGTGGGACGTACATAAGTATGCTGAGTGAGGGAAGGCAGATATTTGCATAACGAGGAAATGCGTTATTCCCAATCTCCTCATTATTCTTACTGTAGTAGTGCTAGGGGGTAGATTAACACACGGACATTTAATGAGCGATATATGCATGTCAACCGTTCGAAAAGTCGGTAATTTAGGCGTGTCATTTGGCAATAATTTTGTTAAGAATGTTAAAATTGGAGTCGCAAGTATTATTATTATTATTATTATTATTATTATTATTATTATCATCATCATCATCATCATCATCATCATCATCATCGAAGTTTTAGCCATCGGTGTAACTCATTCGACAGGGGTGTTTGCCTGCTGATTCGGAGCTGCACTTAGGCTTGGGCTAGATTTCCGCTAGGCTGATTACCTGATTGTGGTTTTCCGAGGTTTTCCCCCAATATATGGCAAATATCAGATAATCTATGGTGAATATCTCGGAATCTTACCTTCGGAATTAGAAATAGTACCTTTTTTTTTGTGTACAATACAGGAAACTGAAATTAATCTTATTCGGGTACATATTACCTGTACCAGAGAGGCTAAGGAAGAGACGACTAAGGACTTAGTAAATAAATTGAAATATGAATTAGAGGAGTGCAATAGGAAGTTAAATAAGACGATAAAGGTAATGAAAATAGGTAAGGAGTATGATGGAGGAGGCTAGCTACGATAGCGAAGTGTAATATGTAGTAAATTAGTGAGATCTGAAAATGAAATGTACAGAAGAAACAGACCAATAACGAACATATTGGGCAGTGGTGTAGTATGTTTTAGTGACAAGTATTATTAGAAACAGTGTGTGTTCGAAATTGTGAACTGAAATTCAGGAACGGAGTGATAAAAGTGTCAATTTGGAATGAATTAGAGGAGTGTAATAGGAAGTTAAGTAAAACGATAGAGATAATGAAAATAGGTGAAGAGTATGGCGGGGGAGGCTAGCTAGGATAGTGAAGTATAATATGTAGTAAATTAGTGAGATCTGAAAATGAAGTGTACACAAGAAACAGACATAATAACGAACATATTGGACAATGGTGTAGTATGTTTTAGTAACAAGTATTATTAGAAACCGTGTTCGATATAAGTGAACTGAAAATCAAGAACAGAGTCGTAAAAGTGTCAATTTTGAATGATCTAAATTAAGTTGTTAGGTTTCAAAGTTGGGAATATTGATCAATTTAAATCGGATCGAAAATTGAATTATAAGAGCGTCTACAAAATGTATATCTGTAATTGTGGCACCGGATGCAAAATTGTGAGGTCCACATTACATGGATGTAAATGTTGACAACAAATATATATATATATCATATCATATCATATCATATCATATCATATCATATCATATCATATCATATCATATCATATCATATCATATCATATCATATCATATATCATATCATATCACCATAAAAGATAAAGGTAAAGGTATCCCCGTAACATGCCATGAAGGCACTCGGGGGGGCATGGAAGTAAAGCACCATGCTTTCCATGACCTCGGCACTAGAATGAGGTGGTGTGGTCGGCACCACGCTCTGACCGCCTTTTACCCTGTACTCAATTTTATAGGAGGCTGAGTGAACCTCGGGGCCGTTCTGAAAGTTTGGCAACGAGAAAATAAATCCTGTTACCACCTGGGATCGAACCCCGGATCTTCCAGTCCGTAACCAGCTGCTCTACCAACCGAGCTACCCGGCCGCCTATCATATCACCATATCATATCATATCACCATATATATCATATCATATATCACCACATCATATCATATATCATATCACCATATCATATCATATATCACCATATCATATCATATATCATATATCATATCACCATATCATATATATCATCATATCATACCACCATATAATATAACCTTTACAGTGAAAATAAACTATAATTGAAAAAATTTAATCAACAACATATACAAAAACAATCAATTAATTTTAACACAAAAAAAAAATAAAAAAAAAAATATCATATATCATATATCACCATATCATATCATATCACCATATCATATCATATCACCATATCATATCATATCACCATATCATATATATCATATCGTATCATATATCATATCATATCGTATCGTATCGTATCGTATCGTATCATATCATATCATATCACCTGTAAGTCGGTCCCTGTCTTCGTCGTATGAGAGGCGAAATGAGGCCCAGAATCGTTTCTGAAAGTGAGACCTCAGTGAGAAATATAGGCCTATTACCGCCCGGGATCAAATCAGCGTACTTCCATATTTTCTTAGTCATGCAGTCTGTTGTACTGTGTAGGCTATACACAATCCTGAATTCTTTAGTTACAAATGGTGAAGTGTATCAGTTTGTCAGTTTATCGTATGAATGGTTTTTATACGCCCTTTCACTTGCCTCAACAACATAATTTGAACGTGTATCCTATTGCTGTCCTTTGTGACATGACCCAGTTTCCACTGCTGTGTGATATAAAAGTGGAGAAGAGGCCATAACTTGGTAAATTTGCTTCTCTGTCCCTCTCCCTCTTTGTAACTCATTGATCGTTGTCGCCCCGAAGTCCCTGACACTCTCAATCGCGCCATGTTTGTCGAGATAATGTTCATCCATTGATGAATCTGTTGATAAAGGCGAGCTTGCGTGATAAGAAGAGATAAAAAGAAGCCGTTTATTCCTGAATAGGCATTGGATGATCTGTTACACATTTATGACAAAGAAATTCATACTGGTGGGCGCACCGTCAAGCAAACTGCTGAAGCATCGACTTTCCACGCCGAAGGACCGGATTCAAATCCAATTTAAATAGATTTTGTTGTGAAGAAAGGGGTTTTTCGGGTAGTCCTGTCTCCCATATGCTCAGTCCGTCAGTCTTCTATCAGTATTACTGACCTGCCTACCATCATCTCATGAGGAAATACCCGACCTTGTTAATTTAGTCGGCATTCTCGGCGCTTTGATATAAAGTTGTTAAAAATTAGTTCAAACTTTAATAGTACGAGCTCACTATACTGTTTTCGCTGTAAAAAAAAATCCTAATGTAAACATAAGCACGTTACTGTCATACGGGTCATACCCGTGATTGGCTCCCAGTCGAAACACTCACATGACGCAGAAAAATATAGTTCGTATTTGGAAATCACGGTCTTGTATTATTTGAAAATAAAAATTGAATTCTAGTTGTTAAATACGATAAAACATTTAACTTCACTCATTTGTAAAACACTGTGTAAAATAAAAGCTACTTTTATATTTTGTTATGTACTATGAACGCGGATGAATACCAACAGTAATACCGAGGTAGTCTGTTCTTGTAACAAGCTGGCGTCACTTGAGCTCGTAGTTGTTCATGTAAGCACATGGTACTGAAGTATGGCTTTTGCATTCTCAACTGTCCATTGTGAGACAGCAAACGAATGCATAGTAGTGAGGTTAGTCCTACTTGACGAGTAACGGGAAATGTTTAACATGAAACAGAATGTACAACAGTAGGCGGGAACACGTACTGAGAATCTATGGCGCCAAACAGCGGCCAATGAAGCCTCACTTCAGTCACGTGCTATTGTTTACATTAGGATTTTTCTTACAGCGAAAAGATTATAGCTGGAATGGATTTGTTTGGCGCGTTCGGATTGTCATTCATTACACTATTTTAAATTGACGATCGCCCATCTCCTCTCTCCGCACGACCGGATTCCGTTCAGGATTATTGTCAGGCAATTATAGACGGGCCAAGATCAAAATAAGGAAAGCCATGAAGGTATATCGATTTGCAAATCCTCCAATCGCTGTAATATTGAATATATAAATGAAATTGATGATGCGCAGTGTGCCCAACTCCAGAAACACGAAATCCATTACGGAGCTGCCAAAATTCCACCACATTCCGCTACGGTTGTCAGTACTGAATAAATTAGGAGAAAGAAGAAATAGCCCATCTTAAGGGCTCATACAAAAAGGTTTTATTTTGCTTCCTGCCATTAAATTATATTGTTTGGATATCAAAAATGTGAATTACATTTATTTTAATTCTGATTTATTCATAAATGCTTAAACTTTAATAAAAACGTACCGGTAGGATTTTGTGAACAGAAATATAAGGAAGGCCAATTAGTGTTAATGTTTTATTAAATCATATGTATTTTATAAAGACAATCATGAAAGCTAGTTGCTTTACTTATTATTTTCTTTGTAATAACAAACTGCTAATTTAAATATAGCCTGCTGTATTTTAAGTAATATTAAATTTGGATTAAGCATGCATATAGGGCCTAATAAGCATATTCTAATGCATTTACTTACAGACCCTAGAATACACAATGCACATTCAGTTCATATATTTATGCTCGACCATGCCGAAATGTAGTAATTATACACCTGGCAGTAGCCCTTTAATGCACCTCATTAAAGTACACCTATTCATTATAATTCAGTTGTTCAGCCAATGAGAAATCACCATTGTACTATTATGAAACCGCAAGTATCGATTATTCTCGGATATGCAATCGAAAGACAATTAGCGAAACGTCACGGAGGCTGGAAATCCAATACTGTCGCAGAAGGTTATGTTCTGTTACTATAATAATATTCAAATAAATTCAATTTGTCATCTCGTTTTTTAATTCTAAATCAATTTCCAGGTTATATCAAGACTAATCTTCATGTTATTCTCTAGATTATATCAAGGTCAATCACATTCGTGCCTCGGAAAAAAAACAATACTTTCGCGTCTGCGCACATCTCACAATTCAGGTCAGTTCCGCTCTTCACTTACATAACCATAACATGAATACTTACGAATAATTTCAAGTTACAAATATGGTCGAGCATAAAAAGTCGTATGAAACTTGCCTATAATGGTAATTAAGACGCTCGTATGAAAATTATGAAACTCGCTTGCGCTCGTTTCATAAACAAACATACTCGCGTCTTAATTACTACCATTATAGGCTCGTTGCATAATGTACTATTATGTTATTAGTACATAACTCTATTGCTGAAAAAAGTTTGTGGTTCTGCTTCTGTTAGTATTGGCCTAATATATGTTTTATGTATGTAATACAAAACTCAGATTCCTGTCTAGATGAATCCTGTGAAGTTCATGAATTACTCTTATACATTTGTTAGTTAAACTTCCTAATATGATTATCACCTATTTTATATAGGTCATACAACATACATTTTCATTTTTCAGATCTAATTTAATTCTCACTAAAACACTTGCAGTGGCAGGTGACAGTCCATTTCTTTGCTGCAGTTGGGAGAGCAATGATATTTTAATTTTACGTGTGATTACAAGCATTAGCGCCATCTCTTAGAGAATATTAGAGTTACACAAAATCTTATAGAAAAACAAAAATGATTAGGGAAGTTCCAGAGAAAATATACAAATTTAATCTCCTAACATGAATTTTTAAAAATTCCGCTACATTTCGGGAGGATTTCGATTATCGCCGCTACGTCTCCCGAAGCCTCAAATTCCGCTACGCGTAGCGGAATTGCGCTACAGTTGGGCACACTGATGATGCAAAGATTATTTTGTTTTTTTTTTTTTCTTCTCCCAAAGCTAAAGCCATTAAAAATACTTCCTCCTCTAGGTTTAGTGCAGAACACAAGGAAATAATGTGCTCGCTCTGTCGGTAAATAACAACACTATTATTATCAATTTGGAAATGCAGACATGTGAGCGATACTACAATAAAAATCCGAACGGAACCGTTCCGGTTAGTGAGCGCATACCTTAAAGGCTCGTAAAGATTGATCAAATTTGAGAGCGGGAGAAAGGAAACACCATTGTGTTAGGTAAACTTTGGGATTTATTTTACAGCTTTACAAACTCTGAATATATTCGCTGCGGCGTCCTCTTGTTCAACAGTCGTAAATATTTCTCCGATACCATGCACAGAATATTACATAAAATACACAGTCTTTCATAAGTCTGTGAAACATTTTAGAAATTTACCACAAATGAGCTAAAGAACGGATACTACATTTTATTACACAGTTTTTTTTTTTTACATATCTCACAAATGCTCAATGTGTCCACTCCCGCTGATACGGCAGACATCTAGTTGATAATCCATTTCATCCCACACGCGTATCAGTATATCACGATCGATCAGTGCCACAGCAGCGGTGATACTGTCGCGAAGTTCCTAAAGATTATCGGGGACTGGGGAACAAAAACAATGTCCTTCACAATTCCCGCAAAAAAAAATCGCAAGGTGTTTAATCCGGTATCCTGGGTGGTCACTGCATTGAGGCGTCATCTTCTTGTCCACAGCGTTTTGTCTAACGTTGTGATAAATTTGTGTTGAAATAGCCTCGTACGTCATTGTGGAAATGAGCCTAACAGCCCTCTTTTTTTTTAATGCAATTATCGCTGTCCTCAGTCATCTGTGGCATCACCCAATTTTACAACATGTCTACTACTCCTCCTAGCGGAAAATCATTGCAACTATGCGATACAAGATTTTTCCTAACAAAGCTTAGAGAGTTTCTTGTTCTATTGGTATAAGAATTACAATTATTCGTTTTTAATTTGTGGCGAATTTCTAAAATGTTGCACGGACTTATGAAAGACGGTGTATATCGGATTGATGGTAATTTGTTGCGAAATTACGTCCTTCAGTTGTTGTAGAGTTGTTAGGTGTCCTACGAAAACTCTTTGACTTAGCCCTATGACCAAGAGAACCGAGCAATGGTGAAATGAAAACGATAGGTAGGACCGAAATAGACACATCAAAATTGTCTAGGAAACTTAGCAGCTATTTAAAAAATAGCATATACTCGTAGGCCTAATTGAAATCAAATGTTGAATATTTTTTTAAATTGGGTTATTTGTTATTTTACGACGCTGTATCAACATCTCAGGTTATTTAGCGTCAGAATGACATGAAGGTGATAATGCCGGTGAAATGAGTCCGAGGTCCAACACCGAAAGTTACCCAGCAATTGTTGAGTAAATATGAGTGCATAATTGAATAGTCTGACTTTTACTGTTACTGTGGCAACTTTCGATTTTCTTCAGCCTACTTTGTTGTAATGCACATTTGTGTGACACTGCGTTTTTAACAGGAGCATTTTCTGAGTTTTAGTAGTGTGAAAGCAATCGGAATAGTTCAGGAGGCCAGCGCTGTTGCCTTCTGATCCGGAGTTGTGCTCATGGGCTCAATCCCCGCTTGAGCTGATTACATACATAGGCCTACATACATACATACATACATACATACATACATACATACATACATACAAACATACATACATACATACATACATACATACATACATACATACATACGTAAGTGTTCTGCCCATGGACAGGTCTTTCACGGCAAGCTCAGCATTCTCCAATTTTTTTATATTTTTTGCCGTCCACTTAGTCTCCGCATATGTGGGGCTGATTACCTGATTGGGTTTTTTCCGAGGCGAATGTCAGGTAATCTATGGCGAATCCTCGGCCTTTCCTCGCTAAATAACATTTCACTATTAGCAATTCCATCGACGCTAAATAACCTAGTAGTTGATAACATCGTCATTCTAAAAATAATAGTCATCATCATCATCATCATCCCTTCATGGATTAGGATATTTCTCCTGTCATGTCTCTCCATCTCTTCATTGGTCATCCAACGTCTCTTCTCCCTTGTGGTTGATAATCTTATGTCATTTTAGGGTAACTATTTTTATCCATCCTCTGCAAATGATTTCTCCATCTACCTTTATATTGTTTTATTTTATCACTTATTATACAAATGCCTAATTCTTGTCTTATTTCTTCATTTTTTATTTTATCTCATTACTGTACATTACATTCTTTAATAGCTCTTAGGTATCTCATTTCTGCGCAGGTATCTTATCCCATTCTTTTTCTTTTATCGGCCATGTTTCACAACCATATATTAACGTTGGAATCGCCACTGTTTAAAAAATTTTAAACTAGTTTCCTTTCTTGTTTTTCTTTTTAATGTTCTTGCTAATATTCCACAATTGTTTTGGAATTTACTTACTTTATTATTTAGATCTTGATTACATTGATAAGTTATATTGCATCCTAAGTAGTTACATTTCTGTACTTGTTCCAGTACTATATCGTTTATTACTCTTTTGGATATATAAGGATACTTTCCTTGAAAGGCCATTATTTTCGTTTTATTAGTTGAAATTTTAAATCCATATCTTTCTAACACATTTCCCAATTCAAAAACATTTTTCTGCAAATCATTTTTTGTTTCTTGTATTTTTTTTTTATTTATTATCCAATTTAATAAACCCTATTTCACCCTGAGGTATATTAGGGTTATAGTTGGCATCAAAATACATATTTTATAACCAATAAACAATAGTAAAGTTATAATATAAAATTGTGGTCACAGTTACAATTCACATGAATTATGTAGAAGAATGCACCTTAATGAAAAATGGATCCTGTTAAAGATTAATGAGATGTTTGAGGAATAATCAATGCCAAAGATATACAAGAATGTCTAACCGTTTCAGAGTAAATACACGACCTTAAAAATATAATCAATAGTACATTAATATAACAAAGTTTGATTTTCACTTTCAAATTAATACTTAATTCATGAGTTGAGTAATAAAGGGATATTACAAGCAATGATTTACGGTTGCAAGTTTCATACGTGATTCAGGAACAAGTACAATAATTAAAATAATAATACAAGTAATGACTTACAACTAACGAATAACGAACTTGTATTATTATGTCATCAGCGTGTAGTAACATATTTATTGTGTTATTCCTATGTACTCTAATTCCTGAAGGTAATTTCCCATTTATTTCTCTCAAAATTTAATCCATATGTATATTAAAACATTGCGGAGACAAACTGCATCCTTTCTTAGACAGTGTGAAGCGTAAAGTAGAGGTGAAAAAAAAAATGTTGTATGTAGTTATTTAAGTCGTGATAATATGCTTAAGGCGTTGGCATAGTTGAGTGATGGAACGTAAACTGATGCCGCTAGGATTACCGGACCGCGGGCCAGCGGTTGAGAAACATTGCCTTAGACAATTTTGATGCATGTACAGAGGTTTAGCTTTGTCTGCCACAGGATCTGCCTAGATTCTGTTTGATCAAAACTACCATTCGATAGGCTAAGCTACATCGGATCTCCAGATAAAAAAGTTTGGCCATCCTTGACATACAGCATCAAGTACCGTGTAAACATTAGCCATTCCTCAGCTGTGTGAATGTCCACGTGACAAGCAATTCATTGCGGATGTTGAAGCCTTGATCCATTTCCAACGTGAAGGGCAATTATGTTGGAAATGAACGTCATATCTCGTACACCAGATCAGAAGTTAACGTTGTTCTTCAGCCATTCAACTTTCTACGGTAACAAGAGTCTAAGGGAGAAGGAATGTCTGAACTCCCTATCTCTTCCTCGTAAAGTAAAGAATTTATATAAACAGCGAACAATGTAGGCAGTGTTAGTGTTCGCTACAGATATCGTTGTCTCTTCACGCCACGGCATATAGAGTTCGTGATTTGGTTATTCATACTGACTTTAAAAGTACGTAGCCTATACGAGGCTTTCAGAAGCCAAGAGTCTGACATACTAGGTACGTAGTTCTATAATGAAAATTTTCAAGTTCAGTCTATAAGATTTATTTATTTTTTTTGTTGGGTTATTTTACGACGCTGTATCAACATCTA